>NC_069505.1:425694464-426005714 GCF_027579735.1 Bombina bombina
AATTGCATTCTCTGTCTGAAACATGGATTTCACGTCCCTTTAACTCTAACACCATTTTTTACATTGACTATAATAGCATGATTACAATTCATTATGCTATTAGTTTCCCGCTGTGCCAGAAGCTCTCTTCAAATTAATTATTTTATTTATAACCCCTTACTAAAACTTGTTGGTTAAGCTTCACGTCTTTATACTAGGGGCCCCTATCTTAGGCACGTAGGTATTTTTGCACTCTGTAACAGTTGACAGCTGTTTGGTAGCTGTATTGTGTACTGCAGGTGAGCGCGCACGATACAGAGCGGGAGTGTTACATATTTGCATTGGCTGCATCTCTCTCTTTTATTCATGTGTTTCTTATGCATGCTGGGTAACTTTTACACTGTGTATAAAATGGCAAAAAAATGTACCGCTCCCCGAAGCGCACAATACAGCTGTAAAAACTCAACTGCATCACTGATCTGTGAATATTCACCGCCTCTGTCACAGGGTGTGAGATAACATGAGCACTAATGATTTATTATTGTAAATACTGCTCATGTCCTGATAATGATCTGGTTTTCCACATGAAACCCAGAAACGGTCCTCAGTAATGACTTTAAATGGGACTATAAATGGTTTTCTGGCCTTTCAGATGTAATACATCTTGTTTATTAGCGGAGACAGCGCTAAATTTAGTTTGTGTTCCGTATTCACAGAATAGTTTTTTTTCTGCTTTTTAAAAATGAAACCACAAATCATACGTAATGGTTTTTCGCACGTTTTTAATTGTCTTGTGCAAATGAAGAATTCTCTGCTACTTTACACTTGTCTGTTTTATTGCAGATAATGAGACGACAGAGTCAGCGCAGAAAATCCGGGATCACAATGCTGTTGTTTGGTAAGCGAGGATTTGTCTTGGAAGCAGTTGGCTCTCTGCTTTGTATGTAAATGTGTGCGAGATCTCTAATTTCTTGTCCTTACAGGCGATGACGACTTTGAGGCACTGAAGTCAAAAAATATCAAGCAGACGGCGCTGGTAGCTGATTTGCGAGAGGCCATCATGCAGGTCGCACGGCATTTCCAGTGCACAGACCCCAAAAACTGCAACATTGTGAGTCAGACTTTATCATTAATCTCAAACAAGTGTCTTTATGCATAGAGAAACAGCACTTTGTATACATGTTAAAGGGATATGAAACACAACATTTTTCTTTCATGATTCAGATAGAACATAAAATTTTTAACAACTTTCCAATTGATCAATTTTTGCTTTATTCTCTTGGTATCCTTTATTGAAGAAGCAGCAATGCACTTCAAGGAGCTAGCTTAACACATCTGGTGACCCAATGATAAGAGGCACATATGTGCAGCCACCAATCAGCAGATAGCTTCTACCTTCTGAGCCTACCTAGGTATGCTTTTCAACAAAGGACACCAAGAGAACTAAGCAAATTAGCTAATATAAGTAAATTGTAAAGTTGTTTAAATGTGTTTGTTCTATGTGGATCATGAAAGAAAGCATTTGGGTTTCATGTCTCTTTAAATTTAACTATATATATATAACAGGAAATGCATGTTTGTGAGTACCTGATCCCAAGGGACACATTGCTCACTAATTAACAATAATGACATTTATATCTGACGTCAGTTTAGCTGCTGCCAGATAAAACAGATGTTTCTGGAGGAATCTTGTGATCAGCCACTGGGAAACCCAAGCAACAGCTTAAGTAAACTTGTCCGTTCCCAGAACTGATTGAAGAAAAAAACAAACTTTATCCCTTTAAGAAAATAAGAGCGTACTTTTTATATAAAACAATATTTAGCATGATGATGAGTCCTGTATTTAGGTCACTTACCCTAAGCACAATTTGTATATAGCAACACTTCCTTTGTGGGCAGATGATAAAATATGTCTGTGCTCACCTAAGAAGTAATTTCATGTGGTTACAACCAGTTCCATGGATTTGTCAGACAGGTTACTATAAATATATATATCTAAAGAATACACTGCATTTCATTAATTACACTAATTTGTGTCTGGCGCCCTGTTGGGTTGGTATTGAACCAGTAAACAGTAAAGTGTTTTCACATACAGGTAAATGTTTTGAGATTGCTTTAAAGGGACGTAGTACAAACAGAGTAAAGTGGTCTAACATGAAAGGTTAGCATAGCAAACTGGGCCCTATATAATTTATATATAGTACCTGATAAGCTGGGATGCATACGCACTGTGCATGGGATAGCTAGGGACGCTATACTTTATATTGTTATCTCATTGGGTAACTTGTAAGTGATAAGTTTTATTCTGGTATTTTAGCAGGAAATAAATGACCCCTGTTGCTTAAAAGCAGTTTATTTTCCTTGACTATTTTCCATTAAAAAATGTAAATGATGAAATGTGACCTCAATCTCTCTACTCTCAGGACCTGACTCCCGATTACTCAATGGAGAGCCACCAGAGGGATCACGAGAACTATGTGTCCTGCTCCAGGAGCAGGCGGCGCAGGGCCAAGGCTTTGCTGGACTTTGAGCGCCATGATGATGACGAGCTCGGGTTTCGCAAGAACGACATCATCACGGTAACTGCAGGGCACGTGGATGACAGCATGAGAACTAGGCGCTATGGTGTAGCTGTTAGTTGTAGTAACCGATGTGTCCTCTCTCCGCAGATCATTTCACAGAAGGATGAGCACTGCTGGGTGGGAGAGTTAAACGGACTCCGAGGTGAGAAAATTCATTTATCTTTTTTAGTTTTCCCTCTCCGGCCCTTCGCTAAACTGTCCGATCACACGTCACAAGGTGCTGCTGCAGATATCTGCACGGTTCAGGCCTTGAGACCTTGATGCAGTGGTGCATAGAAAAGAGCAGCAATAACACAGGTCACGTATGTTTTGTTTGGAGAAAGTTAAAGGGAAATGGAAATTGAGGAAACTTAGCCCCTTTCCATAAGAGCATAATGATGTAGGCTCAGGAGCGGTCACATGTCTTGGGCACTGTATGTATGTTACCAAATTTGAATTGTTTTGCAGCCTAGGGACACACCCCTTGAAAAGTCTCTAGGTTACCTTATCCTCTACTGTGACCAGTTAGGGGCAGATATATAAATACGCTCCTGCACAGATCAAGCAATAAGTGTGTAGCATGTTACAGCGTAAGGTTTTTGGATTCTGTACGATGCACTTGATTCTTACTGGATCAGAGAAAAATTAAATTTTACAAAGGTAAATTACAAAGAAAGCAGCAACATAAAAACATTATTAAACACTTAATGAGGAATTATATTTTTAAGTTTTAATCCCTTTAAATCCCTTTAAATCAGGGATGTCCAAAGTATGTCCCTTGGGCCACATCCAGCCCTCTCAGGTATTCAGTGTGACCATCAGTGCCACTGAGCAGACAAGAGCTCAGTCATTTATTAAGAAAGGAGCTCTTCACCTCTCATTAAAAGGACAGTGTTTACAAGATTTATCAGCCACCTGCAGTAAACTAATTTGCCAGGTAAATTTTATATGCTTACTGCTCCTTTAAGCATTTGTGCCAATTTTTTTGTCAGTTTGAGTCAATGGAACAAAATAAGTGGGGGGAAATAAAGCGATCGTATTTTCTCAAGTGCGCAAACCCGACATGAAAATATTTAAATATTTTTATATATATATATATATATATATATATATATATATATATATATATATATATATATATATATATATATATATATATATAAAAATAGAGTTATATCTAAGTATAAATATATACAGATATATATTTATATATAGGAATATATATTTAAAAATACTTAGAATATATTCTGCTATGTGAATGGGAAATATTTACAGTAAATACACAGTATAACACTTTATTAAATATGAATATTGCATGAATAAGTTTTTATCCACTTGACCGTAAAGGGCTCCAATGCACTTCCTCTCACACCTGAGACCTCATATCTTTCAGCCCTTATAACTTTTTTGTGCAATATTTAATTTTTTTTTTTATTAGACAGTGTTATTATGAGTGTTGCTGTAGTTAGTAATGTATTTATTAGATAGTGTTATTATGTGTGTAACTGTTCTGTGTAATGTATATTTATTAGATAGTGTTATGTGTGTAACTGTACTATGTAATGTATATTTATTAGATAGTGTTATTATGTGTGTAAATGTACTGTGTAATGTATATTTATTATCTGGTGTTATGTGTGTAACTGTACTGTGTAATGTATATTTATTAGATAGTGTTATCATGTGTGTAACTGTACTGTGTAATGTATATTTATTAGATAGTGTTATTATGTGTTTAACTGTACTGTGTAATGTATATTTATTAGATGGTGTTATTCTGAGTGTAACTGTGCTGTATAATGTATTTTTATTAGATGGTGTTATTATGAGTGTAACTGTACTGTGTAATGTATATTTATTAGATAGCTTTATTATGTGTGTAACTTTACTGTGTAATTTATATGTATTAGATGGTGTTATTATGAGTGTAACTGTACTGTGTAAGGTATATTTATTAGATAGTGTTATGAGTGTAACTGTACTGTGTAATGTATATTTATTAGACAGTGTTATGTGTGTAACTACTGTGTAATGTATATTTATTAGATAGTGTTATTATGTGTGTAACTGTACTGTGTCATGTATATTTATTAGACAGTGTTATGTGTGTAACTGTACTGTGTAATGTATATTTATTAGATAGTGTTATTACGTGTGTAACTGTACTGTGTCATGTATATTTATTAGATTGTGTTATTATGAGTGTAGCTGTAGTTAGTAATGTATTTATTAGATGGTGTTATTATGTGTGTAACTGTGCTGTGTAATGTATTTCTCTTGCAAGGTGTATCCAGTCCACGGATTCATCCTTACTTGTGGGATATTCTCATTCCCTACAGGAAGTGGCAAAGAGAGCACACAGCAGAGCTGTCCATATAGCTCCCCCTCTGGCTCCGCCCCCCAGTCATTCTCTTTGCCGCTCTAACAAGTAGCATCTCCACGCGAGGGTAAAGTGAATGTGGTGTTAGATTTGAAGTTTTTATATCTTCAATCAAAAGTTTGTTATTTTTAAATAGTACCGGTTTGTGCTATTTACTCTCTGGCAGAAATATGATGAAGAAATTCTGCTGAGAGGAAAATGATTTTAGCATGTTGTAACTAAAATCCATTGCTGTTCCCACACAGGACTGAGGAGTACCAGAAAACTTCAGTTGGGTGGGAACAGTTTGCAGGCTTAACTGCTTTGAGGTATGTTTCAGTCATCTTTTTTCTAGTCAAGACAAGATAATGCTACGAAGACTGACAAGATTCCCCCATGTGGGAAGAGAGGCTTATTTAAGTGGGCTCAATTCTCTGGTTATCACTTTAACAGGGCAATCGATTATTTTGTTTAGAAAAATACCTCTTTATTGACACTTTTAAGCACTTTTGATGTGTTTAATGGGGTTTTATTCCACATGGCATTATTTTTAGTCACCTAAATTGGGTTCTGAAGGCCCACAGCTCCGGAGTGGAGTGGGAGGGCTAATTTGGCGCCTCAGTTGCGCAGTTTATTCTGACAAGATTTCCCTGCATGCTGCTTCACATGGGTCCAGAGACTGCTTGAGGACTTCAGGAGGCTTGATTTTTCTCAAATCAATCCTTAGGGAAGTACTTGCTGTGCAATCATATCGAAGCATTAGGCACATACCTGTAAAAATTTCAAGAGATTTGGTTCATTTTTCACGTTTTGTAATAATTGTGTGCGCTTTTATTATCTTAAAGGCACACGTACCATTTATTGCAAATTGTATTTTTTATTACATAAAGTGTTTTTCCCAAGCCTGCTTGTGTATAATACCAAACTGTTAAACATGTCTGACACCTAAGGAAAAGCCTTGCTCTATGTGTTCAGAAGCCATGGTGGAACCCCCACTCAAAATGTGTCCCAAGTGCACTAATGTGTCTATACACTTTAAAGATCATATATGTGTCACTTAAAAATATAGCCCTAGATGATTCTTTGAACTGAAGGTAATGAAGGATAGTCCCGCCGTCCTCTCCCCATGTGTCCATCACCAGCTACGCCTGCTCAAGCGATACCTAGTACCTCTAGTGCATTAGCACCTATTACACAACTGGCGCTAGTCATGGATAATTCCCTTGCGGTCTTTCTATCCAAACTGCCAGTTTTTCCCTAAAAAGCGCGATAACTCTGTTTGAGAACAGATGAGGAGCAGTCGGAAGCTTTGGGAGGCTTATCTTGATGTACCCTCACAACACTCTGAAGTAGGGGCGAGGGGATGTTATGTCTGAGGGAAAAATTTCAGATTCAGGTAAAGTTTCTCAGCGGGCAGAATCAGATTCACTAGCATTTAAATTTAAATGGAACACCTCCGCGTACTGCTTAGGGAGGTCTTATCAACTCTGGATGATTGTGACTCTATGGTGGTCCCAGAGAAATTGTGTAAAATGGACAAATATCTAGAAGTCCCCTGTATACACTGATGCGTTTCGATCCCTAAGAGGGTGGCGGATATTGTGGCTAGGGAGTGGGAAAGACCAGGTGTACCTTTTGTTCCCCCACCTATCTTTAAGAAAATGTTCCCATAACTGATCCCAGTGGGACGCGTGGCAGACGGTCCCTAAGGTAGAGGAAGGCAGTTTCAACTCTAGCCAAGCGCACAACCATACCAATTGAAGACAGTTGTGCTTTCAAAGATCCTATGGATAAAAAATTAGAAAGTTTACTAAAGAAAATATATTCGTTCAAACATGGTTTCCTTCTCCAACCTATTGCCGCATTATTACCTGTAAACCTACTTGCAGCGGCTTTCTGGTTTGAGGCGCTGGAGGAGTCGCTCCAGACGGAGACCTCATATGACGAATAGAATAATGCTCTAAAGCTGGCTAATTCTTTTATCACAGGTTGCCGCTTTGCAATTAGCTAAGTTAGCGGCGAAAAATTCTAGTTTTTGCCCCTCATGGCGCGCAGAGCGCTTTGGCTTAAATCATGGATCGGCCGACGTGTCCGTCCAAAACAAAATTACTGAATATCCTTTCCAAGGGAAAGACCCCTTTTCGGGCCCGAGTTGAAAGAGATTATTTCGGATATCACTGGGGGAAAGGGCCCATGCCCTCGCGCAAGATAGGCCTTTTAAGGCTAAAAACAAGGCTAATTTTCCTTCCTTTCGCAACTTCAGGAGCGGTCCCTGCTTCTGCTTCTGCTTACCGCAAAGCAAGAGGGTAACACTCACAGCCCAAGGCAACCTGGAAGCCTTTGCAGGGCTGGAACAAGTGGTAAACAGGCCAAGAAGCCTGCAGCTGCTACTAAGACAGCATGAAGTGGTAGCCCCCGATCCGGGACCGGATCTGGTAGGGGGCAGACTCTCTCTCTTTGCTCAGTGCTTGGGGCAAAGAGATGTTTCCCGATCCCTGGGCATTAGAGATAGTTGCTCAGGGATATCTTCTAGAATTCAAGGACTCTCCTCAAGGGGAAGGTTCCACATTTCTCGTCTGTCCCTACAGACCAGACAAAGAAAAGAGGCATTCTTACGCTGTGTAGAAGATCTACTCAAGATGGGAGTGATATATCCAGTTCCAATTACGGAACAAGGACTGGATTTTTACTCAAACTGTTTGTGGTTCCCAAAAAGGAAGGAACTTTCAGACCAATCCTGGATCTAACAATTCTAAACAAATTCCTCAGAGTTCCATCTTTCCAAGATGTGAAACCATTCGGACAATCTTACCGATGATCCAGGAGAGGTCAATATATGACTACCGTGGATCTAAAGGATGCGTACCTTCATATTCCTATCCACAAAGATCACCATCAGTTCCTAAGGTTCGCTTTTCTGGATAAGGCATTACCAGTTTGTGGCCCTTCCCTTCGGGTTGGCCACCGCTCCCAGAATTTTCACAAAGGTGCTTAGGGTCCCTTCTAGCGGTACTGAGACCGCGGGGGCATTACAGTAGCAACCTATCTGGACGACATCTTAATACAGGCGTCGTCTTTTCCCAGAGCCAAGGCTCATACGGATATTGTTCTGGCCTTTCTAGGTCTCATGTGGTGGAAGGTGAACACCCGAAAATGTTCTCCTGTCCCCGCTCACAAGGGTTCCCCTTCCTGGGAACATTAATAGACTCGGTAGATAGGATTGAAAATATTTTCTGGCAAGAGGTCAGAAGGTTAAAGCTTCTAAGTACTTGCCGAGTTCTTCATTCCATTCCTCGGCCATCTGTAGCTCAGTGCATGGAGGTAATCGGATTAATGTAGCAGCAATGGACGTAGTCCCTTTTGCTCGAATTCATCTCAGGCCACTGCAATTGTACATTGCTCAAACAGTGGAAGGAGATTATGCAGATTGGTTTTCTGGTCCAGTTGGATTTGAGGAGACAAAAGATTCTCTTCTCTGGTGGTTGTCCTCAGGAATCAACCTGTCGCAGGGAATGTGCAGGGGCCGTGGTCTGGGAATCCCTGAAAGCTCAGGCCTATGGTCCTCGGGAAGAGTCTCTTCTCCCGATAAACATTTATGGAACTGAGAGCAATTATTCCAACACGCTCCAGGCATGGCCTCAGCTAGCGGCGCCCCCCACCACCCGCCCCCAAGTCATCAGATTTCCAGTCGGACCAACATAACGACTGTAGATACATAAATCATCAGGGAGGAACAAGAGTTACCTTAGCGATGAAGGAAGTAACCAAGATAATCAGGTGGGCGGAGGGATCACTCTTTGCCATCTATCTGCAATTCACATCCCAGGATGTAGACAACTGGGAAGCGGATTTCCTAAGTCATCAGATTTTCACACCGGGGGAGTGGGAACTCCACCCAGAGGTATTTGCTCAGCTGAACTCAGCTATGGGGCATTTCCCAGAGTTGGATCTGATGGCGTCCCGTCAGAACACCAAACTTCCTCTTTACGGTTCCAGGTCCAGGGACCCCAAGGCGGCATTGATAGATGCTCTAGTAGCGCCTTGGTCCTTCAATCTGGCCTATGTCCTTTCCACCGTTTCCCCCTTCTCCCTCGGCTGGTAGCCAGAATCAAACAGGAGAAGGCCTCGGTAAATTCTGATAGCGCCTGCGTGGCCACGCAGGACTTGGTATGCAGACCTAGTGGACATGTCATCTGTCCCTAATACAGGGTCCATTCAAGCATCCAAATCTAGTTTCTCTGCAGCTGACTGCTTGGAGATTGAAACGCTTAATTCTATCCAAGCGTGGGTTCTCTGAATCAGTCATAGATACTCTGATCCAAGCTAGAAAACCTGTCACCAGGAAAATTTACCATAAGATATGGCGGAAATATCTTTGTTGGTGTGAATCCAAGGGTCTACTCGTGGAGTAAGATTAGGATTCCAAGGATATTGTCTTTTCTCCAAGAAGGATTGGAGAAAGGTTTATCAGCTAGTTCCTTAAAGGGGCAGATATCCACTCTGTCTATCTTTTACACAAGCGTCTGGCAGAAGTACCAGATGTTCAAGCGTTTGCACAGGCGTTAGTCAGAATCAAGCCTGTCTATAAACCAGTGGCTCCTCCATGGAGTCTAAATTTAGTTCTTTCAGTTCTTCAAGGGGTTCCGTTTGAACCTTTACATTCTGTAGATATTAAGTTATTATCTTGGAAAGTTTTGTTTTTGGTAGCTATATCTTCTGCTCGAAGAGTTTCTGAATTGTCTGCTTTGCTGTGTAATTCACCCTATCTGGGGTTCCATGCAGATAAGGTAGTTTTGCGTACCAAACCTGGTTTTCTTCCTAAAGTTGTTTCTAATAAGAACATTGACCAGGAAATCATTGTTCATTCTCTGTGTCCTAATCCAGCTTCTAAGAAGGAACGGCTTTTACACAATCTTGATGTGGTTCGTGCTTTGAAATTCTATTTACAAGCAACTAAGGATTTCAGACAAACATCATCTTTGTTTGTTGTCTATTCTGGTAAGAGGAGAGGTCAAAAAGCGACGGCTACCTCTCTTTCCTTCTGGTTCAAAAGCATCATCCGATTGGCTTATGAGACTGCTGGGCAGCAGCCTCCTGAACGAATTACAGCTCATTCCACCAGAGCTGTGGCTTCCACTTGGGCCTTCAAGAATGAGGCTTCTGTTGAACAGATTTGTAAGGCAGCGACTTGGTCTTCATTGCATACTTTTGCCAAATTTTACAAATTCGATACTTTTGCTTCTTCGGAGGCTATTTTTGGGAGAAAGGTTTTGCAAGCAGTGGTGCCTTCCGTTTAGGTTACCTGTCTTGTTCCCTCCCTTCATCCGTGTCCTAAAGCTTTGGTATTGGTATCCCACAAGTAAGGATGAATCTGTGGCCTTGATACACCTTGCAAGAGAAAACAGAATTTATGCTTACCTGATAAATTACTTTCTAGCGGTGTATCCAGTCCACAGCCCGCCCTGGCAATTAAGTCAGGTTAAAATTTCTTGTTTAAACTACAGTCACCACTGTACCCTATGGTTTCTCCTAACCGTCGGTCGAATGACTGGGAGGCGGAGCCAGAGGGGGAGCTATATGGACAGCTCTGCTGTGTGCTCTTTTTGCCACTTCCTGTAGGGAATGAGAATATCCCACAAGTAAGGATGACTGGATACACCGCAAGAGAAAGTAATTTATCAGGTAAGCATAAATTCTGTTTTTTATTAGATGGTGTTATTATGAGTGTAACTGTACTGTGTAATGTATATTTATTAGATGGTGTTATTATGAGTGTAACTGTACTGTGTAATGTATATTTATTAGATAGTGTTATTATGAGAGTAACTGTAGTTAGTAGTGTATTTATTAGATAGTGTTATTATGTGTGTAACTGTACTGTGTAATGTATATTTATTAGATGGTGTTATTATGTGTGTAACTGTACTGTGTAATGTATATTTATTAGACAGTGTTATTATGAGTGTAACTGTACTGTGTAATGTATTTATTAGATGGTGTTATTATGAGAGTAGCTGTAGTTAGTAGTGTATTTATTAGATAGTGTTATTATGTGTGTAACTGTACTGTGTAATGTATATTTATTATCTGGTGTTATTTTGTGTGTAACTGTACTGTGTAATGTATATTTATTAGTGTTATTATGAGAGTAACTGTACTGTGTAATGTATTTTTATTACACAGTGTTATCATGAGTGTAACTGTACTGTGTAATGTATATTTATTAGATAGTGTTATTATGAGTGTAACTGTACTGTGTAATATATATTTATTAGACAGTGTTACAATGAGTGTAACTGTACTGTGTAATGTATATTTATTAGACAGTTTTATTATATGTGTAACTGTACTGTGTAATGTATATTTATTAGATAGTGTTATTATGAGTGTAACTGTACTGTGTAATATATATTTATTAGACAGTGTTACAATGAGTGTAACTGTACTGTGTAATGTATATTTATTAGACAGTTTTATTATATGTGTAACTGTACTGTGTAATGTATTTATTAGATAGTGTTATTATGAGTGTAGCTGTAGTTAGTAATGTATTTATTAGATAGTGTTCTTATGTGTGTAACTGTACTGTGTAATGTATTTATTAGACAGTGTTATTATGAGTGTAGCTGTAGTTTGTAATGCATTTTTGATGTGTTTTTTGTTTGTTTCGCAAAACAGTTAACCAGAGCTCTGAGGACGTGGTAATCATTCTAATTATCACTCTCTTCTGTTTTCTTTTCTGTTTAGGTTGGTTTCCTGCGAAGTTTGTAGATATCCTCGATGAGCGAAGTAAAGAGGTGAGAGCGAATATATTAGTTTGCACTGTAAATAATGATGGGTCTTTGCTGATGACGTACTGCGATATTGTGCATGTGAGAGAGGCTGTCGGTATCCAGTGTCACAGGAATTCATATTATCCCTCTGTATTAGCTGCTGATAACGTAGTGTGATATTGTGCACGTGAGAGAGAGGCTCTCAGTATCCAGTGTCACAGGAATTCATATAATCCCTCTGTATTAGCTGCTGATAACTTAGTGTGATATTGTGCACGTGAGAGAGGGGCTCTCTGTATCCAGTGTCACTGGAATTCATTTAATCCCTCTGTATAGCTGCTGATAACATAGTGCGATATTGTGCACGTGAGAGAGGGGCTCTCTGTATCCAGTGTCACTGGAAGTCATATAACCCCTCTGTATTAGCTGCTGATAACTTAGTCCAATATTGTGCACGTGAGAGAGAGGCTCTCGGTAGCCAGTGTCACATGAATTCATATAATCCCTCTGTATTAGCTGCTGATGACGTACTGCAATATTGTGCACGTGAGAGAGAGGCTCTCAGTATCCAGTGTCACATGAATTCATATTATCCCTCTGTATTAGCTGCTGATGACGTACTGCAATATTGTGCACGTGAGAGAGAGGCTCTCAGTATCCAGTGTCACATGAATTCATATAATCCCTCTGTATAGCTGCTGATAACGTAGTGTGATATTGTGCACGTGAGAGAGAGGCTCTCAGTATCCAGTGTCACATGAATTCATATTATCCCTCTGTATTAGCTGCTGATGACGTACTGCGATATTGTGCACGTGAGAGAGAGGCTCTCAGTATCCAGTGTAACAGGAATTCATTTAATCACTCTGTATTAGCTGTTGATAACGGAGTGCGATATTGTGCACGTGAGAGAGAGGCTCTCGGTATCCAGTGTAACAGGAATTCATTTAATCACTCTGTATAGCTGCTGATAACGTAGTGCGATATTGTGCACGTGAGAGAGGCTCTCAGTATCCAGTGTCACATGAATTCATTTAATCTCTCTGTATAGCTGCTGATAACTTAGTGCGATATTGTGCACGTGAGAGAGGCTCTCAGTATCCAGTGTCACATGAATTAATTTAATCCCTCTGTATTAGCTGCTGATAACGTAGTGCGATATTGTGCACGTGAGAGAGGGGCTCTCAGTATCCAGTTTCACATGAATTAATTTAATCCCTCTGTATTAGCTGCTGATAACGTAGTGCGATATTGTGCACGTGAGAGAGGGGCTCTCAGTATCCAGTTTCACATGAATTAATTTAATCCCTCTGTATTAGCTGCTGATAACGTAGTGCGATATTGTGCACGTGAGAGAGAGGCTCTCGGTATCCAGTGTCACAGGAATTCATATTATCCCTCTGTATTAGCTGCTGATAACGTAGTGTGATATTGTGCACGTGAGAGAGAGGCTCTCAGTATCCAGTGTCACAGGAATTCATATAATCCCTCTGTATTAGCTGCTGATAACTTAGTGTGATATTGTGCACGTGAGAGAGAGGCTCTCGGTATCCAGTGTCACTGGAATTCATTTAATCCCTCTGTATAGCTGCTGATAACATAGTGCGATATTGTGCACGTGAGAGAGGGGCTCTCTGTATCCAGTGTCACTGGAAGTCATATAACCCCTCTGTATTAGCTGCTGATAACTTAGTCCAATATTGTGCACGTGAGAGAGGCTCTCGGTAGCCAGTGTCACATGAATTCATATAATCCCTCTGTATTAGCTGCTGATAACGTGTGATATTGTGCACGTGAGAGAGAGGCTCTCAGTATCCAGTGTCACAGGAATTCATATATACCCTCTGTATTAGCTGCTGATAACGTAGTGCGATATTGTGCACGTGAGAGAGAGGCTCTCGGTATCCAGTGTCACAGGAATTCATATATACCCTCTGTATTAGCTGCTGATAACTTAGTGTGATATTGTGCACGTGAGAGAGAGGCTCTCGGTATCCAGTGTCACAGAAATTCATTTAATCCCTCTGTATTAACTGCTGCTAACTTAGTGTGATATTGTGCACGTGAGAGAGGGGCTCTCGGTATCCAGTGTCACATGAATTCATATAATCCCTCTGTATAGCTGCTGATAACGTAGTGCAATATTGTGCACGTGAGAGAGAGGCTCTCGGTATCCAGTGTCACTGGAATTAATTTAATCCCTCTGTATAGCTGCTGATAACGTAGTGGGATATTGTGCACGTGAGAGAGGCTCTCAGTATCCAGTGTCACATGAATTCATTTAATCACTCTGTATAGCTGCTGATAACTTAGTGTGATATTGTGCACGTGAGAGAGGCTCTCGGTATCCAGTGTCACATGAATTCATATAATCCCTCTGTATTAGCTGCTGATAACGTAGTGTGATATTGTGCACGTGAGAGAGGGGCTCTCGGTAGCCAGTGTCACATGAATTCATATAATCCCTCTGTATAGCTGCTGATAACTTAGTGTGATATTGTGCACGTGAGAGAGGCTCTCAGTATCCAGTGTCACATGAATTAATTTAATCCCTCTGTATTAGCTGCTGATAACGTAGTGGGATATTGTGCACGTGAGAGAGGCTCTCAGTATCCAGTGTCACATGAATTCATATAATCCCTCTGTATTAGCTGCTGATAACGTAGTGTGATATTGTGCACGTGAGAGAGAGGCTCTCGGTAGCCAGTGTCACAAGAATTCATATAATCCAATAAACTGTCACAGCACCATTATAGAAAGCACTTTATTGAATCCTTTGTGGCAACGTTTCGGCCTACTTGGCCTTAGTCATGATGCATGTAAGTGATAAGGAATTCATATAATGGCATTAGCTGTTAATGTGCACAGTGATGTCACGTCCTCGTGTCTAACACAAGCTGTTCCTTACATATTGCAGTATTCAGTGGCCGGGGATGATTCAGTGACAGAAGGAATCACTGACCTTGTACGCGGAACGTTGTGTCCCAGCATTAAGGCCATCTTTGAGCACGGACTGAAAAAGCCGTCTCTTTTGGGTGGTCCGTGCCACCCGTGGCTGTTCATAGAGGAGGTGAGTAACATTATTGCCCTCTTCAATCCTTTGTGCATCTGTATAGTGTGATAAGATAACCGAGAGAGAAGATCTCTGAAACACTGGGCTATTAATGTGTTAAATCACTGCTCTGTTATACACAATTAATTGATTTAACCCCATGGTTGCCCAGGACGCAGCAGTGATTTTTAACTCCTTAATTACCCATAACAGCAGTGGCATTATTAAAGGGACACTGAACCCAATTTTTTTCTTTTGTTATTCAGATAGAGAAGCAATTTTAAGCAACTTTCTAATTTACTCCTATTATCAATTTTTCTTCATTCTCTTGGTATCTTTATTTGAAAAGCAAGAATGTAAGTTTAGATGCCGGCCCATTTTTGGTGAACAACTTGGGTTCTCCTTGCTGATTGGACAGCACCAATAAACAAGTGCTGTCCATGGTTCTGAACCAAAAATGTGCTGGCCCCTCAGCTTAGATGCCTTCTTTTTCAAATAAAGATAGCAAGAGAACGAAGAAAAAATTGATAATAGGAGTAAATTAGAAAATTGCTTAAAATTGCATGCTCTATCTGAATCATGAAAGAAAAAAAATGTGGGTTCAGTGTCCCTTTAACACTTAACTACCCTCAGCATAGACGAGCAATCAGCATGTAAATTACTGCTACACACCTTACACAGCAGTGATTTAAAGTACATTTAAAAGGACTAGATTGATTATTCAGTTACAGAGCAAAATTAAAAAGCAAAAAAACACATTTGCTCAATTTATTTCCATTATCAAAGTTACTTTATTTCTTCTGATATCCTTCATTAAAAAGCAGGTAGGTAGTCTCAGGATGTACCTTTCTGTAACACTATATGGTAGCAAGAATGCTTTTAAAACTGTTATACCTTTGCACAATATGCGATCCAGAAACATGCACTCTACCTACCTAGGTATGCTGTTCAACAAGCATTACCATGAGAACAAAGTAAATTATTACCTTTTTGAAAAATTGTACTCTCTATCTAAATCATGAAAGAAGAATTTGGAGTTTTATGTCCATTTGTACTGTTAGTACTGTACTTATACGGAGCTATACAGATGCATATTGATTTAAAGTGTCACAGCAGTGAAACACTGACATACAAACATCAACAATAAAATGTTTACTGGTGCAGCTCACAAGGGGTTTATTTTGCACTACATTATCCTAGTAACAAAGAGCCATACGGTATTAGTGCTGTTGTGTAACTCGCTGACACTATATCTGTATAAAGCCATACGGTATTAGTGCCGCTGTGTGACTATATGACACTATATCTGTATAAAGCCATACTGTATTAATGCCGCTGTGTGACTATATGACACTATATCTGTATAAAGCCATGCGGTATTAGTGCCGCTGTGTGACTATATGACACTATATCTGTATAAAGCCATACGGTATTAGTGCCGCTGTGTGACTATATGACACTATATCTGTATAAAGCCATACGGTATTAGTGCCGCTGTGTGACTATATGACACTATATCTGTATAAAGCCATGCAGTATTAGTACCGCTGTGTGACTATATGATACTATATCTGTAAAAAGCCATACGGTATTAGTGCCGCTGTGTGACTATATGACACTATATCTGTATAAAGCCATACGGTATTAATGCCGCTGTGTGACTATATGACACTATATCTGTATAAAGCCATACGGTATTAATGCCGCTGTGTGACTATATGACACTATATCTGTATAAAGCCATGTGGTATTAGTGCCGCTGTGTGACTATATGATACTATATCTGTAAAAAGCCATACGGTATTAGTGCCGCTGTGTGACTATATGACACTATATCTGTATAAAGCCATACGATATTAATGCCGCTGTGTGACTATATGACACTATATCTGTATAAAGCCGTACAGTATTAATGCCGCTGTGTGACTATATGACACTATATCTGTATAAAGCCATATGGTATTAGTGCCGCTGTGTGACTATATGACACTATATCTGTATAAAGCCATATGGTATTAGTGCCGCTGTGTGACTATATGACACTATATCTGTATAAAGCCATACGGTATTAGTGCCGCTGTGTGACTATATGACACTATATCTGTATAAAGCCATACGGTATTAATGCCGCTGTGTGACTATATGACACTATATCTGTATAAAGCCGTGCAGTATTAATGCCGCTGTGTGACTATATGACACTATATCTGTATAAAGCCATATGGTATTAGTGCAGCTGTGTGACTAAATGACACTATATCTGTATAAAGCCATATGGTATTAGTGCCGCTGTGTGACTATATGACACTATATCTGTATAAAGCCATATGGTATTAGTGCCGCTGTGTGACTCCCTGACACTATATCTGTATAAAGCCATACGGTATTAATGCCGCTGTGTGACTCCCTGACACTATATCTGTATAAAGCCATACGGTATTAATGCCGCTGTGTGACTATATGACACTATATCTGTATTAATGCCACTGTGTGACTATATGACACTATATCTGTATAAAGCCATACGGTATTAATGCCGCTGTGTGACTATATGACACTATATCTGTATAAAGCCATACGGTATTAATGCCGCTGTGTGATTATATGACACTATATCTGTAAAGCCATACGGTATTAATGCCGCTGTGTGACTATATGACACTATATCTGTATAAAGCCATACGGTATTAAAGGGACAGTCTAGTCCAAAATAAACTTTCATGATTCAGATAGAGAATGTAATTTTAAACAATTTTCCAATTTACTTTTATCACCAATTTTGCTTTGTTCTCTTGGTATTCTTAGTTGAAAGCTAAACCTAGGAGGTTCATATGCTAATTTCTAAGCCCTTGAAGGCCGCCTCTTCTCTCAGGGCATTTTGACAGTTTTTCACCACTAGAGGGTGTTAGTTCATGTTTATCATATAGATAACACTGTGCTCACGCACGTGGAGTTCCAGTGAGCAAGCTTTGATTGGCTAAAATGGATGTCTGTCAAAAGAACTGAAATAAGGGGGCAGTTTGCAGAGGCTTAGATACAAGATAATCATAGAGGTACAAAGTGTATTAATATAACAGTGCTGGTTGTGCAAAACTAGGGAATGGGTAATAAAGGGATTATCTATCTTTTCAAACAATAAAAATTCTGGTGTAGACTGTCCCTTTAATGCCGCTGTGTGACTCCCTGACACTATATCTGTATAAAGCCATACGGTATTAATGCCGCTGTGTGACTCCCTGACACTATATCTGTATAAAGCCATACGGTATTAGTGCCGCTGTGTGACTATATGACACTATATCTGTATAAAGCCATACGGTATTAGTGCCGCTGTGTGACTATATGACACTATATCTGTATAAAGCCATACGGTATTAGTGCCGCTGTGTGACTATATGACACTATATCTGTATAAAGCCATACGGTATTAGTGCCGCTGTGTGACTATATGACACTATATCTGTATAAAGCCATGCGGTATTAGTGCCGCTGTGTGACTATATGACACTATATCTGTATAAAGCCATACGGTATTAGTGCCGCTGTGTGACTATATGACACTATATCTGTATAAAGCCATACTGTATTAGTGCCGCTGTGTGACTATATGACACTATTTCTGTATAAAGCCATACGGTATTAGTGCCGCTGTGTGACTATATGACACTATATCTGTATAAAGCCATGCAGTATTAGTACCGCTGTGTGACTATATGATACTATATCTGTAAAAAGCCATACGGTATTAGTGCCGCTGTGTGACTATATGACACTATATCTGTATAAAGCCATACGGTATTAATGCCGCTGTGTGACTATATGACACTATATCTGTATAAAGCCGTACAGTATTAATGCCGCTGTGTGACTATATGACACTATATCTGTATAAAGCCATATGGTATTAGTGCCGCTGTGTGACTATATGACACTATATCTGTATAAAGCCATATGGTATTAGTGCCGCTGTGTGACTATATGACACTATATCTGTATAAAGCCATACGGTATTAGTGCCGCTGTGTGACTATATGACACTATATCTGTATAAAGCCATACGGTATTAATGCCGCTGTGTGACTATATGACACTATATCTGTATAAAGCCGTACAGTATTAATGCCGCTGTGTGACTATATGACACTATATCTGTATAAAGCCATATGGTATTAGTGCCGCTGTGTGACTATATGACACTATATCTGTATAAAGCCATATGGTATTAGTGCCGCTGTGTGACTATATGACACTATATCTGTATAAAGCCATACGGTATTAGTGCCGCTGTGTGACTCCCTGACACTATATCTGTATAAAGCCATACGGTATTAATGCCGCTGTGTGACTATATGACACTATATCTGTATAAAGCCATACGGTATTAATGCCGCTGTGTGACTATATGACACTATATCTGTATAAAGCCATACGGTATTAATGCCGCTGTGTGACTATATGACACTATATCTGTATAAAGCCATACGGTATTAATGCCGCTGTGTGACTATATGACACTATATCTGTATAAAGCCATACGGTATTAATGCCGCTGTGTGACTATATGACACTATATCTGTATAAAGCCATACGGTATTAATGCCGCTGTGTGATTATATGACACTATATCTGTAAAGCCATACGGTATTAATGCCGCTGTGTGACTATATGACACTATATCTGTATAAAGCCATACGGTATTAAAGGGACAGTCTAGTCCAAAATAAACTTTCATGATTCAGATAGAGAATGTAATTTTAAACAATTTTCCAATTTACTTTTATCACCAATTTTGCTTTGTTCTCTTGGTATTCTTAGTTGAAAGCTAAACCTAGGAGGTTCATATGCTAATTTCTAAGCCCTTGAAGGCCGCCTCTTCTCTCAGGGCATTTTGACAGTTTTTCACCACTAGAGGGTGTTAGTTCATGTTTATCATATAGATAACACTGTGCTCACGCACGTGGAGTTCCAGTGAGCAAGCTTTGATTGGCTAAAATGGATGTCTGTCAAAAGAACTGAAATAAGGGGGCAGTTTGCAGAGGCTTAGATACAAGATAATCATAGAGGTACAAAGTGTATTAATATAACAGTGCTGGTTGTGCAAAACTAGGGAATGGGTAATAAAGGGATTATCTATCTTTTCAAACAATAAAAATTCTGGTGTAGACTGTCCCTTTAATGCCGCTGTGTGACTATATGACACTATATCTGTATAAAGCCATACGGTATTAATGCCGCTGTGTGACTCCCTGACACTATATCTGTATAAAGCCATACGGTATTAGTGCCGCTGTGTGACTATATGACACTATATCTGTATAAAGCCATACGGTATTAATGCCGCTGTGTGACTCCCTGACACTATATCTGTATAAAGCCATACGGTATTAGTGCCGCTGTGTGACTATATGACACTATATCTGTATAAAGCCATGTGGTATTAGTGCCGCTGTGTGACTATATGACACTATATCTGTATGAAGCCATACGGTATTAGTGCCGCTGTGTGACTATATGACACTATATCTGTATAAAGCCATACGGTATTAATGCCGCTGTGTGACTTTATGACACTATATTTGTATAAAGCCATACGGTATTAGTGCCGCTGTGTGACTATATGACACTATATCTGTATAAAGCCATACGGTATTAATGCCGCTGTGTGATTATATGACACTATATCTGTATAAAGCCATACGGTATTAGTGCCGCTGTGTGACTATATGACACTATATCTGTATAAAGCCATACGGTATTAGTGCCACTGTGTGACTATATGACACTATATCTGTATAAAGCCATACGGTATTAGTGCCGCTGTGTGACTATATGACACTATATCTGTATAAAGCCATACGGTATTAATGCTGCTGTGTGATTATATGACACTATATCTGTATAAAGCCATACGGTATTAGTGCCGCTGTGTGACTATATGACACTATATCTGTATAAAGCCATATACGGTATTAGTGCCGCTGTGTGACTATATGACACTATATCTGTATAAAGCCATACGGTATTAGTGCCACTGTGTGACTATATGACACTATATCTGTATAAAGCCATACGGTATTAGTGCCGCTGTGTGACTATATGACACTATATCTGTATAAAGCCATACGGTATTAGTGCCGCTGTGTGACTCCCTGACACTATATCTGTATAAAGCCATACGGTATTAATGCCACTGTGTGACTCCCTGACACTATATCTGTATAAAGCCATACGGTATTAGTGCCACTGTGTGACTATATGACACTATATCTGTATAAAGCCATACGGTATTAGTGCCGCTGTGTGACTATATGACACTATATCTGTATAAAGCCATACGGTATTAATGCCGCTGTGTGACTATATGACACTATATCTGTATAAAGCCATACGGTATTAATGCCGCTGTGTGACTATATGACACTATATCTGTATGAAGCCATACGGTATTAGTGCCGCTGTGTGACTCCCTGACACTATATCTGTATAAAGCCATACGGTATTAGTGCCGCTGTGTGACTATATGACACTATATCTGTATAAAGCCATACGGTATTAATGCCGCTGTGTGACTATATGACACTATATCTGTATAAAGCCATAGGGTATTAGTGCCGCTGTGTGACTATATGACACTATATCTGTATAAGGCCATACGGTATTAGTGCCGCTGTGTGACTATATGACACTATATCTGTATAAAGCCATATGGTATTAATGCCGCTGTGTGACTATATGACACTATATCTGTATAAAGCCATACGGTATTAGTGCCGCTGTGTGACTATATGACACTATATCTGTATAAAGCCATATGGTATTAGTGCCGCTGTGTGACTATATGACACTATATCTGTATAAAGCCATACGGTATTAATGCCGCTGTGTGACTATATGACACTATATCTGTATAAAGCCATACGGTAGCTGTGTGACTCCCTGACACTATATCTGTATAAAGCCATACGGTATTAGTGCCGCTGTGTGACTATATGACACTATATCTGTATAAAGCCATACGGTATTAGTGCCGCTGTGTGACTATATGACACTATATCTGTATAAAGCCATACGGTATTAGTGCCGCTGTGTGACTATATGACACTATATCTGTATAAAGCCATATGGTATTAGTGCCGCTGTGTGACTATATGACACTATATCTGTATAAAGCCATACGGTATTAGTGCCGCTGTGTGACTATATGACACTATATCTGTATAAAGCCATACGGTAGCTGTGTGACTCCCTGACACTATATCTGTATAAAGCCATACGGTATTAGTGCCGCTGTGTGACTATATGACACTATATCTGTATAAAGCCATACGGTATTAGTGCCGCTGTGTGACTATATGACACTATATCTGTATAAAGCCATATGGTATTAGTGCCGCTGTGTGACTATATGACACTATATCTGTATAAAGCCATATGGTATTAGTGCCGCTGTGTGACTCCCTGACACTATATCTGTATAAAGCCATACGGTATTAGTGCCGCTGTGTGACTATATGACACTATATCTGTATAAAGCCATACGGTATTAGTGCCACTGTGTGACTATATGACACTATATCTGTATAAAGCTATACGGTATTAGTGCCGCTGTGTGACTATATGACACTATATCTGTATAAAGCCATACGGTATTAGTGCCGCTGTGTGACTATATGACACTATATCTGTATAAAGCCATACGGTATTAGTGCCACTGTGTGACTATATGACACTATATCTGTATAAAGCTATACGGTATTAGTGCCGCTGTGTGACTATATGACACTATATCTGTATAAAGCCATACGGTATTAATGCCGCTGTGTGACTATATGATACTATATCTGTATAAAGCCATACGGTATTAATGCCGCTGTGTGACTATATGACACTATATCTGTATAAAGCCATACGGTAGCTGTGTGACTCCCTGACACTATATCTGTATAAAGCCATACGGTATTAGTGCCGCTGTGTGACTATATGACACTATATCTGTATAAAGCCATACGGTATTAGTGCCGCTGTGTGACTCCCTGACACTATATCTGTATAAAGCCATACGGTATTAGTGCCGCTGTGTGACTCACTGACACTATATCTGTATAAAGCCATACGGTATTAATGCCGCTGTGTGATTATATGACACTATATCTGTATGAAGCCATACTGTATTGGTGCCGCTGTGTGACTATATGACACTATATCTGTATAAAGCCATACGGTATTAGTGCCGCTGTGTGACTCCCTGACACTATATCTGTATGAAGCCATACGGTATTAGTGCCGCTGTGTGACTCACTGACACTATATCTGTATAAAGCCATACGGTATTAATGCCGCTGTGTGATTATATGACACTATATCTGTATGAAGCCATACGGTATTAGTGCCACTGTGTGACTATATGACACTATATCTGTATAAAGCCATACGGTATTAGTGCCGCTGTGTGACTATATGACACTATATCTGTATAAAGCCATGTGGTATTAGTGCCGCTGTGTGACTATATGACACTATATCTGTATAAAGCCATATGGTATTAGTGCCGCTGTGTGACTATATTACACTATATCTGTATAAAGCCATACGGTATTAATGCCGCTGTGTGACTATATGACACTATATCTGTATAAAGCCATACGGTATTAGTGCCGCTGTGTGACTATATGACACTATATCTGTATAAAGCCATACGGTATTAGTGCCGCTGTGTGACTATATGACACTATATCTGTATAAAGCCATACGGTATTAGTGCCGCTGTGTGACTATATGACACTATATCTGTATAAAGCCATATGGTATTAGTGCCGCTGTGTGACTATATGACACTATATCTGTATAAAGCCATACGGTATTAGTGCCGCGGTGTGACTCCCTGACACTATATCTGTATAAAGCCATACTGTATTAGTGCCGCTGTGTGACTATATGACACTATATCTGTATAAAGCCATATACGGTATTAGTGCCGCTGTGTGACTATATTACACTATATCTGTATAAAGCCATATGGTATTAGTGCCGCTGTGTGACTATATGACACTATATCTGTATAAAGCCATGCGGTATTAATGCCGCTGTGTGACTATATGACACTATATCTGTATAAAGCCATATGGTATTAGTGCCGCTGTGTGACTATATGACACTATGTCTGTATAAAGCCATACGGTATTAGTGCCGCTGTGTGACTATATGACACTATATCTGTATAAAGCCATATGGTATTAGTGCCGCTGTGTGACTATATGACACTATATCTGTATAAAGCCATACGGTATTAGTGCCGCTGTGTGACTCCCTGACACTATATCTGTATAAAGCCATACGGTATTAATGCCGCTGTGTGACTATATGACACTATATCTGTATGAAGCCATACGGTATTAATGCCGCTGTGTGACTATATGACACTATATCTGTATAAAGCCATATGGTATTAGTGCCGCTGTGTGACTATATGACACTATATCTGTATAAAGCCATACGGTATTAGTGCCGCTGTGTGACTATATGACACTATATCTGTATAAAGCCATACGGTATTAGTGCCGCTGTGTGACTATATGACACTATATCTGTATAAAGCCATACAGTATTAGTGCCGCTGTGTGACTCCCTGACACTATATCTGTATAAAGCCATACGGTATTAATGCCACTGTGTGACTCCCTGACACTATATCTGTATAAAGCCATACGGTATTAGTGCCGCTGTGTGACTATATGAAACTATATCTGTATAAAGCCATACGGTATTAGTGCCGCTGTGTGACTATATGACACTATATCTGTATAAAGCCATACGGTATTAGTGCCGCTCTGTGACTATATGACACTATATCTGTATAAAGCCATACGGTATTAGTGCCGCTGTGTGACTATATGACACTATATCTGTAAAAAGCCATACGGTATTAATGCCGCTGTGTGACTATATGACACTATATCTGTATAAAGCCATACGGTATTAGTGCCGCTGTGTGACTCACTGACACTATATCTGTATAAAGCCATACGGTATTAGTGCCGCTGTGTGACTATATGACACTATATCTGTATAAAGCCATACGGTATTAGTGCCACTGTGTGACTCCCTGACACTATATCTGTATAAAGCCATACGGTATTAGTGCCGCTGTGTGACTCCCTGACACTATATCTGTATAAAGCCATACGGTATTAGTGCCGCTGTGTGACTATATGACACTATATCTGTATAAAGCCATACGGTATTAGTGCCGCTGTGTGACTATATGACACTATATCTGTATAAAGCCATATGGTATTAGTGCCGCTGTGTGACTATATGACAATATATCTGTATAAAGCCATACTGTATTAATGCCGCTGTGTGACTATATGACACTATATCTGTATAAAGCCATAAGGTATTAGTGCCGCTGTGTGACTATATGACACTATATCTGTATAAAGCCATGTGGTATTAGTGCCGCTGTGTGACTATATGACACTATATCTGTATAAAGCCATACGGTATTAGTGCCGCTGTGTGACTATATGACACTATATCTGTATAAAGCCATACGGTATTAGTGCCGCTGTGTGACTCCCTGACACTATATCTGTATAAAGCCATACTGTATTAGTGCCGCTGTGTGACTATATGACACTATATCTGTATAAAGCCATACGGTATTAATGCCGCTGTGTGACTATATGACACTATATCTGTATAAAGCCATACGGTATTAATGCCGCTGTGTGACTATATGACACTATATCTGTATTAGTGCCGCTGTGTGACTATATGACACTATATCTGTATAAAGCCATGCGGTATTAGTGCCGCTGTGTGACTATATGACACTATATCTGTATAAAGCCATACGGTATTAGTGCCGCTGTGTGACTATATGACACTATATCTGTATAAAGCCATACGGTATTAGTGCCGCTGTGTGACTCCCTGACACTATATCTGTATAAAGCCATACTGTATTAGTGCCGCTGTGTGACTATATGACACTATATCTGTATAAAGCCATACGGTATTAATGCCGCTGTGTGACTATATGACACTATATCTGTATAAAGCCATACGGTATTAGTGCCGCTGTGTGACTATATTACCCTATATCTGTATAAAGCCATATGGTATTAGTGCCGCTGTGTGACTATATGACACTATATCTGTATAAAGCCATGCGGTATTAGTGCCGCTGTGTGACTATATGACACTATATCTGTATAAAGCCATATGGTATTAGTGCCGCTGTGTGACTATATGACACTATATCTGTATAAAGCCATACTGTATTAATGCCGCTGTGTGACTATATGACACTATATCTGTATAAAGCCATACGGTATTAGTGCCGCTGTGTGACTATATGACACTATATCTGTATAAAGCCATATGGTATTAGTGCCGCTGTGTGATTATATGACACTATATCTGTATAAAGCCATACGGTATTAATGCCGCTGTGTGACTATATGACACTATATCTGTATAAAGCCGTACAGTATTAATGCCGCTGTGTGACTATATGACACTATATCTGTATAAAGCCATGTGGTATTAGTGCCGCTGTGTGACTATATGACACTATATCTGTATAAAGCCATACTGTATTAATGCCGCTGTGTGACTATATGACACTATATCTGTGTAAAGCCATACAGTATTAGTGCCGCTGTGTGACTATATGACACTATATCTGTATAAAGCCATATGGTATTAGTGCCGCTGCGTGACTATATGACACTATATCTGTATAAAGCCATGTGGTATTAGTGCCGCTGTGTGACTATATGACACTATATCTGTATAAAGCCATACGCTATTAGTGCCGCTGTCTGACTATATGACACTATATCTGTATAAAGCCATACGGTATTAGTGCCGCTGTGTGACTATATGACACTATATCTGTATAAAGCCATACGGTATTAGTGCCGCTGTGCGACTCTCTGACACTATATCTGTATAAAGCCATACGGTATTAGTGCCGCTGTGTGACTATATGACACTATATCTGTATAAAGCCATACGGTATTAGTGCCGCTGTGTGACTATATGATACTATATCTGTATAAAGCCATACGGTATTAGTGCCGCTGTGTGACTATATGACACTATATCTGTATAAAGCCATACGGGATTAATGCCGCTGTGTGACTATATGACACTATATCTGTATAAAGCCATATGGTATTAGTGCCGCTGTGTGACTATATGACACTATGTCTGTATAAAGCCATACGGTATTAGTGCCGCTGTGTGACTATATGACACTATATCTGTATAAAGCCATATGGTATTAGTGCCGCTGTGTGACTATATGACACTATATCTGTATAAAGCCATACGGTATTAGTGCCGCTGTGTGACTCCCTGACACTATATCTGTATAAAGCCATACGGTATTAATGCCGCTGTGTGACTATATGACACTATATCTGTATGAAGCCATACGGTATTAGTGCCGCTGTGTGACTATATGACACTATATCTGTATAAAGCCATACGGTATTAGTGCCGCTGTGTGACTATATGACACTATATCTGTATAAAGCCATACAGTATTAGTGCCGCTGTGTGACTCCCTGACACTATATCTGTATAAAGCCATACGGTATTAATGCCACTGTGTGACTCCCTGACACTATATCTGTTTAAAGCCATACGGTATTAGTGCCGCTGTGTGACTATATGAAACTATATCTGTATAAAGCCATACGGTATTAGTGCCGCTGTGTGACTATATGACACTATATCTGTATAAAGCCATACGGTATTAGTGCCGCTCTGTGACTATATGACACTATATCTGTATAAAGCCATACGGTATTAGTGCCGCTGTGTGACTATATGACACTATATCTGTAAAAAGCCATACGGTATTAATGCCGCTGTGTGACTATATGACACTATATCTGTATAAAGCCATATGGTATTAGTGCCGCTGTGTGACTCACTGACACTATATCTGTATAAAGCCATACGGTATTAGTGCCGCTGTGTGACTATATGACACTATATCTGTATAAAGCCATACGGTATTAGTGCCACTGTGTGACTCCCTGACACTATATCTGTATAAAGCCATACGGTATTAGTGCCGCTGTGTGACTCCCTGACACTATATCTGTATAAAGCCATACGGTATTAGTGCCGCTGTATGACTATATGACACTATATCTGTATAAAGCCATACTGTATTAATGCCGCTGTGTGACTATATGACACTATATCTGTATAAAGCCATACGGTATTAGTGCCGCTCTGTGACTATATGACACTATATCTGTATAAAGCCATACGGTATTAGTGCCGCTGTGTGACTATATGACACTATATCTGTAAAAAGCCATACGGTATTAATGCCGCTGTGTGACTATATGACACTATATCTGTATAAAGCCATATGGTATTAGTGCCGCTGTGTGACTCACTGACACTATATCTGTATAAAGCCATACGGTATTAGTGCCGCTGTGTGACTATATGACACTATATCTGTATAAAGCCATACGGTATTAGTGCCACTGTGTGACTCCCTGACACTATATCTGTATAAAGCCATACGGTATTAGTGCCGCTGTGTGACTCCCTGACACTATATCTGTATAAAGCCATACGGTATTAGTGCCGCTGTATGACTATATGACACTATATCTGTATAAAGCCATACTGTATTAATGCCGCTGTGTGACTATATGACACTATATCTGTATAAAGCCATACTGTATTAATGCCGCTGTGTGACTATATGACACTATATCTGTATAAAGCCATAAGGTATTAGTGCCGCTGTGTGACTATATGACACTATATCTGTATAAAGCCATGTGGTATTAGTGACGCTGTGTGGCTATATGACACTATATCTGTATAAAGCCATACGGTATTAGTGCCGCTGTGTGACTATATGACACTATATCTGTATAAAGCCATACGGTATTAGTGCCGCTGTGTGACTCCCGTACACTATATCTGTATAAAGACATACGGTATTAGTGCCGCTGTGTGACTATATGACACTATATCTGTATAAAGCCATACGGTATTAGTGCCGCTGTGTGACTATATGACACTATATCTGTATAAAGCCATACGGTATTAGCGCCACTGTGTGACTCCCTGACACTATATCTGTATAAAGCCATGCGGTATTAATGCCGCTGTGTGACTATATGACACTATATCTGTATAAAGTCGTACAGTATTAATGCCGCTGTGTGACTATATGACACTATATCTGTATAAAGCCATATGGTATTAGTGCCGCTGTGTGACTATATGACACTATATCTGTATAAAGCCATACGGTATTAGTGCCGCTGTGTGACTATATGACACTATATCTGTATAAAGCCATACGGTATTAGTGCCACTGTGTGACTCCCTGACACTATATCTGTATAAAGCCATACGGTATTAATGCCGCTGTGTGACTATATGACACTATATCTGTATAAAGCCATACAGTATTAATGCCGCTGTGTGACTATATGACACTATATCTGTATAAAGCCATATGGTATTAGTGCCGCTGTGTGACTATATGACACTATATCTGTATAAAGCCATACGGTATTAATGCCGCTGTGTGACTATATGACACTATATCTGTATAAAGCCGTACAGTATTAATGCCGCTGTGTGACTATATGACACTATATCTGTATAAAGCCATGTGGTATTAGTGCCACTGCTCTCATCAGTATGTTCCTCTGTTATCATTTTCATTAAGTACTATTTTGATACCCCCCTTTCCCCAGAATTCACAGCATATTAATAGGCCTAGCGTAAACCTGAGTTTGGTCTAAGCTGTTTGTTTTGTTTACCAGGCTGCCAGCCGAGAAGTAGAGCGAGACTTTGACTCTGTATATTCGCGTCTGGTGCTGTGCAAGACATACAGGTAACGTAACACAACCTACAAAACACTTACCTAAGTAACAAATCAGCCTAACTCTGTGTAGCAGAGATCTGTATGTGCCATAGAATGTGATGTGAAGGGACTGCAGCTGAGGGTGCGCTGTGTAGCTTTGTGGGGAATTATTTGATTACTTTCTTGCACAATGATGAATTTTGGCTCTGTCAATACATTTAGAACCCAAACCTGTTTTATTGATAAATTGGTTAGGAGAGTTTTGGACCTATTGGAAAATGTCTGTGTTGCATTAGTGTTCACTCCTGGCTTGTTGCCCACAATGGCCTCACTTAGAGCTGATGTCGAGCCTGAACAAAAGGGATATGAAATTCACTATTTCAAACTCACGGATCAGACATCACATGTAAGTTTAGGAGACTTTCATTTACTAATATCAAATTTGCTTTGTTCTCTTGGTATGCATTATTGAAAAGCAGGTAGGTAGGCTGAGGAGCAGCAATGCTAGTTAGGTGGTGATTGGTGGCTACACACATATACCTCTTGTCATTAGTTCACCTTTGCAGAGGTTAAGCACATACGGCCTAAATCTCTATAGCTCTCTGGTCTGGTTAAGATGCCACATCAGTATTACAAGAACCTCAGATTGGTTTAAGAGTTTCCTTGGGAACTGTGTATCTCATTAAGGGGAGCTCACTAACTTGTTTATGTTAAGGAGAGACACTTCATAATATAATAGTAAAATATGCCGACGTGTTTTTTCTCTGTGCCGGCGAGTTTTTGAGACACAAAACCTTTGTTATACACAGCAATAATAACGCATTACAGCATTTTCTTTTTTAATCTTCTTTCTCCTTTTAAAGGGACAGTCTACTCCAGAGTTTTTATTCTTTAAAAAGGTAGCTAATCCCTTTATTACATATTCTCCAGTCCTGCATAACCGACACTGTTATATTAATATACTTTTTACCTGTGTGATTAACTTGTATCTAAGCCTCTGCAGATTGCCCCCTTATCTCACTGCTTTTGATAGACTTGCATTTTAGCCAATCAGTGCTGACTTTTAGGTAATGATTTATGGGGAGTGAGCACAATGTTATCTATATGGCACACATAAACTAGCGCTGTAAAAACTTGTCAAAATTCACTGAGATAAGAGGCGGCCTTCAAGGGCTTAGAAATTAGAATATGAGCCTACCTAGGTTTAGCTTTCAACTAAGAATTCCAAGAGAACAAACCAAATTTGATGATAAAAGTAAACTGGAAAGTTGTTTAAATTGACACGCCCTATCTGAATCGTGAGTTTAATTTTGACTAGCCTTTAAAGGGACGTTGAAGTAAATTTTGTCTGTGCTGCATCTAACAAACAGCTTTGTAAAATCACATTAGAATGCTAGTGCATGTGGAGACGTGTTCCTGTGCACTAGTAGTTGTGTTTTCCTTACTGGTCATTGAACAATGTGCCCCTGGGAAAAAGCTGTACACAAACGTGCTGCTTCCTGTTTCAATGTCCAATTAAATTTGCTTTAAATTTAACCTTTTTCATACAAAATAGTTTAATATGTTTAAACTGGGGAAAAAAGACGTATGCACATGACAGAGCTCTATTTACCGTCTCCAGTTATCTTATTCTGTGTTATTTTCTTCCTATTCCAGACTGGATGAGGATGGCAAAGTGTTAACTCCAGAGGAGCTTTTGTATCGGGTACGTTTATTTTACATTTTGCCCATGGTTTATGTATAACAGACAGCACTGTAAAGTTTAACATCTATATACCTTATAAATGTCTAGGGGACTTCTATGGTTTATTTATAGCAGACGGCTTTGTAAAGCTTATCATCTATATACCTTATAAATGTATAGGGGACTCCCATGCTTTATTTATAGCAGACAGTATTGTAAAGCTTATCATCTATATACCTTATATATGTATAATGGACTCACATGGTTTAATTTATAGCATACAGCATTGTAAAGCTTATCATTTGTATCCCTTATAAATGTATAAGGAACTCTTATGGTTTATTTATAGCAGACAGCATTGTAAAGCTTATCATCTATATACCTTATAAATGTATAGGGGAGTCTCATGGTTTATTTATAGCGGGCAGCATTGTAAAGCTTATCATCTATATACCTTATAAATGTATAGGGTAGTCTCATGGTTTATTTATAGCAGACAGCATTGTAAAGCTTATCATCTATATATCTTATAAATGTATAGGGGACTTCCATGGTTTATTTATAGCAGACAGCACTGTAATGCTTATCATCTGTATACCTTATAAATGTTTATGGGACTTCCATGGTTTATTTATAGCAGACAGCATTGTAAAGCTTATCATTTATATACCTTATAAATGTATAGGGGACTTCCATGGTGTATTTATAGCAGACAGCATTGTAAAGCTTATCATTTATATACCTTATAAATGTATTATAGCAGACAGCATTGTAAAGCTTATCATTTATATACCTTATAAATGTATAGGGGACTTCCATGGTTTATTTATAGCAGACAGCACTGTTAAGCTTATCATCTATATATCTTATAAATGTAAAGGGGAGTCTTATGGTTTATTTATAGCAGACAGTATTGTAAAGATTATCATCTATATACCTTATATATGTATAGGGGATTCTCATGTTTTATAGCAGACAGCATTGTAAATCTAATAATCTATATACCTTTTAAATGTATAGGGGACTTCTATGGTTTATTTATAGCAGACAGCTTTGTAAAGCTTATCATCTATATACCTTATATATGTATAGGGGACTCCCATGCTTTATTTATAGCAGACGGCATTGTACAGCTTATCATCTATACACCTTATATATTTATAAGGGACTCACATGGTTTAATTTATAGCATACAGCATTGTAAAGCTTATCATTTGTATCCCTTATAAATGTATAGAGGACTCCTATGGTTTATTTATAGCAGACATCATTGTAACGCTTATCATCTATATACCTTATAAATTTATAGGGGACTCCCATGGTTTATTTAGAGCAGACAGCTTTGTAAAGCTTATAATCTATATACCTTATATATGTATAAGGTACTCACATGGTTTCATCATTAGCAGACAGCATTTATCATCTGTATCCCTTATAAATGTATAGATCTGTGTACATAGGCGAATGTTCAGCACTCTATTTACAAAATACTTACAGACCCAGCAGGTATTAAACAAGTATAAGGGCCGGCCATGTCCTGATGTGCTGCAGCTCATATGCACTGTAACACGGGTGTTCTCCTTCTTGTCTGTGATGCGCCGATATAATTGATCTTCTATTTATCGTGTACTGCGGTTTAGGAAATGCTGTTCCAGCTGGATGGTTTTGTGACTCTGTTTTATTGTTATGTTCGCAGGGGGTGCAGTCGGTAAACGTGAGCCACGACACAGCTCATGCGCAAATGGACGTAAAGCTTCGCTCACTTATTTGTATAGGACTTAAGTAAGTTTATTGAGGGGAATCTGCGGTAGTTGTGTCAATGTGATTTGTTAGGATATGATACAGTGACAACAGATTATTCACTAAGCACAGATCTCCCCAATATCAACAAGTTGTCCTTATTCTGCTTACATTTATTTTTTAAACTGACCGGTCACTGCTTTACATTTACATCCTTAGTTTTATCAGACTTATTTTAGTAAAATAAATGTCACCAGTTTTTTGGGCCTGTGCAGAAAAATAAATCTATTCTTTATCTAACATGTTATCTCCTCTTTGTCTTTCCTGTTCCAGTCTCTCTCCTTGCTCTCCCTTACTCTCACTCTCACTGTTCTCTCTTTTTTCCCCAGTCTTTCTCCTCGCTCTCCCTTACTCTCACTTTTCTTTCTCTTTTCCCCAGTCTCTCTCCTCACTCTCCCTTACTCTCACTTTTCTTTCTCTTTTCCCCAGTCTCTCTCCTCACTCTCCCTTACTCTCACTTTTCTCTCTCTTTTCCCCAGTCTCTCTCCTTGCTCTTATTTACTCTCACTTTTCTCTCTCTTTTCCCCAGTCTCTCTCCTTGCTCTCCCTTACTCTTACTTTTCTTTCTCTTTTCCCCAGTCTCACTCTCCCTCACTCTCACTTTTTTCTCTCTTTTCCCCAGTCTCTCTCCTTGCTCTCCTTCACTCTCACTTTTCTCTTTATTTTCTCCAGTCTCTCTCTTCGCACTCCCTCACTCTCACTTCTCTCTCTTTTCCCCAGTCTCTCTCCTCGCTCTCCCTTTCTCTCTCTTTTCCCCAGTCTCTCTCCTCGCTCTCCCTTACTCTGACTTTTCTCTCTCTCTCCTCTCTCTCCTTCACTCTCACTTTTCTCTCTCTTTTCTCCAGTCTCTCTCCTCGCTCTCCCTTACTCTCACTTTTCTCTCTTTTCCCCAGTCTCTCTCTTTGCTCTCCCTCACTCTCACTTTTCTCTCTTTTCCCCAGTCTCTCTCCTCATCCTCCCTCACTCTCACTTTTCTCTCTCTCTTCCCCAGTTTCTCTCCTCGCTCTCCCTCACTCTCACTTTCTTCTCACTTTTCCCCAGTCTCTCTCCTCGCTCTCCCTTACTCTCACTTTTCTATCTTTTCCCCAGTCTCTCTCCTCGCTCTGCCTCACTCTCACTTTTCTCTCTCTTTTCCCCAGTCTCTCTCCTCGCTCTCCCTTACTCTCACTTTTCTCCCTCTCCTGTCTCTCTGATTGCTCTCCCTAACTTTTCTGTCTCTTTTCTCTCTTTTCCCCAGTCTCTCTCCTCGCTCTCTCTTACTCTCACTTTTCTCTCTCTTTTCCCCAGTCTCTCTCCTCGTCCTCCCTCACTATCACTTTTCTCTCTCTCTTCCCCAGTTTCTCTCCTCGCTCTCCCTTACTCTCACTTTTCTCTTTCTTTTCCCCAGTCTCTCTCCTCGCTCTCCCTTACTCTCACTTTTCACTTTCTTTTCCCCTGTCTCTCTCCTTGCTCTCCCTTACTCTCACTTTTCTCTCTCTTTTCCCCAGTCTCTCTCCTCGCTCTCTCTTACTCTCACTTTTCTCTCTTTTCCCCAGTCTCTCTCCTTGCTCTCCCTTACTCTCACTTTTCTCTCTCTTTTCCCCAGTCTCTCTCCTTGCTCTCCCTTACTCTCACTTTTCTCTCTCTTTTCCCCAGTCTCTCTCCTCGCTCTCCCTTACTCTCACTTTTCTCTCTCTTTTCTCCAGTCTCTCTCCTCGCTCTCCCTTACTCTCACTTTTCTCTCTCTTTTCCCCAGTCTCTCTCCTCGCTCTCCCTTACTCTCACTTTTCTCTCTCTTTTCCCCAGTCTCTCTCCTCGCTCTCTCTTACTCTCACTTTTCTCTCTTTTCCCCAGTCTCTCTCCTTGCTCTCCCTTACTCTCACTTTTCTCTCTCTTTTCCCCAGTCTCTCTCCTCGCTCTCCCTTACTCTCACTTTTCTCTCTCTTTTCCCCAGTCTCTCTCCTCGCTCTCCCTTACTCTCACTTTTCTCTCTCTTTTCCCCAGTCTCTCTCCTCGCTCTCCCATACTCTTACTTTTCTTTTCCCCAGTCTCTCTCTTCGCTCTCCCTTACTCTCACTTTTCTCTTTCTTTGACCCAGTCCCTCTCCTCACTCTCACTTTTCTCTCTTTCCATCTTAATACGAGAAGAGTCCACGGCTTCATTCATTACTTGTGGGAAATACAGAACCTTGCCACCAAGACACAAAGGCTTAAATACCTCCCCCACTCCCCTCATCCCCCAGTCATTCTTTGCCTTTCGTCACAGGAGGATGGCAGAGAAGTGTCTGAAGATTCAGAGTAGTCTCTTATGGAGGGTAGTACTCTTCGGAATGGGACTGGGGTTTTAAGTAGTCTTGTCAGCCTCTCAGTGAGAGCATTGACAAATGTTAGGGTCTGGAGATGCAGGGAGAGTCTTTCTGCGAATCTATCCAGACTCGTATTAACAGCTCCTTAAGCATTCAGTGTTGACGAGTTTCACTGTCTGCTTTCTTCACTCAAGTCCATGTCAGGAGCGATGCTACAACACTGTCAAACTTGAGAGGCTGTGTTCCTGTTCCACGGTGTTGATTCTGGTAAGATCGTTTCATTTTTATATCTGTAATGATAACGCAAGAAGACGAGGTCACAGTGTGACTCCTTTTATCTGTATAGAATCAAGAGTTAATATCTCCGGAAGGTGATTATTGAACGGGGGGATGTATACATGATTGCTTTATTGTGTTTTTTGCTGCGACATGTGTGAGATGTAGCTTTGGCAATGTGCGAACAGTCAGGTTCTTCCTTCATTTTGATTCATTCTTGCGCAGCCTGTTTTGTTTGGCACGCTTTTTCTCGGCTGCAGGGGCGGTCCTGCATGGCACTCCATGTGACCGGGTGTGGTCTCATTCTCTTTCTTTCCTGACCCTTGGTTGCAGGAGACGAAAGCGGTTTCTCTGTGGACCTGGGTCATAGGAGGTGGTCAGGGCCCCGGCCATTGGGAGTATAAAGGTGCCATTTAATTTTTTCTATAGTCCATATTAAAGACGCAAGCTATGGAGGACTCTGATGCGTTAGAGGGTACTCCCTCTTTACCTAAATCTAATGACTGTGTTTGTGAGGAGACTACGGTATACCCGCCTGCTCAACTATGTTCCACATGCCTTGATAAAATAGTGATATCTAAAAAGAACAAGATGTACCACTGAGCCGTCCACCTCTGAGGGGGTCTCCGTTCCGTGAGGTGCTTTCCCTACAATCATCTTTATTTACACATGCAGCTCCCCAGTGCACTACTAATCCTCCTGCTGGAGGGGCCCTGTGGCCGCCTGATTTTGCTGATCAGTTGCAAACGACGGTGTTTGCGGCCTTCAGTGCTTTACCTCGCTCTGCTAAGTGCAAGCAAAGGTTAAACATTGCTATCCTTCCCAGGGGTCATCTACTCTGTTGGAGATCTGAGACTAGATTATCTGCTGATGCAGACGACTCCGATACTTCGGAGGACTCTTTCTCTGGGTCAGAAGCTGCAGCCTCTAAACCTCCGGCTGTGAAGGAACCAGACTTTAGGTTTAGGATAGAGCACTTACTCTTTTTATTAAAAGAGGTGTTGGCTACTCTAGAGGTTTCGGATCCGAAGTTACCGGAGGAACCTTCTATTTATAAGTTTGATAAAGTTTGAGGACAGGGTGGTGCCCCAGACTTCCTGGTTCCCGTAAAGATGCTGGATATTAAAGAATGAATGGAAGAGACCCGGTTCCTCTTTCTCCCCTATTTCTTTGTTTAAAAAATTGTTCCCAGTTCCTGATTCTCAGCTAGAATTGTGGGGATCTGTCCCTAAGGTGGATGGAGCTATCTCCACACTCGCTAAGCGCACCACTATCCCACTCGAGGATAGTTTGTCGTTTAAGGAACCCATGGATAAGAAATTAGAGACCCTGTTAAGAAAAATGTTTCAGCACATGTGGTTCGTATTTCAGCCTACAGCGGCGGTCGCTGCCATGGCAGGATCCGCTACCTATTGGTGTGACTCTCTGTCAGAGATGATCGAGGTGGAGACTCCCCTCGATGAGATACAGGAAAGAATTAAGGCCCTGAGGGTAGCTAATTTGTGTATCTGTGATGCAAATATGCAGATTATTCATTTGAATGCCAAGACATCAGGCTTTTCTGTTCTGGCCTGAAGGGCTCTGTGGTTGAAATTGTGGTCTGCTGACATGACGTCCAAATCTAGATTACTTTCCCTTCCATTTAAGGGAAAGGTTCTTTTCAGTCCAGGCTTGGACTCGATCATATCCACTGTCATGGGGGGCAAGGGTGACTTTCTACCGCAGAATAAGAAGAATAACCTAAGGGTCCTAATTTTCGTCCCTTTTCGTTCGGACAAGTCCCAATGACAGCAGCCTGCCGCGAAGCCCGAGCAGTCCAAGGGATCTTGGAAACCGTCTGTCTTGGAATAAAACCAAGAAGAGCAAGAAGCCTGCCGAAACAAAATCATCTTGAAGGGGCGGCCCCCGATCCGTCTCTGGATCTCGTAGGGGCAGACTCTTTTCGTGGAGGCCTGGATGAGACGTGCAGGATCCTTGGGTTCTGAAGGTTATTGCCCAGGGTTACAGGATAGGTTTCAAAACTCACCCTCCCAGGGGCAGATTCCTCTTGTCAAATCTATTGTCAATACCAGAGAAACGAGATGCCTTTCTAGAGTGCGTGAGGGATCTCTCCTCTTTAGGAGTGTTACGGTACCAACCGGATACCAAGGGTTAATACCAGATGAACAATGTCCTGCATAGGGAATCAGCAATTCACAACCCAGCCAGTTTTCAGGTTTAAAACAGAATGTCATTTATTAAAGGCTAGATGCCTAGTATTTATACAGGTTTGACCCCAGATGGGGGGTTGAAAGACTGTTGTACATTAGATAAAAGGGGAAGACGCCCTTTGACATGATACAATAGAATTACATTACTTAACACTTTAAACACAAGACACTCTTGGCTTTCCTTATCACTTAGGCGTCTGCTCTCTGAGAGTGATTAAACAATGGAATGCTTATCACTAACTTAATTATAGCTGATGCCAGCAAACTTGTATTTAGAAAATAAAGTTAACGCTTTCAGTCCTGACCGAAGGGTCTGTCACATAGCTCCCCCCTTGTGGAACACTCCGGCAGACCCGGCTTGACCCTTTGGCGGGTCAACTTGGGGATGACCGGACTAGGAGGTGGTAGGCATGTCATGTTTGCCAGGACAATCCATCTGTATTCCCGTTATGAGAGAGAATTCCTGTCCATACAAACAAGGGTTCAACCTCTTCAGTGCCCCGACTAGGGCTAAACAGTCCTTCAAAATATCATCGGCTTCTTTACGTGGTTTTTGTACCTGCTCTTTATAGGTATCCACAATCCCTTCATACTGACATAGGGTGCCCTTGAGTTGCTGCACCTCACTATGAGCCAGCTTCAGCTTTTCCTCCAGTGTCACTAAGTTTGTCTTTAATGTTTCATGTTCCACTCTCAAGCTGGTGTTTTCTGCAGTCTGTCGGTGCAGCTTGTCTAGCAGAGATTCCTGTTCTAAACGTGCTTTTTCCTCTGCACTCCTCTTCTCTCCCGCTAGCACTGTTACATGTTTATTTAACGTGACCATTTCATCCTCTACGTGACTCTTCTCCTTCATCAGCGCATTGTAACGGGACTTCCACGTATCAATAGCGGATAGAGATTTACTGAGCTCAGCGTCCTGGGGCTTAGCAGCAGGTGGGTCAGTCTCTGCTGCACGGATCTGAGCACGGGTAGTCACAGGGTTAACATCAGCGGGACCCATGGGAGCATAGGCAGAAACAAGGGGGGCCAAGTTATTTCCAAGGAGAACATCAGCAGGTAAGTCCTTCTTGACCCCCACATTCACAGGTCTAGCGCCCACTCCCCAATCCAAATGTACCCTGGCAACAGGTAGGCGGAACACAGTGCCCCCTGCTACCCTCACAGCCACAGTGTCTCCAGTGTGCTGTTTCTCAGACACCAAGTTCTTTCGAAGCAAGGTCATGGTAGCACCAGTATCCCGTAGACCACTGACCTTCCCATTCACTTTAACCAGTTGCCGGTTATTCCAGCGGGCAGCTTGCACAAGGTCTGCTTCATGTAGGATGCCCCAGCATTCTTGCGCCTCTACGTAGCGGGCCGCAGGCTGAGGATTACGTGGGATTCCGCCGGCGGGTCTTCTCCAGGACTGTGCTTGGTTCGCTGCATTTAGGGGACACTCTGGTCTTTTGTGCCCTAGTTGCTTACATCCAAAGCACCGAATAGGTTGTGAGTAGCCCCGCGAATTGAACCAGGCTCTCTGAGGGTAGTTCGTGGCCGGAGGCCGTGTGGTATAGCGGTGCGCCGGGGTTTGGTAACTGGCAGCTGCTGGGGTGACTGGGGGTCTGTACTCCACTCTAGCAGGGGGCTTAGTGGTAGCAGTGTCCAGTTTGCGGGCATCCGTATACTCATCTGCCAAGCGAGCCGCTTCCTGCAGGGTGGAGGGTTTACGGTCCCGAACCCACTCTCGAACTCCTGCGGGTAACTTGTCGAAGCAATGTTCCAACAGGAATAGCTGCAGCACCTCTTCCCCAGATACGGCTTGGCACCGCGCTATCCAGTGAGCTGCTGTGCGGTGCACCTTACATGCCCACTCAAGGTAGGAATCTCCAGCTAATTTAACAGTGTCTCTGAACCGCCTCTGGTATGCCTCTGGTGTAACCGCATACCTGGAGAGCAGAGCCTCTTTTACAGTATTATAATCCCCGACTTCCTCATCTGGAATGGCCCGAAAAGCCTCACTGGCCCGGCCGGATAATTTTCCGGATAATATCGTGACCCAGTCCTCTGCGGGTACCTTGTGTAGTGCACATTGCCTCTCAAAATCCGCAAGGTACCCATCAATCTCTCCTTCTGTTTCCAGGAAGTTTTTAAAAGCTGCAAAATTTACTTTTCTCTTTTCCACTGGGTTTGCTGCAGCGCCGAGTTGGAGAAGTAGGTTGGCTTCCACAGCTGCTATGACCCGGTCGATAATTTCCGCAGATGGGTTGGGGCCATAATGTGCCAGTCTTATTTTGACAGCCCGGTCAAAACTTGCTTCTTCGGGGGTTCTGTCTGATATGCTGAGCCCATTGGTTCCTACGGTCCCTGGTACTCTTTCCATCTTTGTCAGTATTGTAATAATCCCCCTCTTCCTGAGGTTACTGGCTTGTGTAGTTGCTCTTCTGGGCGATAAGGTTAATTCCGTCGCTTGCCACCAATTGTTACGGTACCAACCGGATACCAAGGGTTAATACCAGATGAACAATGTCCTGCATAGGGAATCAGCAATTCACAACCCAGCCAGTTTTCAGGTTTAAAACAGAATGTCATTTATTAAAGGCTAGATGCCTAGTATTTATACAGGTTTTTTTTTTTGGTTTTTTTTTTTAAACAAATTTTTATTGAGGTTCTTTACCAAACAACAAGTATTGCTTTTCCATACATAATGAAACGAAAAATAAATTGTTACAGAGTAAACTGCCAAGACAAGGTCACCTAGGTGCATAGTATAGTTAAATGACAGATTACCTATTAGCTATAAACAATAAACTCTGTTCAAACAATAAACCTGCTGCAAGATGTAAGCGGCCATATAGAGACCGCCAAGATGTTGTAGTACCGTATAGGGCAGGTAAGCAGTGATGTGATAGGGCCACTCATGAGCCCCTAATGAAGAACCTCTGTTTTATGTTTTTTAAAGCTATAATTGGGATATATTGTAAATAACCAGGTAAATATCAAACATAAATTAAGTAATGGTATAAGAGCTATTTAGAGATATATAACAACAAGGTAAACCTCAGTGTAAGCTCAATAGTTATATAAGAATTACTTAGGAAAACATTATTTGTGAGAAAGGAAAATAATACTAAACAATCTTGCTCAGCTTTGGAGGAAAAGTAGCGCCAATATAAGTTTATAGTGCAAGACATATTTATAAAAAGGAGAAATAAGGTGTGGTATTGGGTAGAGAAACCACATAATTCACTCTCCTGAAATAGGAGATATATTAAGGTGTGTGTGGGGGGGGGGGGGGAGGTGGTAAATTGAGTATGTTAGACCAAATATTTAAGTAAAGCGCCATATCACATAAAAGGGAATAACAATGATGCAGGACCTGCCTGCTCTAAAAACTATGTAAAGGAAGCTGTATATATATATATATTCTAGGCCTTTTTACTGAATCGTTGATGTCATTTAGGCAAGGGCTATATGTAAATTGGAGTGTTAAACAAATGGGCCAAAGGTAATAGACTTCGTAGGGCACGGGGTATGGTTGTAATTGTGGGAATCATGTAAAGGTGATATATTTGGAATGGATCATGCTCTGGTAAAGAAAAATTGGGATATTTACATAGATTGTATGCGAGGGCAAAAATAGGCTATAGTAGTTAGGATGGGACCAGCTTAAAGTGCAATACACATAGCTATACAAAATTGTCCCCACAGCGACATGGAATCTAAAATTGAAGTTGAGGCAGAATTGAATTACCCAATCTATGTGACCTAGGTAGCAGCAATGAAGCTGTAGCATTAAAGTGAAGACAGCAAAACACAACAATTGGGCCTTACAAAACAACTGCAAGGTGGAACATAACAAATGTTGGGACGCAGCCTCGGCCGCTGGCTACGTCTGTACTGTATTGAAAGAAATAAACCCACTATACAGCTGCACTAATGTAGTATGAAGACATTATAAGTATTCTATATGTCCCCAGTCACAATTCTGCCAGATTAAGAAGTATATACAACAGCAGGACCTATCTAGTAGAACATATAGCATCTCTGAACACCTCAGTACAGTAACAACAGGAGGGATGCACTGAGAAAACACACATTGCATACAGATATCATATTAAAAACAAACATAACTCTACACAGGTATGCCAATATAAGTCTGCATTGATGCACTAAACATATAGGTGAATGACAGTGTGGTGAAACAAATGCTTACTTTGGGGACATTAAAATGGTAATATTAGCTTATAAGTAAATAAACAACCAATATATTGTGGAGGTCAATATGAAACATAGCGCAAGGTAGTATCAGTAAGCCCTTCGGAACAATGTGCCTGTAAGTGGCATGAACCTTATCAGAAGCGTGCAATAAGTAATGTTCTGCGTGTAAAGGGATCAGGCCATATCTAATTGGCAAATGCCTCCATTACATATTGCGACCTGGATGAGATTGTGAAATAATGGGGAGGAGCTACCAGGGAGATCTGTACATAAAAAGCTACGTGGATATTAATATAGGTAGTGGAAACAAATAGCCATGAATGCTTCTGCAGTGTACTAGTATTTATACAGGTTTGACCCCAGATGGGGGGTTTAAAGACTGTTGTACATTAGATAAAAGGGGAAGACGCCCTTTGACATGATACAATAGAATTACATTACTTAACACTTTAAACACAAGACACTCTTGGCTTTCCTTATCACTTAGGCGTCTGCTCTCTGATAGTGATTAAACAATGGAATGCTTATCACTAACTTAATTATAGCTGATGCCAGCAAACTTGTATTTAGAAAATAAAGTTAACGCTTTCAGTCCTGACCGAAGGGTCTGTCACAAGGAGTAATTGTACTGGTACCTCTAGCAAAAAGAGGTCTAGGGTACTACCTTTTCGTGGTACCAAAGAAGGAGAACACGTTTCACACAATTCTAGACCTAAAGTGCTTAAACAAGTTTCTGTCGGTCCCATCCTTCAAGATGGAGACGATAAGGTCTATCCTGCTCTTAGTCCAAGAGGATCAGTTCATGACTATGATAGACTTGAAGGACGCTTTCCTTCATGTGCCAATACACAAGGATCACTTCAAGTTTGTAGCTCTCCCCTTCGGTCTGGCTACTGCTCCAAGAGTCTTTACGAAGGTTCTGGGAGCTCCGCTCATGGTGGCGAGATCCAGAAGTATTGCAGTAGCACCTTATCTGGACTACATCCTGGTCCAGGCTCCGTCCTGCCAGCTGGCAGAGGACCATTCGAGAGCTCTTCTACTTCTTCTACAATCTCATGGATGGAAGATAAACTCAGGAAAGAGTTCCCTGGTTCCCAGTACCAGAGTGTAGTTCCTGGACACAATAATAGACTCCATATCCATAAAGATATTCCTGACAGAACAGAGACGTTGCAAACTTTCCTCCAGCTGTCTTGCCCTTCAAATCTCCTCAAGGCCATCAGTGGCCTGGTGTATAGAGGTGACTGGGCTCATGGTATCCAGTATAGATGTCATTCCATTCGCCAGGTTCCATCCCCGATCTCTTCAGTGTGCATGCTGAGGCAGTGGAACGGCGATCACTCGGATCTATCCCAACTGATCTCTCTTGACAACAGGTCGAGGGAATCCCTCTCTTGGTGGCTCCGTCCAGATCAGCTGTGCCAGGGGACATCCTTCTTAAGACCATCTTGGGAGTTTATGACTACGGACACAAGTCTCTCAGGTTGGGGAGTGGTTTGGGGTGCCAGGAAGGAACAGGTGGAATCAGAAGGAGTCTCTTCTTCCGATCAACATCCTGGAACTTTGAGCGATGTTCAACGCTCTGAAGGCTTGGCCCCTCCTGGGTTTGTCCAAGTTCATCAGATTCAAGTCGGACAACATTACCTCGGTGGCTTACATCAACCATCAGGGGGGGAAGAAGAAGCTCCCTAGCCATGAGGGAAGTATCTCGGATTCTGGAATGCGTGGAGACCCACAACTGCTTGCTATCAGTGATCCACATCCTGGGTGTGGACATCTGGGAAGCGGATTTTCTCAGCAGACAGTCGTTTCATCCGGGGGAATGGTCTCTTCACCCCGAAGTGTTTGCAGACATTTGCAACAGATGGGGGACTCCGGAGATAGATCTCATGGCCTCCAGACTCAACTTCAAGCTACCCAGATATGGGTCGCTGTCCAGGGATCCCCAGGCAGAACTGATAGATGCCTTAGCAGAGCCTTGGGGATTCAACCTGGTCTACATATTTCCACCGTTATTACTTCTACCTCGAGTAGTGGCCCGCATCAAGCAGGAGCAAGCATCCTATTCTCATTGCTTCGTTGTGGCTGCAGAGGATGTAGTTTGCAGATCTAGGGGGATGTCATTGTCTCCTCCATGGAGGTTGCCCTGTCTCAGGGATCTGCTGGTACAGGGCCCCTTTGTGCATCAAAATCTAGATTCTCTGAGGCTGACTGCATAGAGATTGAATGCTTAGTCTTAGCCAGGAGAGGGTTTTTTCGAGAGTGTGATTGATACTCTCATTTAAGCCAGGAAGCCGGTCACCCGACGCATCTATCATAAGGTGTTGAGGACCTACTTACTCTGGTGTGAGACTCGTGGATTTTCCTGGCATAAGGTCAGGTTATCCAGGATTCCAGGACGGTTTGGAGAAGGGACTTGCCGCCAGTTCCTTAAGAGGACAGATTTCGGCTCTATCTGTGTTGTTACAGAAGAAGCTTGCTGAGCTTCCTGATATACAGTCTTTTGTTCGGGCTCTATCCAGGATCAGGCCTGTATTTAGACATTCTGCTCCTCCTTGGAGTTTGAATCAGGTTCTTAGGGTTTTGCAGGGGGCTCTGTTTGAGCCTATGCATTCTCTTGACATTAAGATACTGTCTTAGGAAGGTTCTTTTTCTTCTGGCTATTGCTTCGGCACGCAGAGTCTCTGAATTACCGGCCTTGCAATGTGAGCCTCCTTACCTGGTTTTCTATGCCAATAAGGCTGTACTTCGCACTGGATTGGGACTTCTCCCTAAGGTTGTGTCTGATCGCAACATTAATCAGGAGATTGTAGTTCCTTCCTTGTGTCCTAAACCTTCTTCTTCAAAGGAACGGTTACTTCATAATTTGGATGTGGTTCGAGCTTTGAAATTCTATCTTCAGGCTACAAAGGATTTCAGACAAACTTCAGCTTTGTTTGTTGTCTATTCGGGGAAGCGCAAGAGGCAGAAGGCTTCTTCCACTTCCCTGTCTTTTTGGCTGAGGAGCATGATTCGCTTGGCTTATGAGACAGCGGGACATAAGCCTCCTCAGAGGATTACGGCTCACTCAACTAGAGCTGTGGCTTCTTCTTCGGCCTTCAAGAATGAGGTATCTATGGAGTAGATTTGTAAGGCGGCTTCCTGGTCCTCCTTACATACTTTTGCAAAATTTTACGAATTTGACGTTTTTGCTTTGGCTGAAGCAGCTGTTTGGAGAAAGGTTTTGCAGCCTGTGGTGCCCTAAGAATTAGGGTCCGCCTCTTTTTTTTTTTTACCGTCCCTTTTTCATTCTTTGTCCTCTAGAGCTTGGGTATTTGTTTCCCACAAGTAATGAATGAAGCCGTGGACTCTACTCGTATTAAGATGGAAAACATAAATTATGCTTACCTGATAATTTCGTTTTCATCTGTATGAGGAGAGTCCACGGCTCTCGCCCGGTTCTCCGTTGGGCGGACCTAAATTTCTTTTGTTTTTCTTCTGGTACCATTTATACACTGATATTTCTCCTACTGTTCCTTGTTCCCTCGGCAGAATGACTGGGGGATGAGGGGAGTGGGGGAGGTATTTAAGCCTTTGGCTGAGGTGTCTTTGCCTCCTCCTGGTGGCCAGGTTCTGTATTTCCCACAAGTAATGAATGAAGCCGTGGACTCTCCTCGTACAGATGGAAACAAAATTATCAGGTAAGCATAATTTATGTTCTTCCCCAGTCTCTCTCCTCGCTCTCCCTCACTCTCACTTTTCTCTCTTTTTTCCCCAGTCTCTCTCCTCACTCTCCCTCACTCTCCCTTTTCTCTCTTTTCCCCAGTCTCTCTCCTCGCTCTCCCTTTTCTCTCTTTTCCCCAGTCTCTCTCTTCACTCTCCCTTACTCTCACTTTTCTCTTTCTTTTCCCCAGTCTCTCTCCTCGCTCTCTCTCACTCTCACTTTTCTCTCTCTTTTCCCCAGTCTCTCTCCTCGCTCTCCCTCACTCTCCTCTCTCTTTTCCCCAGTCTCTCTCCTCACTCTCCCTCACTCTCACTTTTCTCTCTTTTCCCCAGTCTCTCTCCTTGCTCTCCCTTTTCTCTCTTTTTTGACCAACGAGATTAAAACCAATTTGTTCCGTAAAAAGATTGCTGGTAACTCTTTACTACACGCCAAAAGTGCACACCCAAAGCATGTTTTCAAAGGGATAGTCAAAAGCCAGTTCATCAGAGCAAAGAGAATTTGCTCTGATAGGGCTGACTATGTTGTAGGGATGATACTCTATCTAGTAAGCCAACGAAAATGACAACTAAACAACCAATCTTCATTACTAAATACTCATCCCAGTATCCTGAGGTATGCAGCAGTATTAAAAAATATTTCCCAATTTTGTACGGAGATAAGAAGCTTAAGGCAGTAGTTGAAGATGGCTGTAAATGTGTCTTCTCGAGAAACCTAACTATGGGTAACATTCTTTCACCAAGCTATCTAAAAGCTACTAACAGAGATAGCTCCTGGCTATCAGTAAATGGCACATATCGTTGTTGCCATGCACGTTGCAAATCCTGTGACTTTCTTTCAACAGGGAGAGAGTTTTACTCTTGTGTCACAGGACAAACTTTTCTCACTAAGGGCTGTGTCATTTGTTCCACATCTTATGTAATTTATTTGATCGAATGTACAGAACATAAATAACAATATGTTGGAATGACTAGTCGTGATGTCAAAACCCGCATATGAGAACATCTGGGTTATATCACCAATGAAAAGAGATGTTCAGCTCTATCAAGACACTTTTTAGATGTTCACCATCAGAATACTAACACATTTTGATGGAGAGCAATTGAACATGTGAAAACTCCTAGCAGAGGAGGAGATAGGGATAGACTCCTCTCCAAACAAGGGATTTATTGGATATTCAAATTGGATACTCAAATACCCAAAGGCTTCAACTCTGAATTTGACGTCATTAACTACTGGTAATTACATAGGGATACATCTTTATACCCCAGTTTATTTACTACCTAATTTATCATCCACACTACCTGGAACTTCTTAGAGAGTGATAGGAACAAATTAACATGCCACATCAGTGTTTTTTTGCAGTAGTATGTTGCTACCTGTAATTGACTATATAGTTTATAGCCTAGCATATGGAATCAACTACTACTAATAATAAAAGAGAACTCCGATCTCTATCCCAGTGTACTACTTTTTACAGGTAACAATAACTAACAGCATAAGTACACCAATATTTACCTTGGATCTAATATTACACATATATATTCATGTTCAATGTTATGTTTATGTTTGGGATTGCTTTCTATTTTTGTGTTTATGAGACTTGCATTAAATGGTGTTAAGCCAAGGACAGTAGTGCAATTTTGCACTTTCTGTTTAAAGACCTTATGAGTTAAACTGTATATATAAATAAATTATGGTACAGTATTTCAATGCAACACTTAGAACAGGAAAACACATTTTTTAGCCAACCCTAAAACACCAGTTGTAATCTAATATTTTGAGGAAACAGGGTTTTTTTGTTTTTTTCTTTGAAGGATCTATGTTGACATTTTTGTGGCACAATGTTTTGAAATGAATGCTTGTTTATTCTTTCATTTAAATGTTCGTTCATTCCCTCATTCATCTGTTCCCTTACATTTAAAGATATTTGTAAATGCCCCCATACACCACCATCTCTATCCAATTATATTAGTATTGTGTAAAAACTTGAGTGTTGACACTTTAGAATAATTAATTAACTAATTGCTTGTCCAATGGCTGCTTGGCAGCCTCTTTTTAAAGGTTGCAGACATGCTAATCTGTAGGTCTATGAATACGGGGCACAGCCGAAACGCGTAAGACCTGTCTGCTGGTCTTATTCCTGTATGTTGGATTTTAACTTTTGAAAATAAAGATTACGTTTTATGGCATCTTGGGACTCTTACCGGATCATTTTCTTCTTCTCTCCTTGCTCTCCCTCACTCTCCATTTTCTCTCTTTTCCTCAGTCTCTCTCTTCGCTCTCCCTTACTCTCACTTTTCTCTTTTCCCCAGTCTATCTCCTCGCTCTCCCTCACTCTCACTTTTTTCTCTTTTCCCCAGTCTCTCTCCTTGCTCTCCCTTACTCTCACTTTTCTCTCTTTTCCCCAGTCTCTCTCTTTGCTCTCCCTCACTCTCACTTTTCTCTCTTTTCCCCAGTCTCTCTCCTTGCTCTCCCTTACTCTCACTTTTCTCTCTTTTCCCCAGTCTCTCTCTTCGCTCTCCCTCACTCTCACTTTTCTCTTTTCCCCAGTCTCTCTCCTCGCTCTCCCTCACTCTCACTTTTCTCTCTTTTCCCCAGTCTCTCTCCTTGCTCTCCCTTACTCTCACTTTTCTCTCTTTTCCCCAGTCTCTCTCTTCGCTCTCCCTCACTCTCACTTTTCTCTCTTTTCCCCAGTCTCTCTCTTCGCTCTCCCTCACTCTCACTTTTCTCTCTTGTCCCCAGTCTCTCTTCTCGCTCTCCCTTACTCTCACTTTTCTCTTTCTTTTCCCCAGTCCCTCTCCTCACTCTCCCACACTCTCGCTGTTCTCTCTTTTCCCCAGTCTCTCTCCTTGCTCTCCCTTACTCTCACTTTTCCCCAGTCTCTCTCCTCACTCTCCCTTACTTTCACTTTTCTCTTTCTTTTCCCCAGTCTCTCTCCTCACTCTCCCACACTCTCGCTGTTCTCTCTCTTTTCCCCAGTCTCTCTCCTCGCTCTCCCTTACTCTCACTTTTCTTTCTCTTTTCCCCAGTCTCTCTCTTCGCTCTCCCTCACTCTCACTTTTCTCTCTTTTCCCCAGTCTCTCTCCTCGCTCTCCCTTACTCTCACTTTTCTCTCTTTTCCCCAGTCTCTCTCCTTGCTCTCCCTTACTCTCATTTTTCTCTCACTTTCCCCAGTCTCTCTCCTCGATCTCCCTTACTCTCACTTTTCTCTCACTTTTCCCCAGTCTCTCTCCTCCCTCTCCCTTACTCTCACTTTTCTCTTTCTTTTCCCCAGTCTCTCTCCTCGCTCTCCCTCACTCTCACTTTTCTCTTTCTTTTCCCCAGTCTCACTCCTCACTCTCCCTCACTCTCACTTTTCTCTTTCTTTTCCCCAGTCTTTCTCCTCGCTCTCCCTCACTCTCACTTTTCTCTTTCTTTTTCCCCAGTCTCACTCCTCGCTCTCCCTCACTCTCACTTTTCTCTCTTTTCCCCAGTCTCTCTCCTTGCTCTCCCTTACTCTCACTTTTCTCTCACTTTCCCCAGTCTCTCTCCTCGATCTCCCTTACTCTCACTTTTCTCTCTTTTCCCCAGTCTCGCTCCTTGCTCTCCCTTACTCTCACTTTTCTCTCACTTTTCCCCAGTCTCTCTCCTCCCTCTCCCTTACTCTCACTTTTCTCTTTCTTTTCCCTGGTCTCTCTCCTCGCTCTCCCTCACTCTCACTTTTCTCTTTCTTTTCCCCAGTCTCTCTCCTCGCTCTCCCTTACTCTCACTTTTCTCTCTTCTCGCTCTCCCTTACTCTCACTTTTCTCTCTTTTCCCCAGTCTCTCTCCTTGCTCTCCCTTACTCTCACTTTTCTCTCACTTTCCCCAGTCTCTCTCCTCGATCTCCCTTACTCTCACTTTTCTCTCACTCTTCCCCAGTCTCTCTCCTCCCTCTCCCTTACTCTCACTTTTCTCTTTCTTTTCCCCAGTCTCTCTCCTCGCTCTCCCTCACTCTCACTTTTCTCTTTCTTTTCCCCAGTCTCACTCCTCACTCTCCCTCACTCTCACTTTTCTCTTTCTTTTCCCCAGTCTTTCTCCTCGCTCTCCCTCACTCTCACTTTTCTCTTTCTTTTCCCCAGTCTCACTCCTCGCTCTCCCTCACTCTCACTTTTCTCTCTTTTCCCCAGTCTCTCTCCTTGCTCTCCCTTACTCTCACTTTTCTCTCACTTTCCCCAGTCTCTCTCCTCGATCTCCCTTACTCTCACTTTTCTCTCTTTTCCCCAGTCTCGCTCCTTGCTCTCCCTTACTCTCACTTTTCTCTCACTTTTCCCCAGTCTCTCTCCTCCCTCTCCCTTACTCTCACTTTTCTCTTTCTTTTCCCTAGTCTCTCTCCTCGCTCTCCCTCACTCTCACTTTTCTCTTTCTTTTCCCCAGTCTCACTCCTCACTCTCCCTCACTCTCACTTTTCTCTTTCTTTTCCCCAGTCTCACTCCTCGCTCTCCCTCACTCTCACTTTTCTCTTTCTTTTCCCAGTCTCTCTCCTCGCTCTCCCTTACTCTCACTTTTCTTTCTCTCTGTCTCTGTCTCTCTCTCTCTCTCTCTCTTTCTTTTCTCGCTCTCCTTCACTCTCTTGTTTCTTTCTCTCCCTCATGTGCACACAGCCTGAGCAATAGCAAGACAAGTTCAAAGATGGCCAAACGTTATTCAAGGCTATGCTAAAGACAAGATAGGTCCTAGTGTATGCAGAGTTAGGCCTAATTATTGTCCTTTCAGAGGGGTGAAGACAAAGAGTATATCAGGTTCAGATAATTTGATGCACAATCTGGGAACCAAGGGGGCTTCTCGAGCTGTACTGATTGCACAGACCAGTGGGGGCTCAGCAGGACTAACAAACCTTCTCCTCTTTGTGTTCTCCTAATCACACGTCCTCCCGTGCAGCGAGCAGGTGATCCACCTATGGCTGGAGGTGCTGTGCTCCAGTTTACAGACCGTGGAAAAATGGTACCAACCGTGGTCCTTCTTAAGAAGTCCTGGCTGGGTTCAAATCAAATGTGAGCTGAGGTGAGAGAGAGTTCTTTACACCGAGTGGGGGGTCATACGTAACTGAGACGGGGTCAGTGGGATTTACTGGTGCATGTTCTGAGTATAGGAACTTATGTCCATCTAATATTCTTGTGCTGAATCCCCCCTACAACGTTCTGGTCACTGTAGAGATACAGGATAGAATTTGTGCAAACACTTGTTTGTTTCACTTGAGCCCAAACTATTGGCAGAGAGGGAGATAGGAAACCACACAACAGTCTTGTGATTTACACAGAAGTAACTTTATTATTTTATAAGCTCTGATCACATTAAAATGCTTTGGATTTTTATGCCAGTAAAGATCCATAGGAAATATAAACCTTAGCTAGTTGGAAGGCCTGTCCTATGCAGCCAATCAAGTGTTTCGTCAATCAGAATATGGGATTAGCTGCTACAGCTAGGAGAGCACATGTTTGTCTGTCAAATATTATTATTTAGTTGTGTGGCTTATACATTAATTTGTAAATATAATCACAGTGTAAGATGGAGGAAAATGTTATGTTTTGACGTTATAACATTAAAGGGCCATGAAATGCAAAAATGTCATTTTGTGATTCAGACAGAGCAAATAATTTTTAAAAAGTTTCCAATTTACTTCTAATATGAAATTTGCTTCGTACCCATGATATTCTGTGTTGAAGAGATACCTAGGTAGCATCTGGTGCACTACAGGAAATAGTGCTGCCCTCTAGTGTGTTTGTAAAAGGATAAAAAATTTTACTACACTGCTGCCATATAGTGCCCTAGAAATGGGCCGGCTCCTTAGCATACATACCTGCTTTTCAACAAACGATACCAAGAGAATGAAAAAATGATAATAGAAGTAAATTAGAAAATTGTTTAAAATCGCTGCTTTATCTGAATCATGAAAGAAAACGTTTGGGTTTCATATCCCTTTAAGCACCAAGGCCTTAAAAAATGAACACTGAGTGGGAAATAGCCATTTTGAATAAAATACAAATAAAACTTCAACTGAGCAGACACACAGGCTTCATCATTAAAAGCAACTGAGCTGAGCTGGCTTCTATAAATGAGCTAAAGATACGCAGTAACGCAGTGATTGCTTAGAGCAGTGCACAAACTCATTCCCACCTGGGCTTTCTTTTGTGCCCTGGTGACATCTAAATGCTTAGATACGTGTATACAAGATACTATGCGTAAAAAATACTTTTATTTCCCTGTAGATTGAATGCACAAAATGTTTGCTAAATACAGGAATAAACCCGATTATAATTATCTGTGTATTTTATGGCTTGTGCACTGCATATACTGTGGTTAAGTGCATGTTATTTTATATGAACCAACCAGAGGATGAAATAGTAAGGAACTTGTTGATTTCACAAAATAAAATGCAGCTGTTCATCCTTTCTATAGGGTACTGTCCAAATTTGCCTTCAGTTTATCACCAGACTGGGAACTACCTGTGAAAAGAGAGGTAAGTCTATTCTTTGTATGTGTGGTACCTAACTAATTAGAGCGCTTTATTATTAAGTGTTTCACTGTTTAAACACAGATTTAAAGGGACAGAAAACAACTTGAGATTATAATATTAAAGGGACAGAACAATTGAAAATTAAACTTTCTTGCTTCAGATAGGGCTGCACTTTTAAACAACTTTCCAATTTACTTCTATGATCTAATTTGTCCTATTTTCTTGGTATCGTTTGTTAAAACGTAAACCTAGGTAGGTTCAGTAGCAGCATCGCACTACTGTCTGGGAGCTTCCTGCTGATTGGTGGCAGCAGATATGTCTCTTGTCATTGGCTCACCTTATGTGCTCAGCTTACTCCCAGTAGTGCTTCAACAAAAAATACCAAGAGAATGAAGAACATTTGATAACAGAAAAAAGTGGAAGGTTGTATAAAATGCAATGCTTTATCTGAATCATGATAGAAAAATACTGCATTTCATGTCTCTTTAAATGTTTAATTATACACATACTTTATACTTTCATTATTTATTACATGGGATATAACTGAAAACTGTACGTTTTCTACTTCTGCTTGATATGAGGCTCTGATTGGCTTAAGCAGAGGTGATTGGATATGATGCAACAAAACAATGCAGGGTCTGCTAATGAAACGATCATGGCCCCTCTACTCCACTAATAAATCCAGATGTGCGCCTCTAAATAATGCAAGTGCTGGGGGTGTGCAGCAGACAGTGTGCTAATGTATTCAGGAAGCTTTACACATGGCTGAGGTTAGTCTATAGCAACACAAGTGTCTTGTAATTATAGGAGGGATGTGCGCTTGTCTTATTCGGCAGAAAACAAATGCCGTATATGGCGGCCGCCAGCAGCATTCGGCTATAGTCGAAGCCGGATTTCATCTTATGACGGTGCAACACACTAACATTTACACAGATCTTAGTTGGTTGCATTTTCACAAGTAGAAATTCGGCTCAGAAATTGCCGCCATATTCGTCATTCGTTTGCTACTTAGACAAATGCACATTACTAAAGCATAATACGTTTCTGCTCCTGAGTGGCAATAAGCCTATAAGGAGTGGCATATTATATATATATATATATATATATATATATATATATATATATATATATATATATATATATATATATATGTATATATATATATATATGTATATATATACATAAACATGGGTGTCCACAAGGGGGGGCAAGATGGGGCATTTGCCCCCCTCTGGATTTTCCTCCCCACCTGGAGTAAAACTGCAGAAAAAAAATAATAATAATGTCCCTTTCTATGTCTTTTAATTTTGAATGTAATTCAGTTTCAGAGGAAGAAGCACAGTATTCTGGGAGTTACAAAGCATTCTGGAATGTGTAGTTCTTTAGGTGTCTCTCAGTATTGTGCCACTGCAGTTCTGGACTCAAATTCCCAGCATACATTGTACAGTTATTTCCCTTCTTTGCTTACTGCAGGGAAGGAACATTGCATAGTAAACGGATAATGTGTAAGTCTGTTCTTATGTAAAATCACTGATCATGTTGCTCTTTACTTGTAAATAAATTTGTATTTCTCCTGTTAAGTGTAGTCAGTCCACGGGTCATCCATTACTTATGGGATATTAACTCCTCCCCAACAGGAAGTGCAAGAGGATCACCCAAGCAGAGCTGCTATATAGCTCCTCCCCTCTACGTCATACCCAGTCATTCTCTTGCACCCAACTAATAGATAAGATGTGTGAGAGGACTGTGGTTATTAAACTTAGTTTTTATTTCTTCAATCAAAAGTTTGTTATTTTAAACGGCACCGGAGTGTGTTGTTTTTTCTCAGGCAGCATTTGAAGAAGAATCTACCTGAGTTTTGTGTATGATCTTAGCGGACGTAACTAAGATCCATTTGCTGTTCTCGGCCATTCTGAGGAGTGAGGTAACTTCAGAACAGGGGACAGCGGGCAGGTTCACCTGCAAAGAGGTATGTTGCAGTATATTATTTTCTAAGGAATGGAATTGACTGAGAAAATACTGCTAATACCGATATAATGTAAGTACAGCCTTAAATGCAGTAGTAGCAACTGGTATCAGGCTGATATGTATGTATGTTTACACTTAAGTATTTCTGGGGAATGGCACTTCACTGGGTAAATACTGTATGCATATAACTTTTAGCCTAACTTGCAGTGTGAGCTACTAGCAGCGGGCTTTTTAATGACATTTCATAAATTAGATTTTAAACGTTTGCTGGCATGTTAAATCGTTTAATTATCTGAGGTACTTGGTGAAAAATTGTTTTGGGCGTTATTTTCCACATGGCTGTCGTTTGTTTTGAATTAAAACAGTTTACTTAGCTTCCCTCACTGTGGTATTGTGAGTGGGAGGGGCCTATTTTGGCACTTTTACTACGCATTAGAAATTCAGTCACAGTCTGCCTTCTTCTCCCTGCATGATCCAGGACGTCTCTACAGAGCTCAGGGGTCTTCAAAACTAGTTTTGAGGGAGGTAATCACTCACAGCAGACCTGTGAGACTGTGCTTTGACTGTGATAAAAACGCTTATATTTTCAATTGTTATCCGTTTTTCTGATATTAAGGATTAATCATCCATTGCTAATGAGTGCAATCCTTTGCTAAATTTATGCATTTACTGTGAAAATTTGGTTTCTATAACTAATCCGGTTCATTGTTATTCAACTGTGACAGTTTTTGTGTGCTTCTTAAAGGCACAGTAACGTTTTTTATATTGCTTGCAAATTTATTTACTAACTCTCCTCACGTGTCAGTACCTGCATCTCCCGCTCAGGAGGTGCGTGATATTGCGACGCCAAGTACATCAGGGGGCCATTACAAATCACTTTACAAGACATGGCTAATGTTATGACTGAAGTTTTATCTAAATTACCAGAACTTAGAGGTAAACGCGACCACTCTGGGGTGAGAACAGAGTACGCTGATAATGTTAGAGCCATGTCTGATACTGCGTCACAAGTGGCAGAACATGAAGACGGAGAGCTTCATTCTGTGGGTGACGGATCTGATCCAAATAGACTGGACTCAGACATTTCAAATTTTAAATTTAAGCTTGAAAACCTCTGCGTATTATTAGGGGAGGTATTAGCGGCTCTCAATGATTGTAACACGGTTGCAATCCCAGAGAAATTATGTAGGCTGGATAGATACTATGCGGTACCGGCGTGTACTGACGTCTTTCCTATACCTAAGAGACTTTCAGAAATTATTACTAAGGAGTGGGATAGGCCAGGTGTGCCCTTTTCCCCCCCTCCTATATTTAGAAAAATGTTTCCAATAGACGCCACCACACGGGACTTATGGCAGACGGTCCCTAAGGTGGAAGGAGCAGTTTCTACTCTGGCTAAGCGTACCACTATCCCGGTGGAGGATAGCTGTGCCTTTTCAGACCCAATGGACAAAAATTTAGAGGGTTACCTTAAGAAAATGTTTACTCAACAAGGTTTTATATTACAACCTCTTGCATGCATTGCGCCTGTCACGGCTGCGGCGGCATTTTGGTTTGAGTCTCTAGAGGAGACCATTAGCTCAGTTCCATTGGATGAAATCATAGACAAGCTTAGAGTCCTTAAGCTAGCTAATTCATTTATTTCTGATGCCGTAGTACATTTAACTAAGCTTACGGCTAAGAATTCCGGATTCGCCATCCAGGCGCGCAGAGCGCTGTGGCTAAAATCCTGGTCAGCCGATGTGACTTCTAAATCTAAATTGCTTAACATACCTTTCAAAGGGCAGACATTATTTGGGCCCGGTTTGAAAGAAATTATCGCTGACATTACTGGAGGTAAGGGACATGCCCTGCCTCAAGACAGAGCCAAACCAAGGGCTAGACAGTCTAATTTTCGTGCCTTTCGTAACTTCAAGGCAGGAGCAGCATCAACTTCCTCCTCTACAAAACAGGAAGGAACTGTTGCTCGTTACAGACAGGGCTGGAAACCTAACCAGACCTGGAACAAGGGCAAGCAGGCCAGAAAACCTGCTGCCGCCCCTAAGACAGCATGAAGTGAGGGCCCCCGATCCGGCAACGGATCTAGTAGGGGGCAGACTTTCTCTCTTCGCCCAGGCTTGGGCAAGAGATGTCCAGGATCCCTGGGCGTTAGAGATCATATCCCAGGGATATCTTCTGGACTTCAAAGCTTCTCCTCCCAAAGGGAGATTTCATCTTTCAAGGTTGTCAACAAACCAGACAAAGAAAGAGGCGTTTCTACGCTGTGTTCAAGATCTTTTGTTAATGGGAGTGATCCACCCGGTTCCGCGGTCGGAACACGGACAAGGGTTTTACTCAAATCTGTTTGTGGTTCCCAAGAAAGAGGGAACCTTCAGACCAATCTTGGATTTAAAGATCCTAAACAAATTCCTAAGAGTTCCATCGTTCAAAATGGAAACTATTCGGACAATCTTACCCATGATCCAAAAGGGTCAGTACATGACCAAAGTGGATCTAAAGGATGCGTACCTTCACATACCGATTCACAGGGATCATTACCGTTACCTAAGGTTTGCCTTCCTAGACAGGCATTATCAGTTTGTAGCTCTTCCCTTCGGGTTAGCTACGGCTCCAAGAATCTTTACAAAGGTCCTGGACTCTCTTCTGGCGGTACTAAGACCGCGAGGAATAGCGGTAGCTCCGTACCTAGACGACATTCTGATACAAGCGTCAAATTTCCAAACTGCCAAGTCTCATACAGAGTTAGTTCTGGCATTTCTAAGGTCGCATGGGTGGAAGGTGAACGTAGAAAAGAGTTCTCTATTGCCACTCACAAGAGTTCCCTTCTTGGGGACTCTTATAGATTCTGTAGAAATGAAAATTTACCTGACAGAGGACAGGTTAACAAAACTTCTAAATGCTTGCCGTGTCCTTCATTCCATTCAACACCCGTCAGTGGCTCAATGCATGGAGGTAATCGGCTTAATGGTAGCGGCAATGGACATAGTACCTTTTGCACGCCTGCATCTCAGACCGCTGCAATTGTGCATGCTAAGTCAGTGGAATGGGGATTACTCAAATTTGTCCCCTATGCTGAATCTGGATCAAGAGACCAGAGATTCTCTTCTATGGTGGCTTTCTCGGCCACATCTGTCCAGGGGGATGCCCTTCAGCAGGCCAGACTGGACGATTGTAACAACAGACGCCAGCCTGCTAGGATGGGGCGCTGTCTGGAATTCCCTGAAGGCTCAGGGATCATGGACTCAGGAGGAGAGTCTCCTTCCAACAAACATTCTGGAATTGAGAGCAGTTCTCAATGCCCTTCTGGCTTGGCCTCAGTTAGCAACTCTGAGGTTCATCAGGTTTCAGTCGGACAACATCACGACTGTGGCTTACATCAACCATCAGGGAGGGACAAGGCGTTCCCTAGCGATGATGGAAGTATCAAAGATAATACGCTGGGCAGAGTCTCACTCTTGCCACCTGTCAGCGATCCACATCCCAGGCGTGGAGAACTGGGAGGCGGATTTCCTAAGTCGCCAGACTTTTCATCCGGGGGAGTGGGAACTTCATCCGGAGGTCTTTGCCCAAATACTTTGACGTTGGGGCAAACCAGATATGGATCTCATGGCGTCTCGCCAGAACGCCAAGCTTCCTTGTTACGGGTCCAGGTCCAGAGACCCGGGAGCGGTCCTGATAGGTCTTTGACAGCACCTTGGACCTTCAAGATGGCTTATGTGTTTCCACCCTTCCCGATGCTTCCTCGTTTGATTGCCAGGATCAAACAGGAGAAAGCATCGGTGATTCTAATAGCGCCTGCGTGGCCACGCAGGACCTGGTATGCAGATCTAGTGGACATGTCATCCTGTCCACCTTGGTCTCTGCCTCTGAGACAGGACCTTCTAATTCAGGGTCCTTTCAAACATTAAAATCTAATTTCTCTGAAGCTGACTGCATGGAGATTGAACGCTTGATTTTATCAAAGCATGGATTTTCGGAGTCAGTAATTGACACCTTAATACAGGCTAGGAAACCTGTTACCAGGAAAATTTACCATAAAATATGGCGTAAATATTTACACTGGTGCGAATCCAAGAGTTACTCATGGAGTAAGGTTAGGATTCCTAGGATATTGTCTTTTCTACAAGAAGGTTTAGAAAAGGGTTTATCTGCAAGTTCTTTAAAGGGACAGATCTCAGCTCTGTCCATCCTTTTACACAAACGTCTGTCAGAAGTTCCAGACGTTCAGGCTTTTTGTCAGGCTTTGGCCAGGATTAAGCCTGTGTTTAAGTCTGTTGCTCCACCGTGGAGCTTAAACTTAGTTCTTAACGTTTTACAGGGTGTTCCGTTTGAACCCCTTCATTCCATTGATATCAAGCTGTTATCTTGGAAAGTTCTGTTTCTAATGGCTATTTCCTCGGCTCGTAGAGTCTCTGAGTTATCGGCTTTACATTGTGATTCTCCTTATCTGATTTTTCATTCAGACAAGGTAGTTCTGCGTACTAAACCTGGGTTCTTACCTAAGGTAGTCACTAACAAGAATATCAATCAAGAGATTGTTGTTCCATCATTGTGCCCTAACCCTTCTTCAAAGAAGGAACGACTTCTACACAACCTAGACGTAGTCCGTGCCTTGAAATTTTATTAACAGGCAACTAAAGATTTTCGCCAAACATCTTCCCTGTTTGTAGTTTATTCTGGTCAGAGGAGAGGTCAAAAAGCATCTGCTACCTCTCTCTCTTTTTGGCTTCGTAGCATAATACGTTTAGCCTATGAGACTGCTGGACAGCAGCCTCCTGAAAGAATTACAGCTCATTCTACGAGAGCTGTGGCTTCCACGTGGGCCTTTAAGAATGAGGCCTCTGTTGAACAGATTTGCAAGGCTGCAACTTGGTCTTCTCTGCATACTTTTTCCAAATTTTCCAAATTTGACACTTTTGCTTCTTCTGAGGCTGTTTTTGGGAGAAAGGTTCTTCAGGCAGTGGTTCCTTCTGTGTAAAGATCCTGCCTTTCCCTCCCGTCATCCGTGTACTTCTAGCTTTGGTATTGGTATCCCATAAGTAATGGATGACCCGTGGACTGACTACACTTAACAGGAAAAAACATAATTTATGCTTACCTGATAAATTCCTTTCTCCTGTAGTGTAGTCAGTCCACGGCCCGCCCTGTTTTTTATGGCAGGTCTTAAATTTAAATTAAATTCCAGTCACCACTGCACCCTATAGTTTCTCCTTTCTCGTTTGGTTTCGGTCGAATGACTGGGTATGACGTAGAGGGGAGGAGCTATATAGCAGCTCTGCTTGGGTGATCCTCTTGCACTTCCTGTTGGGGAGGAGTTAATATCCCATAAGTAATGGATGACCCGTGGACTGACTACACTACAGGAGAAAAGAATTTATCAGGTAAGCATAAATTATGTTTTTTTACATATTGCTGAAAATAAGCATAAAATAGACAAAGCTGTACACTGTTCTGTATGTGTCAGTGTGCTTCTATATAAAATCACTTACTATGTTGTTCTCTACTTGTGTATAAATGTGCATTTCTCCAACATTGGTGTGTCCGGTCCACGGCGTCATCCTTACTTGTGGGAATATCTCTTCCCCAACAGGAAATGACAAAGAGTCCCAGCAAAGCTGGCCATATAGTCCCTCCTAGGCTCCGCCTACCCCAGTCATTCTCTTTGCCGTTGCACAGGCAACATCTCCACGGAGATGGTTAAGAGTTTGTGGTGTTTAGTTGTAGTTTTTTATTCTACTATCAAGAGTTTGTTATTTTAAAATAGTGCTGGTATGTACTATTTACTCTGAAACAGAAAAGGATGAAGAATTCTGTTTGTGAGAGGAAGATGATTTTAGCAGACAGTAACTAAAATCGATTGCTGTTTCCACATAGGACTGTTGAGATGAAGTAACTTCAGTTGGGGGAAACAGTTAGCAGACTTTTCTGCTTAAGGTATGACGGTAAGCCATTTTCTTAGTCTCAAACAGAATAAAGGGCTTAATATGGGCTATTAAACTGGTAGACACTTTTATGGGCTAAATCGATTGCTTTATTTGGACATTTTATACATGTTTATGCTGATAATTCACACTTATAAACTTGGGGAACGTTTTTTAACGTCAGGCACTATGTTAGACACCTTTTCCAGTCAGGAAGGGCCTTCCCAGTTGTAGGGTGAGCCTCATTTTCGCGCCATTACTGCGCAGTTGTTTTTGAGAGCAAGACATGCAGATGCATGTGTGAGGACCTGAAGTAGTTGGAAAAGTTCCTAAAAGGCGTCATTTGGTATCGTATTCCCCTCTGGGCTTGGTAAAGTCACAGCAAAGGCTGTAGCTGGGACTGTATAGGGGTTAAATCTGTAACCGGCTCCGGTTTCGTTATTTTAAGGGTTAAAGCTCTGAAAATTGGTGTGCAATACTTTTAATGCTTTAAGACACTGTAGTGAAATTTTGGTAAATTTTGAACAATTCCTTCATATTTTTTCACATATTCAGTAATAAAGTGTGCTCTGTTTAAAATTTAAAGAGACAGTAACGGTTTTGTTTTAAAACGGTTTTTGTGCTTTATTGACAAGTTTAAGCCTGTTTAACATGTCTGTGCCTTCAGATAAGCTATGTTCTATATGTATGAAAGCCAATGTGTCTCCCCCTTCAAAATTGTGTGATAATTGTGCCATAGCGTCCAAACAAAGTAAGGACAGTACTGCCACAGATAATGAATTTGCCCAAGATAATTCCTCAGATGAAGGGAGTAGACATGGTTCTACATCATCTACTTCTGTGTCTACGCCAGTTTTGCCCACGCAGGAGGCCCCTAGTACTTCTAGCGCGCCAATGCTTATTACCATGCAACAATTGACGGCTGTAATGGATAACTCCATAGCAAATATTTTATCCAAAATGCCTGCATATCAGAGAAAGCGTGATTGCTCTGTTTTAAACACTGAAGAACAGGAGGGCGCTGATGATAATTGTTCTGTCATACCCTCACACCAATCTGAAGGGGCCATGAGGGAGGTTTTGTCAGATGGGGAAATTTCAGATTCAGGAAAAATTTCCCAACAGGCTGAACCTGATGTTGTGACATTTAAATTTAAGTTAGAACATCTCCGCGCACTGCTTAAGGAGGTGTTATCTACTCTGGATGATTGTGACAACTTGGTCATTCCAGAAAAATTATGCAAGATGGACAAGTTCCTAGAGGTTCCGGTGCAGCCCAACGCTTTTCCTATACCCAAGCGGGTGGCGGACATAGTGAATAAGGAGTGGGAGAAGCCCGGCATACCTTTTGTTCCCCCTCCTATATTTAAGAAATTATTTCCTATGGTCGACCCCAGAAAGGACTTATGGCAGACAGTCCCTAAGGTCGAGGGGGCAGTTTCTACTCTAAACAAGCGCACTACTATTCCTATCGAGGATAGTTGTGCTTTCACAGATCCTATGGATAAATTGGAAGGTTTGCTTAAAAAGATTTTTGTACAGCAAGGTTACCTTCTACAACCCATTTCGTGCATTGTTCCTGTCACTACAGCAGCGTGGTTCTGGTTCGAGGAACTAGAAAAGTCGCTCAGTAGAGAGACTCCATATGAGGAGGTTATGGACAGAGTTCACGCACTTAAGTTGGCTAACTCTTTTATTTTAGATGCTGCTTTGCAATTAGCTAGATTAGCGGCGGAAAAATTCAGGGTTTGCAATTGTGGTGCGCAGAGCGCTTTGGCTAAAGTCTTGGTCAGCGGATGTATCATCCAAGACAAAATTGCTTAACATCCCCTTCAAGGGTAAAACTCTCTTTGGACCAGAATTGAAAGAGATTATCTCAGACATCACTGGGGGAAAGGGTCACGCCCTCCCACAAGGTAGGCCTTTCAAGGCCAAGAATAAGTCTAATTTTCGTTCCTTTCGTAATTTCAGGAACGGACCAGGCTCTAATTCTGCATCCTCTAAGCAAGAGGGTAATACCTCACAGACCAAACCAGCCTGGAAACCGATGCAAGGCTGGAACAAGGGTAAGCAGGCCAAGAAGCCTGCCGCTGCTAACAAAACAGCATGAAGGAGTAGCCCCCGATCCGGGACCGGATCTAGTGGTGGGCAGACTCTCTCTCTTTGCTCAGGCTTGGGCAAGAGATGTTCAGGATCCCTGGACGCTAGAAATAGTTTCTCAGGGTTATCTTCTGGAATTCAAGGAACTACCCCCAAGGGGAAGGTTCCACATGTCTCACTTATCCTCAAACCAAATAAAGAGACAGGCGTTCTTACATTGTGTAGAAGACCTGTTAAAGATTGGAGTGATACACCCAGTTCCAATGACGGAACAAGGAATGGGATTTTACTCAAATCTGTTCGTGGTTCCCAAAAAAGAGGGAACTTTCAGACCAATTCTGGATTTAAAGATCCTAAACAAATTTCTCAGGGTACCATCGTTCAAAATGGAAACCATTCGAACGATTCTACCCACTATCCAGGAAGGTCAATTTATGACTACTGTGGATCTAAAGGATGCGTACCTACATATTACTATCCGCAAAGAACATCATCAGTTCCTAAGGTTCGCCTTTCTGGACAAACATTACCAGTTTGTGGCCCTCCCATTCGGATTAGCCACTGCTCCAAGGATTTTCACAAAGGTACTCGGGTCCCTTCTAGCGGTTCTAAGACCGAGGGGCATTGCAGTAGTACCATACTTGGACGACATTCTAATACAAGCGTCGTCCCTTTCAAAATCAAAGGCTCATACAGACATCGTTCTGGCCTTTCTCAGATCTCACGGATGGAAGGTGAACATAGAAAAAAGTTCTCTGTCTCCGTCAACAAGAGTTCCCTTCTTGGAAACAATAATAGATTCCTTAGAAATGAGGCTCTTTCTGACAGATGTCAGAAAGTCAAAACTTCTAAGCGCTTGTCAAGTTCTTCATTCTGTTCCACGTCCTTCCATAGCTCAGTGCATGGAAGTAGTAGGGTTGATGGTTGCAGCAATGGACATAGTTCCTTTTGCGCAAATTCATCTAAGACCATTACAACTGTGCATGCTGAAACAGTGGAATGGGGACTATACAAACTTGTCTCCAGTGATTCAAGTAGATCAGAAGACCAGAGATTCACTCCGTTGTTGGATATCCCTGGACCACCTATCCCGGGGAATGAGCTTCCGCAGACCAGAGTGGGTCATTGTCACGACCGACGCCAGTCTAGTGGGCTGGGGTGCGGTCTGGGAATCCCTGAAAGCTCAGGGGCTATGGTCTCGGGAAGAGTCTCTTCTCCCGATAAACATTCTGGAACTAAGAGCGATATTCAGTGCTCTCAGGGCTTGGCCTCAGCTTGCAAAGGCCAGATTCATAAGATTCCAATCAGACAACATGACGACTGTTGCGTATATCAATCATCAGGGGGGAACAAGGAGTTCCCTGGCGATGAAAGAAGTAACCAAAATAATACAATGGGCGGAGAATCACTCCTGCCATCTATCTGCGATCCACATCCCAGGTGTGGAAAACTGGGAAGCGAATTATCTGAGTCGTCAGACATTCCATCCGGGGGAGTGGGAACTCCACCCGGAGATTTTTGCCCAATTGACTCAATTATGGGGCATTCCAGACATGGATCTGATGGCGTCTCGTCAGAACTTCAAGGTTCCTTGCTACGGGTCCAGATCCAGGGATCCCAAGGCGACTCTAGTGGATGCACTAGTAGCGCCTTGGACCTTCAACCTAGCTTATGTGTTTCCACTGTTTCCTCTCATTCCCAGGCTGGTAGCCAGGATCAAACAGGCGAGGGCCTCGGTGATCTTGATAGCCCCTGCGTGGCCACGCAGGACTTGGTATGCAGACCTGGTGAATATGTCATTGGTTCCACCATGGAAGCTACCTTTGAGACGGAACCTTCTTGTTCAGGGTCCATTCGAACATCCAAATCTGGTCTCCCTCCAGCTGACGGCTTGGAGATTGAACGCTTGATTCTATCAAAGCGTGGGTTTTCAGATTCTGTGATTGATACTCTGGTTCAGGCCAGAAAACCGGTAACTTGAAAGATTTACCATAAGATATGGAAAAGATATATCTGCTGGTGTGAATCCAAGGGATTACCTTGGAATAAAATAAAAATTCCTAAGATTCTTTCCTTTCTGCAAGAAGGTTTGGATAAAGGATTATCTGCGAGTTCTCTAAAGGGACAGATTTCTGCTTTATCTGTCTTACTACACAAACGACTGGCAGCTATGCCAGATGTTCAAGCATTTGTTCAGGCTCTGGTTAGGATCAAGCCTGTTTACAGACCTTTGACTCCTCCCTTGAGTTTAAATTTAGTTCTTTCAGTTCTTCAAGGGGTTCCGTTTGAACCTCTACATTCCATAGATATTAAGTTGTTATCTTGGAAAGTTTTGTTTTTGGTTGCTATTTCTTCTGCTAGAAGAGTTTCAGAGTTATCTGCTCTGCAGTGTGCTCCGCCCTATCTGGTGTTCCATGCAGATAAGGTGGTTTTGCGTACTAAGCCTGGTTTTCTTCCAAAGGTTGTTTCTAACAAAAATATTAACCAGGAGATAGTTGTACCTTCTTTGTGTCCGAATCCAGTTTCAAAGAAGGAACGTTTGTTACACAATTTGGACGTAGTCCGTGCTCTAAAATTCTATTTAGAAGCTACAAAAGATTTCAGACAAACATCTTCTCTGTTTGTCGTCTATTCTGGTAAAAGGAGAGGTCAAAAAGCGACTTCTACCTCTCTTTCCTTTTGGCTTAAAAGCATCATCCGATTGGCTTACGAGACTGCCGGACGGCAGCCTCCTGAAAGAATCACAGCTCACTCCACTAGAGCTGTGGCTTCCACATGGGCCTTCAAGAACGAGGCTTCTGTTGATCAGATATGTAAGGCAGCGACTTGGTCTTCACTGCACACTTTTGCCAAATTTTACAAATTTGATACTTTTGCTTCTTCGGAGGCTATTTTTGGGAGAAAGGTTTTGCAAGCCATGGTGCCTTCCGTTTAGGTGACCTGATTTGCTCCCTCCCTTCATCCGTGTCCTAAAGCTTTGGTATTGGTTCCCACAAGTAAGGATGACGCCGTGGACCGGGCACACCAATGTTGGAGAAAACAGAATTTATGCTTACCTGATAAATTACTTTCTCCAACGGTGTGTCCGGTCCACGGCCCACCCTGGTTTTTTAATCAGGTCTGATGAATTATTTTCTCTAACTACAGTCACCACGGTACCATATGGTTTCTCCTATATTTTTCCTCCTGTCCGTCAGTCGAATGACTGGGGTGGGCGGAGCCTAGGAGGGACTATATGGCCAGCTTTGCTGGGACTCTTTGCCATTTCCTGTTGGGGAAGAGATATTCCCACAAGTAAGGATGACGCAGTGGACCGGACACACCGTTGGAGAAAGTAATTTATCAGGTAAGCATAAATTCTGTTTTCTGATATATTGCTGGAGATCAGCATAAAAACAGACACGTTGAACACTTCACAGCAAATGGATAATGTGTAAGTCTGTTATAAAATCACTGATCATGTTGCTCTTGTAAATAAATGTGCATTTCTGAGATATTGCTGCAGATCAGCATAAAATAGACCAACTTTCTGGTCTGTAAGTGTAAGGAACATGGTTTACTGTCTTGATTAGTGTCTTGTAGTTTGCTTTTAAAGTGATTGTAAAGTTTAACTAATTAAAAATTAAATAAAAAAAAAAAGATCATTTAACTACTCCTTAGACACACAAGTCTGTGTGCGCATGCTCATTTAACCATCCCTTAGACTATACAATTCTGTGTGTGCGCATGCTCATTTAACCACTGCTTAGACTACACAATTCTGTGTGTGTGTTTGCTCATTTAACCACTCCTTAGACTACACAATTCTGTGTGTGCGCATGCTCATTTAACCACTCCTTATACTACACAATTCTGTGTGTGCGCATGCTCATTTAACCACTGCTTAGACTACACAATTCTGTGTGTGCGCATGCTCATTTAACCACTCCTTAGACTACACAATTCTGCGTGTGCGCATGCTCATTTAACCACTCCTTAGACTACACAATTCTGTGTGTATGCATGCTCATTTAACCACTCCATAGATACACAATTCTGTGTGTGTGCATGCTCATTTAACCACTGCTTAGACTACATAATTCTGTTTGTGTGCATGCTCATTTAACCACTCCTTAGACTACACAATTCTGCGTGTGCACATGCTCATTTAACCACTCCATAGATACACAATTCTGTGTGTGTGTTTGCTCATTTAACCACTCCTTAGACTACACAATTCTGTGTGTGTGTTTGCTCATTTAACCACTCCTTAGACTACACAATTCTGTGTGTGTGCATGCTTATTTAACCACTGCTTAGATTACACAATTCTGTGTGTGCGCATGCTAATTTAACCACTGCTTAGACTACACAATTCTGTGTGTGCGCATGCTCATTTAACCACTCCTTAGACTACACAATTCTGTGTGTGCGCATGCTCATTTAACCACTCCTTAGACTACACAATTCTGTGTGTGCGCATTTTCATTTAACCACTCCTTAGACTGCACAATTGTGTGTGTGTGTGTGTGCATGCTCATTTAACCACTGCTTAGACTACACAATTCTGTGTGTGCGCATGCTCATTTAACCACTCCTTAGACTACACAATTCTGTGTGTTCGCATTTTCATTTAACCACTCCTTAGACTACACAATTCTGTGTGTGTGCATGCTTATTTAACCACTCCTTAGACTACACAATTCTGTGTGTGGGCATGCTCATTTAACCACTCCTTAGACTACACAATTCTGTATGTGCGCATGCTCATTTAACCACTCCTTAGACTACACAATTCTGTATGTGCGCATGCTCATTTAACCACTCCTTAGACTACACAATTCTGTATGTGCGCATGCTCATTTAACCACTCCTTAGACTACACAATTCTGTGTGTGTGCATGCTTATTTAACCACTCCTTAGACTACACAATTCTGTATGTGCGCATGCTCATTTAACCACTCCTTAGACTACACAATTCTGTGTGTGCATGCTCATTTAATCACTGTTTAGACTACACAATTATGTGTGTGCATGCTCATTTAATCACTGTTTAGACTACACAATTCTGTGTGTGCATGCTCATTTAATCACTGTTTAGACTACACAATTCTGTGTGTGCATGCTCATTTAATCACTGTTTAGACTACACAATTCTGTGTGTGCATGCTCATTTAATCACTGTTTAGACTACACAATTCTGTGTGCGCATGCTCATTTAACCACTCCTTAGACTACACAATTCTGTGTGTGTGTTTGCTCATTTAACCACTCCTTAGACTACACAATTCTGTGTGCGCATGCTCATTTAACCACTCCTTAGACTACACAATTCTGTGTGTGTGCATGCTCATTTAACCACTCCTTAGACTACACAATTCTGTGTGTGTGCATGCTCATTTAATCACTGCTTAGACTACACAATTCTGTGTGTGCGCATGCTCATTTAACTGCTCAGCTTGTTTGTTTCATTGTGCGCCAGTATATGTGAGTGACAGTGTGGTTGTATCTGTACCAATGTATCTGTGTGCCTACAAGAAGTGTATAAAAGTGTGCCAATCACTTAAAAGCCTTACTTTTATTTGTTACCTTCTTCTGGGCTCAAACAAATACAAATCTGAAATGGCCTCAGGTGCCACTGTCACATCACATTTACCTAAACCAATACACTAATACTTCAAAGATTTGTCCTATACATTTTTTTTTTTAACTACAAAGTTTTCTCCAACATAGGTGTGTCCGGTCCACGGCGTCATCCTTACTTGTGGGATATTCTCTTCCCCAACAGGAAATGGCAAAGAGCCCAGCAAAGCTGGTCACATGATCCCTCCTAGGCTCCGCCTACCCCAGTCATTCTCTTTGCCGTTGTACAGGCAATATCTCCACGGAGATGGCTTAGAGTTTTTTAGTGTTTAACTGTAGTTTTTATTATTCAATCAAGAGTTTGTTATTTTAAAATAGTGCTGGTATGTACTATTTACTCAGAAACAGAAAAGAGATGAAGATTTCTGTTTGTATGAGGAAAATGATTTTAGCAACCGTTACTAAAATCCATGGCTGTTCCACACAGGACTGTTGAGAGCAATTAACTTCAGTTGGGGGAACAGTGAGCAGTCTCTTGCTGCTTGAGGTATGACACATTCTAACAAGACGATGTAATGCTGGAAGCTGTCATTTTCCCTATGGGATCCGGTAAGCCATGTTTATTAAGATAGTAAATAAGGGCTTCACAAGGGCTTATTAAGACTGTAGACTTTTTCTGGGCTAAATCGATTCATTATTAACACATATTTAGCCTTGAGGAATCATTTAATCTGGGTATTTTGATAATATTATATCGGCAGGCACTGTTTTAGACACCTTATTCTTTAGGGGCTTTCCCAAATCATAGGCAGAGCCTCATTTTCGCGCCGGTGTTGCGCACTTGTTTTTGAGAGGCATGACATGCAGTCGCATGTGTGAGGAGCTCTGATACATAGAAAAGACTTTCTGAAGGCGTCATTTGGTATCGTATTCCCCTTTGGGCTTGGTTGGGTCTCAGCAAAGCAGATACCAGGGACTGTAAAGGGGTTAAAGTTAAAAACGGCTCCGGTTCCGTTATTTTAAGGGTTAAAGCTTCCAAATTTGGTGTGCAATACTTTAAAGGCTTTAAGACACTGTGGTGAAATTTTGGTGAATTTTGAACAATTCCTTCATATTTTTTCGCAATTGCAGTAATAAAGTGTGTTCAGTTTAAAATTTAAAGTGACAGTAACGGTTTTATTTTAAAACATTTTTTGTACTTTGTTATCAAGTTTATGCCTGTTTAACATGTCTGAACTACCAGATAGACTGTGTTCTGAATGTGGGGAAGCCAGAGTTCCTTCTCATTTAAATAAATGTGATTTATGTGACAATGACAATGATGCCCAAGATGATTCCTCAAGTGAGGGGAGTAAGCATGGTACTGCATCATTCCCTCCTTCGTCTACACGAGTCTTGCCCACTCAGGAGGCCCCTAGTACATCTAGCGCGCCAATACTCCTTACTATGCAACAATTAACGGCTGTAATGGATAATTCTGTCAAAAACATTTTAGCCAAAATGCACACTTATCAGCGTAAGCGCGACTGCTCTGTTTTAGATACTGAAGAGCATGACGACGCTGATAATAATGGTTCTGAAGGGCCCCTAAACCAGTCTGATGGGGCCAGGGAGGTTTTGTCTGAGGGAGAAATTACTGATTCAGGGAACATTTCTCAACAAGCTGAACCTGATGTGATTACGTTTAAATTTAAGTTGGAACATCTCCGCATTCTGCTTAAGGAGGTATTATCCACTCTGGATGATTGTGACAAGTTGGTCATCCCAGAGAAACTATGTAAAATGGACAAGTTCCTAGAGGTCCCGGGGCTCCCAGAAGCTTTTCCTATACCCAAGCGGGTGGCGGACATTGTAAATAAAGAATGGGAAAGGCCCGGTATTCCTTTCGTCCCTCCCCCCATATTTAAAAAATTGTTTCCTATGGTCGACCCCAGAAAGGACTTATGGCAGACAGTCCCCAAGGTCGAGGGAGCGGTTTCCACCTTAAACAAACGCACCACTATACCCATAGAAGATAGTTGTGCTTTCAAAGATCCTATGGATAAAAAATTAGAAGGTTTACTTAAAAAGATGTTTGTTCAGCAGGGTTACCTTCTACAACCAATTTCATGCATTGTCCCTGTCGCTACAGCCGCGTGTTTCTGGTTCGATGAGCTGGTAAAGGCGGTCGATAGTGATTCTCCTCCTTATGAGGAGATTATGGACAGAATCAATGCTCTCAAATTGGCTAATTCTTTCACCTTAGACGCCACTTTGCAATTGGCTAGGTTAGCGGCTAAGAATTCTGGGTTTGCTATTGTGGCGCGCAGAGCGCTTTGGTTGAAATCTTGGTCAGCTGATGCGTCTTCCAAGAACAAGCTACTTAACATTCCTTTCAAGGGGAAAACGCTGTTTGGCCCTGACTTGAAAGAGATTATCTCTGATATCACTGGGGGTAAGGGCCACGCCCTTCCTCAGGATCGGCCTTTCAAGGCCAAAAATAAACCTAATTTTCGTCCCTTTCGTAGAAACGGACCAGCCCAAAGTGCTACGTCCTCTAAGCAAGAGGGTAATACTTCTCAAGCCAAGCCAGCTTGGAGACCAATGCAAGGCTGGAACAAGGGAAAGCAGGCCAAGAAACCTGCCACTGCTACCAAGACAGCATGAAATGTTGGCCCCCGATCCGGGACCGGATCTGGTGGGGGGCAGACTCTCTCTCTTCGCTCAGGCTTGGGCAAGAGATGTTCTGGATCCTTGGGCGCTAGAAATAGTCTCCCAAGGTTATTTTCTGGAGTTCAAGGGGCTTCCCCCAAGGGGGAGGTTCCACAGGTCTCAGTTGTCTTCAGACCACATAAAAAGACAGGCATTCTTACATTGTGTAGAAGACCTGTTAAAAATGGGAGTGATTCATCCTGTTCCATTAGGAGAACAAGGGATGGGGTTCTACTCCAATCTGTTCATAGTTCCCAAAAAAGAGGGAACGTTCAGACCAATCTTAGATCTCAAGATCTTAAACAAGTTTCTCAAGGTTCCATCGTTCAAGATGGAAACCATTCGAACAATTCTTCCTTCCATCCAGGAAGGTCAATTCATGACCACGGTGGATTTAAAGGATGCGTATCTACATATTCCTATCCACAAGGAACATCATCGGTTCCTAAGGTTCGCATTCCTGGACAAGCATTACCAGTTCGTGGCGCTTCCTTTCGGATTAGCCACTGCTCCAAGGATTTTCACAAAGGTACTAGGGTCCCTTCTAGCTGTGCTAAGACCAAGGGGCATTGCCGTAGTACCTTACTTGGACGACATTCTGATTCAAGCGTCGTCCCTTCCTCAAGCAAAGGCTCACACGGACATTGTCCTGGCCTTTCTCAGATCTCACGGATGGAAAGTGAACGTGGAAAAGAGTTCTCTATCTCCGTCAACAAGGGTTCCCTTCTTGGGAACAATAATAGACTCCTTAGAAATGAGGATTTTTCTGACAGAAGCCAGAAAAACAAAACTTCTAGACTCTTGTCGGATACTTCATTCCGTTCCTCTTCCTTCCATAGCGCAGTGCATGGAAGTGATAGGTTTGATGGTAGCGGCAATGGACATAGTTCCTTTTGCGCGCATTCATCTAAGACCATTACAACTGTGCATGCTCAGTCAGTGGAATGGGGACTATACAGACTTGTCTCCGAAGATACAAGTAAATCAGAGGACCAGAGACTCACTCCGTTGGTGGCTGTCCCTGGACAACCTGTCACAAGGGATGACCTTCCGCAGACCAGAGTGGGTCATTGTCACGACCGACGCCAGTCTGATGGGCTGGGGCGCGGTCTGGGGATCCCTGAAAGCTCAGGGTCTTTGGTCTCGGGAAGAATCTCTTCTACCGATAAATATTCTGGAACTGAGAGCGATATTCAATGCTCTCAAGGCTTGGCCTCAGCTAGCGAGGGCCAAGTTCATACGGTTTCAATCAGACAACATGACAACTGTTGCGTACATCAACCATCAGGGGGGAACAAGGAGTTCCCTAGCGATGGAAGAAGTGACCAAAATCATTCTATGGGCGGAGTCTCACTCCTGCCACCTGTCTGCTATCCACATCCCAGGAGTGGAAAATTGGGAAGCGGATTTTCTGAGTCGTCAGACATTGCATCCGGGGGAGTGGGAACTCCATCCGGAAATCTTTGCCCAAGTCACTCAACTGTGGGGCATTCCAGACATGGATCTGATGGCCTCTCGTCAGAACTTCAAAGTTCCTTGCTACGGGTCCAGATCCAGGGATCCCAAGGCGGCTCTAGTGGATGCACTAGTAGCACCTTGGACCTTCAAACTAGCTTATGTGTTCCCGCCGTTTCCTCTCATCCCCAGGCTGGTAGCCAGGATCAATCAGGAGAGGGCGTCGGTGATCTTGATAGCTCCTGCGTGGCCACGCAGGACTTGGTATGCAGATCTGGTGAATATGTCATCGGCTCCACCATGGACGCTACCTTTGAGACGAGACCTTCTTGTTCAGGGTCCGTTCGAACATCCGAATCTGGTCTCACTCCAGCTGACTGCTTGGAGATTGAACGCTTGATCTTATCGAAGCGAGGGTTCTCAGATTCTGTTATCGATACTCTTGTTCAGGCCAGAAAGCCTGTAACTAGAAAGATTTACCACAAAATTTGGAAAAAATATATCTGTTGGTGTGAATCTAAAGGATTCCCTTGGGACAAGGTTAAGATTCCTAAGATTCTATCCTTCCTTCAAGAAGGATTGGAAAAAGGATTATCTGCAAGTTCCCTGAAGGGACAGATTTCTGCCTTGTCTGTGTTACTTCACAAAAAGCTGGCAGCTGTGCCAGATGTTCAAGCCTTTGTTCAGGCTCTGGTCAGAATCAAGCCTGTTTACAAACCTTTGACTCCTCCTTGGAGTCTCAACTTAGTTCTTTCAGTTCTTCAGGGGGTTCCGTTTGAACCCTTACATTCCGTTGATATTAAGTTATTATCTTGGAAAGTTTTGTTTTTGGTTGCAATTTCTTCTGCTCGAAGAGTTTCAGAATTATCTGCTCTGCAGTGTTCTCCTCCCTATCTGGTGTTCCATGCAGATAAGGTGGTTTTACGTACTAAACCTGGTTTTCTTCCAAAAGTTGTTTCTAACAAAAACATTAACCAGGAGATTATCGTACCTTCTCTGTGTCCGAAACCAGTTTCGAAGAAGGAACGTTTGTTGCACAATTTGGATGTTGTTCGCGCTCTAAAATTCTATTTAGATGCTACAAAGGATTTTAGACAAACATCTTCCTTGTTTGTTGTTTATTCCGGTAAAAGGAGAGGTCAAAAAGCAACTTCTACCTCTCTCTCTTTTTGGATTAAAAGCATCATCAGATTGGCTTACGAGACTGCCGGACGGCAGCCTCCCGAAAGAATCACAGCTCATTCCACTAGGGCTGTGGCTTCCACATGGGCCTTCAAGAACGAGGCTTCTGTTGATCAGATATGTAGGGCAGCGACTTGGTCTTCACTGCACACTTTTACCAAATTTTACAAGTTTGATACTTTTGCTTCTTCTGAGGCTATTTTTGGGAGAAAGGTTTTGCAAGCCGTGGTGCCTTCCATTTAGGTGACCTGATTTGCTCCCTCCCTTCATCCGTGTCCTAAAGCTTTGGTATTGGTTCCCACAAGTAAGGATGACGCCGTGGACCGGACACACCTATGTTGGAGAAAACAGAATTTATGTTTACCTGATAAATTACTTTCTCCAACGGTGTGTCCGGTCCACGGCCCGCCCTGGTTTTTTAATCAGGTCTGATATTTTATTTTCTTTAACTACAGTCACCACGGTATCATATGGTTTCTCCTATGCAAATATTCCTCCTTAACGTCGGTCGAATGACTGGGGTAGGCGGAGCCTAGGAGGGATCATGTGACCAGCTTTGCTGGGCTCTTTGCCATTTCCTGTTGGGGAAGAGAATATCCCACAAGTAAGGATGACGCCGTGGACCGGACACACCGTTGGAGAAAGTAATTTATCAGGTAAACATAAATTCTGTTTTTATTTCTAAGAATCTTGTGATATCTGTACCTGTTTGATAAAAACTAGCAGTTTCCTAATTGGCTCCAACCTAAAGCCAATAGTGGCCATTGATTAATATTAACCCTTTTTCTGCCAGAGAGGGCTGCAACACTCAGCCAAGGGGGTTATAAAACAAAAATAAATAAATATGTCTTCAAAAATTCAGGGTCTGTTCTTTAAGAGAAGAAGATAAATACATTATTTTGTATTGTTGTTTTATTGAACAGTTGTTTTCATTGAACCAGTTTGCTTTGGGAGGTAAATAAAGTCTTTGTACTGACTTTTTTATAAATATTTTATTTTCAGGAGAAAGAGAAGAAGCCGCTGAAGGATGGCGTACAGGATATGCTGGTGAAACACCACCTCTTTAGCTGGGATATTGACGGATGACGACGGTCTCTGCGCGTCACGCACGTGTTTTACAACTTACAGAACTTTACTCCAAAAGTGCACCTTTTGTATTATTGTTCTACTGCCAAGAACTCACAACCTACATCCTACTCTTTAGGATTTCACTCTAACGTGAATGTACGCAGACATTACATGAGGATCTAAAAAAAAGTGACCAAATCGTGACCAGACCGAGCGAGTGTTAAATTTGCGTCCTCTTGTGGTTCATCCAACTTCATTTTTTTTTGTCTCTTGTCTTCTATTCATCTATCACGGACATTTCTTGATTGTCAGATCCTGCTGAAAACACTAGCTGTGTGTATATAAATATATATATTATATAATGAGTGTATATTTTGGGATGTGTAGATTTTTGCGCTTTGGTTAGGATATATTTTTTGCTGTTTGTATATAAAACACTATTTGAGCTATAAAAAAAATGTTGCTTTCAAAATTAAATGTTTCACAAGTCATTTCAGCGTGTTGAATATATCACAGGCTTGAATGTCACACTATTATTATTTTTTTGGTTACGTTAACCCTTCGTTCTAACCAGCTGCCCTTTCGGTGACAATTTCAGCATGCAGCGTTTTCTTACTTGTTGATTTTGAGTGCAATATTTTTATAACGTAGCCTATAAAAACCAACACTCCTTTGGTAGCCACATATAATATATAGTTTGCCCTCTGATAAATCTATCTCTTGTTCTTTTGTAATACATGATTAGAGGTTACAATATATTCTTTTTTTTACACTTTATGGTAAGTGGGTTTAGGGACCAGATGCCTGTGAAACATTTCTATTTCCTTTCCAAATTAATCAGTTGATTTTCTTGTATTGCTTTAACTCTTTGGCTGCCAGAGAGGGTTTTGTATAGCAGCCAAGGGGTGAAAAATGTATTTCAACCAGTCGGATTTGAAATAAAGGTGACCCTTGGAAAAAATCTGGAAAGTAAATAGATAAACTGGTTCTTTGTTCTATGTGGAATTTTTGTGTGAAAACAAGATCCTAAAACGTTTTTTTTTTTTTTTTAATAAAAAAGTAAATATGTAAATATGTTCCGCATCTGTGATAGCAAGGGAGGCGAAATGTTATATGTGACAACACGAGCAACTGCTCAAGCATCAAACCTTACAAATAAAAATCAAACAAAATGCACTAATATAATATTTATCTTTTCTGATTGAAGCATTTTCATGCTATGCACACATTAGGATCTTATAAATAAATATATATTACTATTTGTGTCATTGTCTTATTTTGTGATGCTTTTTACAGACTTGCACTTTAGCCAATCAGTGCTGACTCATAAATAACTCCACATGAGTGAGCACATAAATAAATTCCCCCAACTAATTCTACTCCAGTTTCTACATTTACTATCACTGTTGGTGACACCACTATCTCCCCATCACCCCAAGTCCACTGCCTATGAGTTACACTTCACTCCAATCTGTCCTTCATACCCCACATCCAATCGCTCTCTTCATCCTGTCACAACCACCTACGCAATATCTCAAAAATTCGTCCTTTTCTGAGTGCTGAAACTTTTTTTTCTTTCTTTTTTTCAATATTTGTTTATTGATTATTGGAAGCTGCCAGAAAGAGCCATTAAAGTTATACATGAAAAAAAGAAACAGCACCGCGCAGGGTGCAAACATACACAGATCTTAGAGACGAAAAACAAAATTCGGCAATACCATGTACAGAATACACTAATAACATGATATATAAACAAAACATAGCTATTCTATCCAATTTAACATGGAAAAGTTATACCAGAGATTATCCCATCTTATGGCCCTGGCAGCTCATTTTATGAACCAAAAAAAAAAAAAAATAATCAGCCATACAGATCAGAGACAACGCAAAAACACAACAGCAACAACAAAAAAGGAGGAAAAAAAAAAAAAAAAGGGCTCTTACATTCCCGCTCTCCAACCGGACCCTCCTGACGGTCCCCTCTAATCCAAACTTATCTGTCATAATCAATTTCTTTCCGGGCTTCCCCAACCATTTTATTATATCTACCTATAACTTGTGACCCACTCTGTCGGGAAATCACCTGATAATGCCAAGTCACAAAAACATTCAGAACTTAAAAATGGATATAATATTGTCTTTTGTACATCTTCCGCGTATGTCTTAATTATGGGTAACCATCCCAATAAGAACCTTCTAATTTCTTTTTCATTTGCCTCCCAGAGATGGAAAGATTAAAAAATTATTTGCATCTGGATTTCTTTAATGAAAGCTGAAAAGCCGGGCATTTTTTTAGCCTTCCAATTTTTTAATATTAGTTGTCTAACTGGTAGGATAATTGTGTTTAGCGTCTTACTTTGTAGTGCTGCCCCTTGATTGGAACGGTCAAGGAAAATAATGTCTTCCAAGCCAATGTGAATATTTGTTTGATATAATCTATTTATCCAGAAAATAACCTTTCTCCAACATTGGTGTGTCCGGTCCACGGCGTCATCCATTACTTGTGGGAAATATTCTCCACCACAGGGAAAGGCAAGGAGAGCACACAGCAAGAGCTGTCCATATAGCTCCCCCTCTAGCTCCGCCCCCCCCTGTCATTCTCCTTGCCGCTCTGAACAAGTAGCATCTCCACGGGGATGGCGAGGAGTTTGTGGTGTTAGTTGTAGTTTTTTATTTCTTCTATCAAGAGTTTGTTATTTTAAAATAGTGCTGGCTTGTACTATTTACTCTACAACAGAAAAGTGATGAAGATTTCTGTTTAAGAGGGCTATGATTTTAGCACAAGTAACTAAAATCCATTACTGTTACCACGCAGGACTGTTGAAACTAGAGAACTTCAGTTGGGGGTAACAGCTTGCAGACTCATCTGCTTCAGGTATGACTAGTCTCCTTCTAACAACACAGGCTAATGCTAGATGACAGTCATTTTTCCCCTCAGGGGAAACGGTAAGCCATTTTTCTTTCACCTCAGCAAAAAAGATAACAGGCTTCCCCTTTTTGAATTTTATGCTGGTAGACACTGTTAGGGGCCAAATCGATTGATTTTTATTGCAATATCATGGCATATGAAATGTTTTATGAGCTCATATACACTTGGGGACGTTTTTTATTGATCTGGCTTGTTTTAGACACCTAAATCTATTCAGGAAGGCCCCTTCACTCTAGTGTACTGAGGGAGGAGGCTTCATTTTGGCGCTTCAGCTGCGCAGTTGATTTTCAAGGCAGTGCATGCAGTCTCATGTGAGAGGGTCCTGTGGCTCAGAAAGTGAGTCCAGAAGGCTTATTTCTGTGGATGGTTGACCCCTAAGGAAGGTAAAAGCTACAGCAATGCTGTAGCAGGGATTGTGGTGTATAAAAACGGTTAAATCCAACAATTTAAGAGCTAGAGTCTCCATATTTGCTGTGCAATACCTTTTAAGCATTAAGACACTGGGCTCCAAATTTCATAAAAATCGGATATTGCCTTCATAGTTTTTTGAACATTCAGAAATAAAGTGTGTCATTTTATTATTTAAAGAGACAGTAACGTTTTTGTTTAAAATCGTTTTTATTGCATTGTTTGCCTGCCTAAATCTGTTTAACATGTCTGGGCCATCAGATAACCTATGTTCTGTGTGTGTAGAGACAAATGTGGTTCCCCCTTCGAGTGTTTGTGATGATTGTGCCATAGCGTCCAAACAAAATAAGGACAGCTCTGTTACATTTCATAATGTTGCCCAAGATGATTTATCTAATGAAGGTAGTGGGGATAGTTCTACATCCTCTCCTTCTGTGTCTACACCAGCTTTGCCCGCGCAGGCGACACCTAGCGCGCCAGTGCTTATTTCTATGCAACAATTGACAGCAGTAGTGGATAATTCTATAGCAAATCTTTTATCCAAACTGCCAGCATTTCAGAGAAAGCGTGATTCTTCAGTTTTAAATACAGATAAAAAGGATGAACAATCAGACGCTGACGATGCCTTATCTATTTTACCCTCACATCAATCAGAATTGGCTGTGAGGGAAGGGCTGTCTGAGGGTGAAATTTCAGACTCAGGAAAAATTTCTCAACAGGCAGAACCTGATATAGTAGCATTTAAGTCCTTAAGCTTTGCTTAAGGAGGTATTAGCTACTCTGGATGACTGTGATTCTATGGTAGTACCAGAGAAGTTGTGCAAATTGGGATCCCAGTGCACGACAATGCTTTTCCTATACCCAAGTGCGTAGCGAGCATAGTGGATAAGGAGTGGGAGAAGCCAGGTGTACCCTTTGCCCCACCTCCTATATTTAAGAAAATGTTTCCCATAATAGACCCTAGAAGGGACGCATGGCAGACGGTCCCGAAGGTTGAGGGAGCTGTTTCAACACTAGCGAAGCGCACAACTATTCCTATAGAGGACAGCTGCGCTTTTCAAAGATCCTATGGATAAAAAATTGGAAGGATTGCTTAAAAAGATTTTTGTTCAGCAAGGGTTCATCCTTCAACCAGCTACGTGTGTTATTACTGTCACTTCAGCGGCGTCCTTTTGGTTCGAGGAACTAGAAAGGTCGCTCCAGAAAGAGACTTCCTATGAAGAAGTCATGGACAGAATTCACGCATTAAAGTTAGCTAATTCCTTTATATTGGATGCCGCTTTTCAAATAACGAAATTGGCGGCGAAAAACTCAGGTTTTGCTATAGTAGCGCGGAGGGCGCTTTGGCTAAAATCCTGGTCGGCAGATGTGTCGTCCAAGACTAAGTTACTTAATATTCCTTTCAAGGGTAAGACCCTTTTTGGGCCGGAATTGAAGGAAATTATTTCAAACATCACTGGGGGTAAGGGCCATGCCCTCCCACAGGATAGGCCTTTTAAGGCTAAGAACAAGTCAAATTTTCGTTCCTTTTGCAATTTCAGGAACGGACCGGCTAATAACTCCACTGCCGCTAGACAAGAAGGTAACGCGGCCCAGCCCAAACCCGCTTGGAAGCCCATGCAAGGCTGGAATAAGGGTAAACAGACCAAGAAACCTGCTGCTGCTACCAAGACAGCATGAAGGGGTAGCCCCCGATCCGGGACCGGATCTGGTAGGGGGCAGACTATCTCTCTTCGCTCAGGCTTGGGCAAGAGATGTTCCGGATCCCTGGGCACTAGAGATAGTCTCCAAGGGATACCTACTAGACTTCAAGGGACTTCCTCCAAAGGGAAGATTCCACCTGTCTCGCTTATCTTCAGACCAGATAAAGAAACAGGCATTCTTACATTGTGTAAGAGACCTATCAAAGATGGGAGTGATAAACCCAGTCCCCTCCGGGGAACAAGGTCTAGGTTTTACTCAAACCTGTTTGTGGTTCCCAAAAAAGAGGGAACTTTCAGGCCAATTCTGGATTTAAAGATATTAAACAAGTTCCTCAAGAGTTCCATCATTCAAAATGGAAACCATTCGGACAATCTTGCCGACAATCCAGCAGGGTCAATATTTGACTACCGTGGATCTAAAGGATGCATATCTGCATATCCCAATCCACAAAACTCATCATCAGTTCCTGAGGTTCGCTTTTCTGGACAAACATTACCAGTTTGTGGCTCTTCCATTCGGTTTGGCCACCGCTCCCAGAATTTTCACAAAGGTGCTAGGGTTCCTTCTAGCGGTCCTAAGGCCGAGGGGCATCACTGTAGCACCTTATCTAGACAACATCCTAATCAACCCTCCATAGCTCAGTGCATGGAAGTAATAGGACTAATGGTCGCAGCAATGGACGTGGTTCCTTTTGCTCGAATTCATCTAAGACCATTACAGCTGTGCATGCTCAATCAGTGGAATGGGGACTATACAGACTTATCTCCCCAAATTCAAGTAGACCAGGTAACCAGGGACTCACTTCTCTGGTGGTTGACCCAGGATCACCTGTCTCAGGGAATGAGTTTCCGCAGACCGGAGTGGGTCATTGTCACGACCGACGCCAGCCTCTTGGGTTGGGGCGCGGTCTGGGACTCTCTGGTGAATATGTCATCGGCTCCACCATGGAAGCTACCTTTGAGACAGGATCTTATAATACAAGGTCCATTCGAACATCCAAATCTAGTTTCTCTGCAGTTGACTGCTTGGAAATTGAACGCTTGATTTTATCCAAGCGTGGGTTTTCAAATTCGGTGATAGATACTCTGGTCCAAGCCAGAAAACCAGTGACTAGAAAGATTTACCATAAAATATGGAAAAAATATATCTGTTGGTGTGAATCCAAGGGATTCTCCTGGAGTAAGATTAAAATTCCAAAGATTCTCTCCTTTCTCCAAGAAGGTTTGGATAAAGGGTTGTCAGCGAGTTCTCTAAAGGGACAGATTTCTGCTTTATCTGTCTTGTTACACAAACGACTGGCAGCTGTGCCAGATGTACAAGCTTTTGTTCAGGCTTTGGTCAGAATCAAGCCTGTTTACAGACCCATGACTCCTCCTTGGAGTCTAAATTTAGTTCTTTCAGTTCTTCAAGGGGTTCCGTTTGAACCTTTACATTCCATAGATATTAAGTTACTATCTAGGAAAGTTCTGTTTTTGGTTGCTATTTCTTCTGCTAGAAGAGTTTATGAATTATCTACTTTGCAGTGTAATCCACCCTATCTGGTTTTCCATTCAGATAAGGTTGTTTTGCGTACTAAGCCTGGTTTTCTTCCAAAAGTTGTTTCCAACAAGAATATTAACCAGGAAATAGTTGTTCCTTCTCTGTGTCCGAATCCAGTTTCAAAGAAGGAACGTTTGTTACACAATTTAGATGTAGTTTGTGCTTTAAAGTTCTATTTAGAAGCAACAAAAGATTTTAGACAAACCTCATCTTTGTTTGTCGTTTACTCTGGTAAGAGGAGAGGTCAAAAAGCTACTGCTACCTCTCTTTCTTTCTGGCTGAAAAGCATTATCCGATTGGCTTATGAGACTGCCGGATGGCAGCCTCCTGAACGAATCACAGCTCACTCTACTAGGGCTGTGGCTTCCACATGGGCCTACAAGAACGAGGCTTCTGTTGATCAGATATGTAAGGCAGTGACTTGGTCTTCTCTGCACACTTTTGCCAAATTCTACAAATTTGATACTTATGCTTCTTCGGAGGCTATTTTTGGGAGAAAGGTTTTGCAAGCTGTGGTGCCTTCCATTTAGGTAACCTGATTTGCTCCCTCCCTTCATCCGTGTCCTAAAGCTTTGGTATTGGTTCCCACAAGTAATGGATGACGCCGTGGACCGGACACACCAATGTTGGAGAAAACAGAATTTATGCTTACCTGATAAATTACTTTCTCCAACGGTGTGTCCGGTCCACGGCCCACCCTGGTTTTCCTAATCAGGTTGAAAATTTTTTTCTTTATACACTACAGTCACCACGGCACCCTATAGTTTCTCCTTTTTCTCCTAACCGTCGGTCGAATGACTGGGGGGCGGAGCTAGAGGGGGGAGCTATATGGACAGCTCTTGCTGTGTGCTCTCCTTGCCTTTCCCTGTGGGGGAGAATATTTCCCACAAGTAATGGATGACGCCGTGGACCAGACACACCGTTGGAGAAAGTAATTTATCAGGTAAGCATAAATTCTGTTTTTTCCAGAATTGTCCAATCCTAGGACATTGCCAAAACATATGTAAGATATCTGCATTCATATAGACACATCGTGGGCAAAAATAGTCCTGACCAGTATACATTTTAGCCATTTTCTGGGGTGTACAATAAAAATTGATAAGTTTCAAATGGCTCTCTTTCCAACTTATGGGGATACGGCATTTATTTAATGCTTTACAGCTATCTCTTAATATATCCTGATCTATATTTGGGATCAAAGATCTCCATTTTGCGCTCAATTTTTCCAATAAAAACTCACTTTGTTTAGCGAGCATAATACTATATAATAACGAGATTGAGGGAACCTTAACACGGGAAATGACCATAATAGGTTTTAATTCCGACCAAGCAGCCGTCTCACTGCCATTCCATCTCTTTGATGTTATAAAGTGATGCACTTGCAAATAGGCATATAGATCATTACTTGATAAGTCAAACTGGGATTTCAAGTTATCGAAAGATATAATTTCTTGCTCCTCTGTAAAGAATTGATACATTAATTTAAGATCTTTATTATACCATTCTCTGAATATCTTCTGATTATCCCCCGGGGGTAATTCGGGGTTGCCCATAAGGGGTAGATAAAAAGAAAAGGGAGAGTGAAGTAAGGGCGCTATCAGCTAAAGATACCTGTATGTGCGGTAATTTGAGAAAGGACAAACTTAAGTGAATGTGCTTGTAATGAGATCTGTGTAAACTGCTGATTGTGCAGAACTATTCATGAGGAAAATAAATATATACACTTGTGCAAAACAATAAGGTATATAGTAACCTTCTGACATAAAACACTGTGGTAATTAACACACATTAGTTTATACACACAAACACACACACACTTTTATTTGATACAAACACATTCACATTTTTTTTTTTCATTAACCCCCCATATCCCCATTTTCCTTTATTACTCCTTTCATTAACCCCTTATCCCACTTCCCATCCCCCCTTTGACTACCCTTCCCTTCCCCACTATATAACTTTTTATTTTTTTTTATAAATTTTGCCCATCCTTTTTTTTTTACATCCCATATTTTTTGTTTCATTTGACTATATAGCCCACCCCTTTATTCATTTGCATCCCTTATTATTTTTCGATAATTTTGTTATAATCCTCTTTTTTTATCTTTTTTCATTTACATCCCTTTTGTTTATTTTCACCCCCACATTTTATTTTTATTTTGAGGGATATAGAATAGAGATAGTTAGGGTCTAGATAGGTTAGGTAGTTAGTTTTGGGGATATTTAATTTAGGGTTTAGTTAGGTGCATTAGTGTAGTTAGGTAAGCTAGGGACTTTAGTGTTAGGTTAGAGTTAGGGAGGAAGGAGAAAGGGATGGATAGGCCTAGTGGAGTTGGGAAGGGGGTGGCTAGGGGGAGGGCAGTGGAGAGGGTGGATAGAGGGAGGGGGGAAGTAGGGAGTAGTCCGGGCAGGAATAGGGGCCGAGGTTTGGGTGGAGGATTTGTCCTTCCTCAAACCCTGGCAGAGGAGGGAAGGAGAGAGGGTGGAAGAGGAGTGGAGGTGGGAGGAGTCAGCCTCAGCTAGGCACAAAAAGAAAAGGGAAAGTGGGGCAGACTGTGGCAAGTGGGAGTGGGGCTGGTGGTAGCCTGTCACAGCCTGCAGGGACAGAGGAGGGAGAGAGGGCTGGTCCCCAGTCACAGGAGGGAGAGTCTGTGTCTGCTGGCCCTTCAGGTGTGAAGGGCAGGCTAAGAGAGGAGAGGTACTCTGAGGAGGAGAAGGAGGCTCTTGTTGAGGCCTACTTGGAGAGGGCACCTCAGCTGGAGAACCCTAACCTGAGGGCGGGTGTCCGGAATAAGCTGTGGGAGGAGATTCAAGTGGCAGTCAGCTGCTTAGGACGTAATCGTTCTACTGCTAGTATAAAACATCGATATCATGATTGCAGGCGAGAAACAAAAGCGAAGCTGGCACAGCAGGCCAAATATGCACGTGGGACAGGTGGTGGTCCTAGCAAGAGAATACACCTAAGGTCATGGGAGGAGATGCTGTCCAATGTCATCTCGGATGAATCTGTTTACGGATGTAAGGGGACAATGGACACCTCTGTGCCACCTGAAGAGGTGTATGAAGGTGAATATTCAATATTAAATATAACCATATATGTGATGTATATATGTTGTATATCATAAATACCCATCTGTGTTTAGCTATGAATCTAAATTTACATAGTTGTATTTAATATGTTCAGCAAGCACTCTGTATTGTATATCTGCTCCGACAAGCAAGAATATTGATAATATAATATCCAAGAATATTAAGCATTTCATATAAATCATGTGTCATTGTCCTTAAAGGGACACTGTACCCAAAATTTTTTCTTTTGTGATTCAGATACAGCATGCAATTTTAGGCAACTTTCTAATTTACTCCTATTATCAATTTCTCTTCGTTCTCTTGCTATCTTTATATGGAAAATAAGGCATGTAAGCTTTTTTTCTAGGTTCAGAACTCTAGACAGCAGTTTTTGATTGGTGGATGTATTTATCCACCAATCAGCAAGGACAACCTAGGTTGTTCACCAAAAATGGGCCACAATCTAAACTTACATTCTTGCATTTCAAATAAAGATACCAAGAGAATAAAGAACATTTGAAAATAGGAGTAAATTAGAAAGTTGCTTAAAATTGCATGCTCTATCTGAAGCACAAAAGAAAATATTTGCGTACAGTGTCCCTTTAACAATGTTCCTTTAAGACACAGTCTATAAAGATTCATCAGTTATGGTCATATATGCTTGGATTTTATCCCAAACACACTATATGTGTGTGTGTGTATGTGTATTTGTGTGTGTGTGTATGTGTATGTGTGTATGTATGTGTGTGTGTGTATGTGTATTTGTGTGTGTGTGTATGTGTATGTGTGTATGTATGTGTGTGTGTGTATGTGTGTGTGTGTGTGTATGTGTGTGTGTGTGTGTATGTGTGTGTATGTGTGTGTGTGTGTGTGTGTGTGTATGTACATATATACACATAAATATGGAATATAATAGTCTGTATTGTTATGCTACAAAGTAATATATTCTATTAGATAGATAATGTAAACATACCGTATATTTATTTGTAGGTTCCGAACAGGAGGAGTATGAAGCTGCACCAACACCACAGCAGGATGTTCCTACATTCACTGAGGAGGATGAGGATATCTATGGTGACACTACCTCCTATATCAGCCTCTTAGAAGGTGATATGCAGCAGCCTAGGGCATATGAGGTGGAGGATGTATCAGGCCCTTCTCCATCTACCTCAGAGAAAACATTTCATGTTCTGGGTTCTGAATAGTGATGTCGCGAACCTAAAATTTTCGGTTCGCGAACGGCGGACTCGAACTTCCGGTATTGTTCGCGAACCGCCATTGACTTCAATAGGCAGGCGAACTTTAAAACCTACAAGGACTCTTTCTGGCCACAATAGTGATGGAAAAGTTGTTTCAAGGGGACTAACACCTGGACTGTGGCATGCTGGAGGGGGATCCCTGGCAAAACACCCCTGGAAAATTACATAGTTTATGCAGAGTCTGCTTTTAACCCATAAATGGCCTAAATCACCTAACATTACCAAATTGTTTGCAATAACGTGCTTTAAAACATCAGTTATGATGTCGTATCTATCAGGTAGTGTAAGGGTTACGTCCACATCACAGTGACAGAGCAAACTCCAAGTGTAACGCACCGCAATCAACCGCAAACAGTCCACTTGCAGAACCACGAGATAGATAGATTTGATAGATAGATACATAGATTACATAGCTCAATCGATGCAATATACATATGATCGATACACTGTACATAGATCAATACATGCAATATACATTTGATAGATACGAATTACATCGATCAATAGATGCAATATCCATTTGATAGATACGAATGTTATCGAATCAAAGATGCAATATACATTTTATAGATACGAATGACATCAATCAAAATATGTAATATACATTTTATAGATACGAATTACATCGATCAATAGATGCAATCTACATTTGATCGATACGTTTGATAGTTCGATCGATTTGATATATAAATAAATCGATTTGAAATATATATAATTTCCCTGATAGAGTATAACAATGCGACATGCGGTCTGTGACCCGTGGTGTGTAAAGTAGTACTATTCTTAACATTTTACTACAACCTGTTACTCCCCCTATCGGGGGAGGTCTATATGGCCTTCATTTTTGGAACCGGGAGATGGAAGAAGATGATTGTTCTGTCCTCCTACTTCAAATTTGTCAGAAACACAAGTGGCTCTCTCAAAACAGTCCGGACAGAAGATAGATCGATAGATAGATATACATAGATTGATAGTTAGATAGAATCGATAGAAGAGAAATAGATAGATTTTTTAGATATATAATTACCCTTATAAAGTATAATAATTAAACATGCGGTCTTGGACCCATGGTAACTAGGTTGTGTTAAGTAGTACTATTCTTAGCACTTTCAGTCCTGTAACTCCCCCTATTGGTGGAGGTCTATATGGCGGTTATGATTGATTACCCTGACAAAGTATAACAACAAGACACGCGGTTTGTGACCCATGGTAATTTTGTTGTGTTAAGTAAAAGTTTTCTTATCACTTGAATCCCTCTTACCCCCCCCCCCCCTTTTGTTGGAGCTCTATATGGCCTGCATGATTAACCTGACAAAGTATAATAAGAAAACATCTGGTCTGGGACCCATGGTAACTAGGTTGTGTTTAAGTAGTACTATTCTTAGAACTGTAATCCCTGTTACTCCCCCTATCAAGGGAGGTCTATATGGCCTGCATGATTACCCTGACAAAGTATAACAACAAGACACACGGTGTTGGACCCATGGTAACTAGGTTGTGTTAATTAGTACTTTTCTTAGCACTTTAATCCCTGTTACCCCCCCCCCCTCCTATCGGGGGAGGTCTATATGGCCTGCCTGATTACCCTTAAAAAATATAATAATAAGACATGCGTTCTGGGACCTATGTTAACTAGGTTGTGTTTTAAGTAGTACCATTCTTAGCACTTTATTCTCTGTAACTCCCCCTATTTGTGGAGGTCTATACGGCCTGGACGATTACCCATACAAAATATAATAATAAGACATCTGCTCTGGGTCTTGGGCCCATGGTAACTATGTTGTGTTAAGTAGTAATTTCCTTAGCATTTTAATAGCTGTTACTCATACTCACCCTATCGGTGGAGGTCTATATGGCCTGCATGATTACCCTTACAAAATATAATAACAAAACATGCAGTCTGGGACCCATGGTAACTAGGTTGTGTTGAGTAGTACTGTTCTTAGCATTTTAATACCTGTTACTCACCCTATCGGGGGAGGTCTATATGGTCTGCATGATTACCCTAACAAAATATAATAATAAGACATATGCTCTGGGCCTGGGACCCATGGTAAGGTTGTGTTAAGTCGTACTGTTCTGAGCATTTTAATACCTGTTACTCACCCTATCGGGGGAGGTCTATATGGCCTGCATGATTAACTGAACAAAATATAATAATAAGACATATGCTCTGAGACCCATGGTCACTTTGTGTTAAGTAGTACTGTTCTTAGCATTTCAATACCTGTTACTCACCCTATAGGGGGAGGTCTATATGGCCTGCATGATTACCCTTACAAAATATAATAACCAAACATATGCTCTGGGACCCATGGTAACTAGTTTGTGTTAAGTAGTACTGTTCTTAGCAGTTTAATACCTGTTACAACACCGAATGGTGGCAGGTCTATCTGGGCTCATGATTAGCCGCACCCAAACCCAAAAAAAAGCCAAGCGGTCTTAGACTAACACCCATGGCTAACTCGGTTGTTTCAATTAGTACTATTCTTAGCACTTTCATCCCTGTTTCTTTCAGGCCTCTTGGGGGTGGTCTACATGGTCATCATGATTAGCCTAACCAAATACTACAATCCAACCTTGGCTCAGTCTTCATAGACCCTTCATTGGCTGTATTTTGGTAGTACTGTTCTAATTAGTTTAATACCTGATACAACACCGAATGGTGGCAGGTCTATATGGCCTGCATGATTAGCCGCACCCAAACCCAAAAAAAGCCAAGCGGTCTTGCACAAACACCCGTGGCTAACTCTGTTGTTTCAAGTTGTACTATTCTTAGCACTTTCATCTCATCCCTTACATCCATGCCTCTCGGGAGGTGGTCTATATGGCCATCATGATTACCCGCACCAAAATATAACAACAATACGTGCGTGCAGGGAACCATGGTAAGCTTACTTCCTTTCGCAAAATTGAGTATAACAGTTGCAGGCAGAGGTTCTGACCCTACATTATGGCTGCACCTCTCCCTAAAAGAGGCATGCGTTACAGAGTCTGTGGGCATGTATGCAAAGAGCTGGCCTGCCTAAAAGGAGCAGCAAGGCAGTACAGGTCGTTCTCCTTCAGTCGTTTTATACGCTGTCCCACGGCCACGACCCTCAACAGCTACAACAGAATGAAACACCACATATGCCATCCTTTTGAACAATAGACTACAGGTATGGCATTGATTTTAGTTACACAGAGATATTTATTTTGAACCGTGAAATTGAAAACAAAAACATGATTGGACACGCAGTACAGTACATGTCGTTCTCCTTCTGCCTTTTTAGAAGAGTGTCCCGGACCCTCAACAAAAACACCAGCAGGAAAGAGGACATATGGCATCCTTTTGAACAATAGAGTACAGGTACATCATTGATTTTAGAAACCCAGAGATAATTTTTGGCAAATGGGAAATAGAAAAAAAACATTCATTGGACACCCAGTACACTTCTTTATCCTTTGGCCTTTTTATAAGAGGGTCCTGGACCCTCTTAAGAAACAACAGCAGGAAAGAGGACATATGGCATCCTTTTGAACAATTGATTACAGGTAAGGCATAGATTTTAGAATCCCTGAGATAATTAATATGAACAGGGAAATAGAAAAAAACATTGATTGTACACCCAGTACACTTCTTTATCCTTAGGCCTTTTTACAAGAGGGTCCAGGACCATCAACTGAAGCAACAGCATGAAAGAGGACATATGGCATCCTTTTGAACAATAGATTACAGGTAAGGCATTGATTTTAGAATCCCTGAGATAATTTATATAAACAGTGAAATAGAAAAAAACATTGATTGGACAGCCAGTACACTTCTTTATCCTTAGGCCTTTTTATAAGAGGGTCCCGGAGCCTCAACAGAAACAACAGCATGAAAGAGGACATATGGCATCCTTTTGAACAATTGATTACAGTTAAGGCATTGATTTTAGAATCCCTTAGATAATTAATATGAACAGGGAAATAGAAAAAAACATTGATTGGACACCCAGTACACTTCTTTATCCTTAGTCCTTTTTACAAGAGGGTCCAGGACCCTCAACCGAAACAACAGCATGAAAGAGGACATATGGCATCCTTTTGAACAATAGATTACAGGTAAGGCATTGATTTTAGAATCCCTGAGATAATTTATATAAACAGTGAAATAGAAAAAAACATTGATTGGACAGCCAGTACACTTCTTTATCCTTAGGCCTTTTTATAAGAGGGTCCCGGACCATCAACAGAAACAACAGCATGAAAGAGGACATATGGCATCCTTTTGAATAATAGATTACAGGTAAGGTATTGATTTAAGAATCCCTGAGATAATTTATATGAACCGGGAAATAGAAAAAAAACATTGATTGGACACCCAGTACACTTTTTATTCTTATGCCTTTTTATAAGAGGGTCCCGGACCATCAACCGAAACAACAACATGACAGAGGACATATGGCATCCTTTTGAACAATAGATGACAGGTAAGGCATTGATTTTAGAAACCCAGAGATAATTTGTTGCAACTGGGAAATAAAAAAAAAACATTGATTTGGACACCCAGTACACTTCTTTATCCTTTTGCCTTGTTATAAGAGGGTCCCGGACCCTCAACCAAAACAACAGCAGGGAGCTGGGCATAGGAGTACAAGGGAGTGTGACAATAATAATGTGAAGGGGAAGATTGCGGAGTTGAGGCATTTTTAATTTTTTATCGTGGGAAGTACTTGCAATGACCTTGCTCTGGTGAATCCATATCGCAAATGTCTTTTTTAAGGCACTGTTTGTCTATTTTTTTACTTTCAGCATTTGGTAAATGAAGCGCAAGTTAAGGCTGGTGAGAGAACCGACCTTTCTTCAGGCTGCTTGAAAATGCTGTGGCTCTGGACAAACATGTGAAGAAGGGGCCATCTGCCATATTCTGCACGCAACCCCTTTGATGATTGACGCTAAACATGTGTCACCTGCAAGCAGAGCTCGTTACTTCTGTCTAAATCTTCCTGGTATGGATAGGCCACTGTTTCCCACAACAAGTTATAAGCTTGAACTACAAGATTGTCTTGAGTATGGTAGGAAATCAAAGTTTAGTAAAGTCTGTACTATCACCCCAAAAAATGAACTTCATGAAGCAAGGAAAACGCCAGCAATTTCCTGTGCTTATGGATGACAAGGAGGACATCCTGTGGTGCACCGAGATGGAGAGGATTTTTTGTTTCCCTGTACACTACACAGATGTCTCCAACATCACCAGAAACACAAGACAGCAACTCTTGTGAAGTTCCTGGAGTGTTCCGGTAGCCATCTCTTTGCGCCCCTAAAGGAATACTTTTTCAGTGTTTTTGTAGACATTTGACATCAGATTTGTTGAGGTGACGCACATTTTATGGACTGTTGTGCAAGCTGTGGCAATTTCAATTGGCATTAAAAAGTAAGATTTGGAGAGGTGACGCACCTCTCCAAGCTGTGGCAATTGCAATTTGCAGTGAAAAGAATCTGCTAACAACCACTACCTAGGACCACGCCTGACTCCTGAAGTGTACCAGTTAGCTGGACCACTGAGAGGCTCCAGTCTGCTCCACTAGCACCAAAGGGTGCGGCTCGTTTGTGAGTATTTAATCGTCACATGTGTGGATTGTATATTTTATACTTCTGGCTGTACTAGTCCATGTTTGGCGCCTCTGTGTTCTCTTTTTTCTTAGTTTAACCCCTTCACGTCTAAGCCTAACCGCCTTGGTGAAGCAGATTGTATATTTTTTTATGCTGCTACTTATAGATCAAACCCCTATTGTAAATCATGCTTCAGTTAGTAACTCAAGTTAAATGAAATTATTTTTTTTTTTTTTATTCTTATGCTCAGCAGATTCAAAACATACCATTCTTCTAGTCATATCACATGACATGTCAAAATGCTGCATGGAAAATGGCAGTGTGCAAAGTCATAATCTTAGTGAACCTATAAGTGCATTACATTTTCTAAAATAAACAAAAATACAGAAAAAAAAGAAAAAAAAAAAGGAAAGAGGACATATGGCATCCTTTTGAACAATAGATTACAGTTAAGGCATGGATTTTAGAATCCCTGAGATAATTTATATGAACAGGGAAATAGAAAAAAACATTGATTGGACAGCCAGTACACTTCTTTATCCTTAGGCCTTTTTATGAGGGTCCCGTACCATCAACCGAAACAACAGCATGAAAGAGGACATATGGCATCGTTTGGAATAATAGATTACAGGAAAGGCATTGATTTTAGAAACTCAGAGATAATTTGTTGCAACCGGGAAATAGAAAAAACATTGATTAGACACCCAGTACACTTCTTTATCCTTAGGCCTTTTTATTAGAGGCTCCCGGAGCCTCAACAAAACCAGCAGCAGGAAAGAGGACATATGGCATCCTTTTGAAAAATAGATTACAGGAAAGGCATTGATATTAGCAACCGGGAGATAATTTGTTGCAACAGGGAAATACAAAAAAAACATTGATTGGACACCCAGTACACTTCTTTCTCCTTAGGCCTTTTTATAAGAGGGTCCAGGACACTCAAACAAAACACCAGCAGGAAAGAGAACATATGGCATCCATTTGAACAATAGAGTACAGGTAAAGCATTGATTTTAGAAACCTGGAGATAATTTTTTGCAACTTGGAATTTGAATTAAAAAAAGGATTGGATGGACACACAGTACACTTCTTTCTCCTTCAGCCTTTTTATAACAGGGTCCAGGACCCTCAACAGAAACACCAGCAGGAAAGAGGACATATGGCATCCTTTTGAACAATAGAGTACAGGTAAAGCATTGATTTTAGAAACCCGGAGATAATTTGTTGCAACCAGGAAATTGAACCAAAAAATGATTGGACACCCAGGACACTTCTTTCTACTTCAGCCTTTTTATAAGATAGTCCTGGACCCGCATATGAAAAAACAGCAGTAAATAGGACATATGGCATCCTTTTGAACAATAGAGTACTGCTACGGCATTGATTTTAGAAACCCAGAGATAATTGTTTGGAAACGTGAAATTGCCCAAAAAACCATGCTTGGACACCCACTACAGGTCGTTCTCCTTCAGCATTTTTATAAGAGGGTCCAGCACCCTCAACAGAAACAACTGCAGGAAACACCACATATGCCATCCTTTTGCACAAGCAAGTACAGGTATGGCATCCATTTTAGAAACCCGGAGATAATTCAGAGGAACCGGGAACATTTTTCTAAAAATTTGCTGGGGCACCCATTACAGGTTGTTCTCCTTCAGCCTTTTTATACCATGGGCCACGACCCGCAACAGGCACAACAGCATGAAACACCACATATGCCACCCTTTTGCACAATAGAGTACATGTATGGCATAGATGGAACACAGAGATAATTTAGAGCAACCAAGAGACGGATAAAGATGCTTGGTCGGTCCTCCTCCTTCAAATTTGGGGCACTGTGCGTGCAATTTAATGGTCCACCAGATATGAGTGGTGTGTTAAGTTGTACTATTCGTAACAGTTTAATCACTGTTATGTGCCTTATTTTTTTATTTGAGTTTTGTACCCACAGAGCAGCAGCAGAGGCCAGAAAAATTAGGAATGTACAAATGACTGAAAAATGTGGGTATTGTTGTAGCAACTGCTGTAGCAGCGGCCAGAAAAATTGATGTTTGTAAAACATTTATAAAGTGCCCTAAAAGCTTGTGGCTTGAACACTAGTTGTTGGCGGATAAGTCAAGCAAGTCATCCGGCTTTATAAGAAAAAAAAAGGCCAGCCTGTGTACCAGTTGTAGCCCAAGCCAGCTCATCTCATCATCAGGCCTTTTTTAATCAAATGTATCGCCCAATGTCAGTCCCTTCAGGATCCAGCCCTCATTCATTTTTATAAAAGTGAGATAGTCAAGGCTTTTTTGACCTAGGCGACTTCTCTTCTCAGTGACAAAACCTCCTGCTGCACTGAAAGTCCTTTCGGACAGGACACTTGAAGCGGGGCAGGCCAGAAGTTCCATTGCAAATTGGGATAGCTCAGGCCACAAGTCCAGCCTGCACACCCAGTAGTCAAGGGGTCCATCGCTCCTGAGAGTGTCGAGATCCGCAGTTAAAGCTAGGTAGTCTGCTACCTGTCGGTTGAGTCTTTCTCTGAGGCTGGATCCCGAAAGGCTCTGGGGATGCATGGGAGTTAAAAAGGTACGCATGTCCTCCATCAACAAGACGTCAGGAAAGCGTCCTGTCCTTGCCGCCGTGGTCGTGGGAGTAGGAGGAGGAGGATTAATTTCATCTCTTCCCCTGTTACATTCCCGTGGTGCTGTGACATCACCCTTATACGCTGTGTAAATCATAGTTTTTAATTTATTCTTAAAATGCTCCATCCTTTCCGACTTGCGGGAATTTGGTAACATTTCAGGCACTTTATGCTTATACCGGGGGTCGAGGAGCGTGGACACCCAGTACAGGTCGTTCTCCTTCAGCTTTTTTTTTTTTTTTAAATAAAACAAGCTTTATTGGTGACAAGTTGAGTTACACATAGCTTTTTAAGACAAAAGTATACACATAGGTATTGTTAGATACATGGGTTACTGTAACATATTCCTCCTGCTATTCTGTTGTTATTGATACAATGAGAATTGGAATAAGGAGAGATTGTCCAATATGTATTAGAGTCTCAAACTTGTCCATTACAACTTTTTCAGTGAACATGGCCATTGAGCTTGCTATGGCGATACAGAATAATTCTGTCTTGTATGGCTAGAACTGATAAACAGAATAATAACATTGAAACAATACATCAGGCAGTTATTGTTTTACATCAAGAGTTTCCAGTGTTTCTTCTACACAGTGCTGGGTGTATCATGATGCCTGATGTTTTCACATTACTGCATGCAAGAGCAGAGTCATGGAAAGGAGGAGAATAGGCGAATAGTGCAGGAGAGATAGAGGAGGAGAAAGAGGAAGAGAGATAAAATAAAAAAAAAGAAATAAAATAAAAAGGGGGGGGAAAGATGGGGAATGGGGGAGAGGAAGAGTGGAAGGGAGAAAGGAAGGAGAGGGCAAGAGGGGAGGGATGGGAGGGGGTATGTGTAAGGTACTGAGCTCTAGCAGGGGGGATTCACTTGTTTAGTTCCTATTAGGTCTATGAATTTTGAATTATAATCCCCTGCCTTCCCAGGTCAAGACCATCATCTCGTGCGTTGCGATCTTGCCAATTTTTAGGAAGTGATAACGTTCCAGCCGTAGCAGGTCTCCCACCCTGTCCTCCCACTCCCTCAGGGTCGGGATCCGCGTACTCTTCCAGTGAACTGGTATGAGCCCTTTGGCACTGTTTAGCATCAAGAGGAAAAGAAGATACTTATCTTCCCCTATTATCTTGGGGAATCCGTGGGAAATCAGGTACGTTGGTTTTGGGGGGATTATGATCTTCAGACGATTACTCATCGCTCCCAGCACCCCCTCCCAGAATAGCTTTATGTGCGGACAGTTCCACCCTATATGAAGGATTGTTCCTTCTCCCCCACAACCCCTCCAACACTCCCCTCCCACCTGAGGGTAGATCTTGTGAAGTCTATGAGGGGTGAGGTACCACCGACTCAGGAGCTTGTAATGCATTTCCTGCATTCTCGCTGAGACTGACACTTTCTTGGCTTTCATAAAGATTTTTTCCCAATCTTTGGGTGATATTTCTGCGTTCAGCTTGGTCTGCCATGTTGCAGTGTAGGACGGAAGCTCCAGTCCGCCCCTTGTCAAGAGCATCTTGTATAGGTGTGAGATCAGGTGAGTAGGGGTCTGCTGCATTGTGCAGAGCAGTTCAAATTGAATCCTGCGTCTGCTTAGTGCGGGTCGTTCTTTGTGTGTAGTATAATAGTGTGTGATTTGCACATATCTGAACCAGGATGCAAACATGCGTCCATCCCACTCCCGTAAATCATTGAGTGGCTTGATTTTCCCTTGGTGCAGAATGTTGGAGATTGCTATCTCAGCAAGCGTGTGATCGCACCCCCGCGCACGTGATTCAGTTTCCATGCCGAGGTCCGGGTTATCATGGACCAGTATGTTGGGCGAAGCCCTGGAAGACACAAAGGGTTCTCTAGTCAGGATTTTGTCCCAGACCCTAAAGGCGTCAGATACCATTGGATATGCTGACACTGTCTCAGGGCGATTTCTCTCTGTTATCCATGCCAGTGCCCCAACGTTTCGCCTTCCGAGGATCTCGTTGTCAACCTGAATCCACCTCTTATTAGGGGGGTTCCTGCCCCATTCTACAATTCGCTGAAGAAAGATGGATCTCTGATATTCTCTCAGTAGCGGTACTCCCAATCCCCCCCTCTCTCTAGGGAGGAATATGGTGCTCCGCTTGACTCTAGGCCTGATCCCATTCCATATATACTGCTCCATGGCAGTCTGAATTTGTCTAAGGTAGTCAGAGGCCGCCAAGGCAGGCACTGTCTGCATTATATATAAGACTCTGGGGAGTATATTCATTTTGACCACGCCAATGCGACCCAGCCACGAGATGGTTTTCTTTTTCCAATTGCAGAGGTCTTTTTTGATTTCATCACTGATATCTTTGTAATTCGACTCAATGATCTCTGTTATAGGTGTAATTGTTATGCCCAAGTATTTAATTTTATGATCGGCCACTTTTATCGGACAGTTTGATTTGGTAGTGTTAAAGGCATCTGGGGGGACCGTGATGTTTAGTATTTCCGACTTAGACGGATTAAGGAGGAAGTTCGAGACCCTTCCGTAGGATCCAAACTCCTCTAGGGCAGCCACTAGCGAGCCTGCGGAGTCCGAGAGAGTAAGCAGTATATCGTTTCTCCAATAACGAATCCCCTCACCTCCCAGTTGGCTCTAATTCTGCTCGCCAGCACTTCAATTGTGAGGGCGAAGAGGAGGGGGGACAGGGGACACCCCTGCCTCGTGCCATTCCTGATCTGGAAGGTGTTTGAGAGAGTGCTGTTGACTCTCACTCTGGCATTCGGGGCCGAGTATAATGACATGGCTCTGTTGATAAAACTAGTACCAAATCCAAACTTTTGCAGAGTAAGCCGTATAAACCGCCAGCTGACCCGGTCGAACGCCTTTTCAGCATCCGTTGTGACCAGGGCCAGCGGCCTGTTGCGCTGGTGAGCGTGGGTTATCAATTGTAATACTTTGAGGGTATTATCCCTGGCCTCGCGAAAGGGAATGAACCCCACTTGTTCGGTTGAGACAAGGTCTGGTAGGTGTCTGTTTAAGCGGGTAGCCAGGACTTTCGCCAGTATTTTGACATCAGAGTTGAGCAATGAAATCGGCCTATAATTCTCAGGCCTGTCCGGGGGCTTCCCCGGCTTAGGAATCACTGCTATATGGGCTTCAAGCATAGAGTCCGGCAGGACTGGATGATCTGCTAAAGCATTGAACATGTCTGCTAGCTTCGGGACCAAAAGGTCGGCGTAAAGTTTGTAGTACCCGAGACCAAAGCCATCAGGCCCAGGGGACTTGCCCGACGGTAGATCTTTTATAGCTTTGTGGACTTCCTCGTTAGAAAACGGGGAGTCTAGAGATTCGGAATCCGTCTTAGACAGCATTGGAAGCTTAGTATTTTGGAGAAAAATCTGGGTATAGGCCTCTTCTCCTTCATGTGTAGGGGGTGACTGTCCTATCCGGTCAGGGCAGGGCAGGTTATATAGGGACTCATAATAGCCCCTGAAGCTATCCGCTATTGAGTCGCCATCCGACCTCACCCCTCCTTGATTATCGTTTATATGGTGCACAAACGCTTTCAATCTTTTTCTCGCGATCGCTCTGGCCAACAGCCTACCAGGCTTATCACCCTGTTCAAAGTAAAGCTGTTTGAGTACGAGTGCCTGCTTTTGGTACCCTTCCTGGAGAAAGTGCAATAGACTCACCCAGTTAAGAGCATAAATCTGCCTTCAGGGTCTCTATGAATTTGCGCCAACTAAAAGTGTATTCCTTCACGGATGAGGATCCCAACCCCGTTTCTTTTATTTGGGCCTGAGGCAAAGTATGCAGTCGGGTATGACCGGCTATACCATTTTGGTTCGTGTGAGATCGAGAAGTGGGTTTCCTGCAAATACACTATATCCGCTCCCATTCTTTGTAAATCTTTAAGCACTATGGAACGTTTATTAGGGCTGTTCAAGCCTTTTGTGTTTATTGAGAGAAGCTCCAGTGGGTGGGCTCTACAGGGTCGCTGCGCCATTTCGTGGGAGAAGTTTCAAGAGGAGGCAAGAGGGAAAGGGGCAGCTGGGGAGGAGTACCCTAGGGGGGAGTGGGGCGTGAGAGAGTGGCAGTGTAGGGGTACTTGATAAAAAGGAGGGTAGGGCACAAGGAGGAAGGGAGGGAGTGGAGTGCTCAAGAGGGGGGAGAGAGGAGGAAAGAGAGGGGGGAGAGAGAGAGGGGAGAAAAAAAAAAAAAACCCACAAATTACTGAGGGGGAAGAAAGGAGTAAAGGTTAGAGCAGAATATAAGTGAGGATAAGTATAGGTGTCAAAGGCGGTCTCTTTTGGGATGGACCAAAATTGCTCTGCATAAACTTTGCAATCTATAGAACAGATCAAGATTATTGCAATAAAAACAAACAAATTCTGTATTACACAATGCAGAAACTATATCAACTACTAAACTAATCAGGGGTAGTTGTCCCCGTATATTTTGCCTGACTCATGAACATATAACATCAACTTTTTAACTCGAAATGATCTAAATTAAATAACAGTAAATACATGTCAAAGGTGCACCTTGGTGACATCGTAAGTAATATTGCACATCTGAACTAGTGTCCCTTACCTCTACTAGTGTATGTGTGTGCCTCCCCATGGGGCAATCTGGTATGCTCTATCTATCCCTACCCCTATTAATTTCCATGTGTGGGTGCTATATAACTTAGATAGGTGCTGTTTATATCAGAGGGGTTGAGATGTTCCCAGGAGTAGAGGTGCCTGGAAGTATATAAGTCTAAAACGACAGTCATCAGGGGAGTGTTTATAAGTGATATCTGAATTACTGCAGCTCTTTCCTGAATCTGTAAACCTACGCTTCGTGTGTAGTGTAACATAATAATTCCCTGAGGTTATTAATTATAGGGTCAGTGCAGTGTGTCTCCTAACTCTCATCTGATAATTTAATATGATAAATTATAATTACTTATTTGTGTTAGAATTGGCTGACCAAGGCTGGAGACAGGGGTTCCAGCTACTGAACCTTATTTATTTGTTAATATTATTGTCTATCCTTATAAAAGTTATAACTTTGTGCATAGCAGACATCATAAACACAATCAGAGCATAATGGAACATGTTATTCTATAAAATTGTCCTACCATGGTGCAGGACAGCACATACAGGATGCAAAGTAACATAGAGTTCCGCCACAAAGGCAGAGTGCCCATTCAGGCCTGAGTTATCTAAGTGTCCTGTAAGTTTCAGGGAGTCTTTAATTATACATACATAATGACTGTTATTAAACAAGTATACATACGACCTTGAGGATCCGTTGCATCCACCCAGGAGTCAGGACCCCGTATGGGGAGATTGCCCCACTAGGGTCAGCAAATTGAGACAGTTTTAGATGAAGACGGTAGGGACACTGTTGTCAACACAAGTAGACCTGTAAAAAAAAGTAAATCCCTTAGCTCAGGGTTGCCGAGCTTCTTCCTGCATTCTGTTGTTGGGGGCATCTTCTTCTTCTCTGAGCGGCCTGATATCCAGGCCCAAGGCTTGTGCAAAACTTGGAATATCTTCTGGGGTCCTAAGGGTGTGGGTGGTGTTGTTTTTGGTCGCTATAAGGCTGGTGGGAAAACCCCATCTATACGGAATCCGTTTATCCCTCAGTGCTGAGGTGACATGCCTTAAATCCCTTCTTTTTTGTAGTGTTGCAGGGCATAAGTCCGAAAATACTTGGATTTCAGTTCCCCTGAATCTAAGAGGATGTTTGGTTCTTGCGAGTTTGAGCACTTCTTCCTTCTCTTTGAATGAGAGAAATTTCATTATAACATCCCGTGGCGGGGCTCTACTAGGGGGCTTTGGACGTAGCGCCCTATGTGCCCTTTCTATTTGTACATCATGAGCCATGGAGTCGTTTTTGAGGTATTTTATAAAATCCTGGATATATTGTTGCAGTGCAGGGGGGTCCACTGTCTCTGGGATGCCTCTTAATCTTAGATTACTCCTCCTGCTCCTATTCTCGAGGTCCTCTATTCTATCCATGAGACCTTGCACAGTGCCCTCCTGAGCCTGTAAATAACTTGCTTGTTGCTGCATGTCTGAGCTTAGAGTTTCTTGCTTTTCTTCAATTTGTGTAACCCTCCTGCTCACTGCTCCCATGTCTCTCCTAAGCTCCCCAAACATATTCTTAAAGTCCAACATGGCATTTTTAATATCATCCTTAGAGGAGAGGTGCAATATGTCATTTTTTGTGAGATATTCATGTGACTGCACCCTGTGCTCGTGATCAGATGTTTGGTTTTGCTGTCCTATGCTCTCTTGGGAGTGCTTACTGGAGGGGGTTATAGGATCAGGTGCTATTAAGAAGTTCTCCATAACAGAAGAGTGTGCTCCTTTATGGGGTTTGGTATTCTTTTTATTAGCCATAATGCAATAGAGCTATATGTCCCCAGTGAGGTTCTATTGAGACTTGCTCTCTTTGACTAATTATTCCCTGTGGTTGTCTGCGCTGGGAACAGGGTGGCCTCTCGCTGCTTGGGGTATGAAGTCCCCTTTCAGATAGTAGTTTATGGGGTCAGTGCTATCCAGGGTTAGTTATCCAGGAGGGGGTATACCTCTTTTCAATATTGTCTGCCACCTTACGATATGTATATTTTGAATGTCTGCCCCTGGCGTTTAGCCAACTTACCGCTGTCAGGTAGCGTTATCTGCTGGTTGAGAGGCTGTCCACAGTGCGATCAGGGAGGGTACTCCGTTGCTAATGTGCTGCTCTTGTAACGCGATCCCTGTCTCAGGGCCTACCCTTCTAGAGCGACCACGTGGATGCGGCCTGATGGAGCCTGGCCAAGTCGCGGCTATCCGGAGAGACCGTTAGGGATGCAGGTATATTTCAGGTGACCTCCGTGTGGATTAGTATATTCCGGAGGGCGCCTTGTAGGCAAGGTATTTCAAATTATGCGGTGGAGTACGGATTGCCCGGGGTCAGATGTTGCGTAGTGCGGTTTGTTGATTACCGCCAATAATACCCCCGCTTTGTGATCTGCCACTCCACACGACCTAGCCAATATGCTGCTGTGAGTCTAAGGGGTTTTTCAGAGTATTTTAAATCAGTTTTCAGCTATGAGATCATTCCTTGTTTAGGCAAAATATACTGGGGACTACAGAGCACTAACAATTAGCAGCCATCTCGTTCAGTGGCTAGGCTCCGCCCCCCCTCCTTCAGCTTTTTTATACGAGGGTCCCTCAACAGGCACGACAGCATGAAAGAACCCATTTGAACAAGGTTGGATGCAGAGCTATTAATGTCACGTTCCTCGTCCTCACTGATCTCACTGAGGGTATTTTCTTCCCCCCAGCCACGTACAACACCACGGGTACCAGAGAGGTGACAACAACGAGCACCCTGGGATGCCTGTTGTGCTCGGTCTTCCTCCTCCTCCTCCTCCTCAAAGCCACATTCCTCCTCTGACTCCTCTTCCTCACAATCCTCTTCCTGCGTTGCCGCAGGTCCAGCAAGCGATGCTGATAAGGCTGTTTGTGGGGGTGATGGACACCACAACTCTTCCTCTTCCTCTTCACGCTCATCTACTGCCTGATCCAGCACTCTTTGCAGGGCACGCTCCAGGAAGAAAACAAATGGTATGATGTCGCTGATGGTGCCTTTGGTGCGACTGACAAGGTTTGTCACCTCCTCAAAAGGACGCATGAGCCTACAGGCATTGCGCATGAGCGTCCAGTAATTTGGCAAAAATATCCCCAGCTCCCCAGAGGCTGTCCTAGCACCCCGGTCATACAAATACTCATTAACAGCTTTTTCTTGTTGGAGCAGGCGGTCAAACATTAGGAGTGTTGAATTCCACCGTGTCGGGCTGTCGCAAATCAAGCGCCTCACTGGCAGGTACTTCCTTTCTCACAATCGAGTACAGGTTTGGGATTGCCTTTTGTGAAAAGAAATTTCTGCCAGGTACCTTCCACTGCGGTGTCCCAATAGATACAAATTTTTTGAAAGCATCAGACTCCACCAGCTTGTATGGTAAAAGCTGGCGGGCTAAGAGTTCAGACAAGCCAGCTGTCAGACGCCGGGCAAGGGGGTGACTTTGAGAAATTGGCTTCTTACTCTCAAACATGTCCTTGACAGACAGCTGACTGTGGGCAGATGACCAGGAACTGCTACGTAAGAGAGACTCAGTGGAGGATGGTTGAGAGGGGGCAAGGAGGACAGCACTGGTTGACGTGGCTGAAGATGCTGGAGCAGGAGGAGGAGGGCGGCTTTCACTTTGTGTGCTGCTTCTACTCATGTGTTCTTCCCATCGGCCTTTGTGATGGGAGACCATGTGCCTTCGCAAAGCAGTTGTACCTAGGTGGGTGTTGGACTTCCCACGACTCAGTTTCTTTTGGCACAGGTTGCAAATGGCATCGCTGTTGTCAGAGGCAGACACACAAAAAAAATACCACACTGCTGAGCTCTGCGATGACGTCATTCTGGTGGTGGCAACAGCATGCGTTGATGGGCGTCGGCGTGCTGTCTGGCTGACCCCGGGTGCCGATGCATGCTGTCTGACTGTGCCACTAGCTCCTTGAGACGACCTCCCCATGCTTCCAAATTGTCTCCTCCTCCTCTCTGTCTCCCCATCTGAACTTTCCCCCTCTTCTTCTTCTCTTCTAGCAGGCACCCACGTGACATCCACCGACACATCATCATCAACCGCTTCACTTGTATCTGACACATCAAGAAAGGAAGCAGCAGCGGGTACAACATCATCATCATCACACCGTACCTCCATGTCGGTAATGCTGCCTGACTGAGACTGATCACTATTATCTACATCCTCTGTCAATGATGCTTGCGCATCACTCATTTCTTCCAACTGATGTGTCAATAACTCCTGTGACAGATCAAGTGAAGCGGCTGTGGTGCTAGTGTTGGTGGTGGCGACAGGCGGGCGAGTGGCACTGGTCACTTGAGACCTGCACAAAGCACAGCTGGACGTAGATGGTGCGTCAAGGTTAGGAGGACTAGCAGCGGAAGCTGAAGAAGATTGGGTGTCCTGTGTTAGCCATTCAACTAGGTCCTCCTCAGAACTTTTTGCGTCCCCCCTGGCACCCGGCGTCTGAACAATGTGCATATTTGTAGGGTCTAAAGGAATCACAGCACCACGACCACGGAACCTGTGGGGTGGCCTGCCTCTGCCTGTCATTTTTTTTTAAATGGACACTAACAATACTATTACACCAATTATATGAGTGGTGGTACTGTGCAAGTGGGCACAGTATACGCTGTGAGACTGACAACAACAAAAAAGACAGATGTTTTTAAAAATCACAAATTGTTAATTTTTTAAAATATTAAAAGTACTGTGACAACAAATATGATTGTTGGCAATAGTTGGCAAATGGGCCTGTCTGGCACACACGCTGGGACAAAGGAAACTGCAATTCAATGGCACTAGGAGACTGAAGAATCACAGTCAAAACAGTTATGATTAACAAAAATTTATATCGTGTTACAACAACTAGGATTGGTGGCGCTAATTGGCTAGTTGGGCCTGGCACACAGGCAGGCAGGAGGAAAATGCAATTCAAGGGCACTAGTAGACTGCAGATTGACATTCAAAACAGTGATGATTGACAATTTTTGCAATACTGTTAAAAGAAATATGATTGCTGGCACTAATTGGATAGTTGGGCCTGGCACACAGGCTGGCAGGCAGGAGGAAAGTGCAATTCAATGGCACGAGCAAACTGATGAATCACAAGAGAACAATTTTTAATTTTAAAGATTAACAATACTGTTACAACAACTAGGAGTGGTGGCACTAAGTGGCTAGTTTGGGCCTGGCACACAGGCTTGGCAGGCAGGAGGAAAATGCAATTCAATGGCACTAGGAGACTCAATATTTGCAGACCAAAAAATTATGATTTTAAATTTTTTATATACTGTTACAAGAATTAGGATTGGTGCCACTAATTGGCTAGTTGGGCCTGGAAAACACGCTGGCAGGCAGGAGGAAAGTGCAATTCAATGGCACGAGCAAACTGATGAATCACAAGAGAACAATTTTTAATTTTAAAGATTAACAATACTGTTACAACAACTAGGATTGGTGGCACTAAGTGGCTAGTTTGGGCTTGGCACACAGGCTTAGCAGGCAGGAGGAAAATGCAATTCAATGGCACTAGGAGACTGAAGATTTGCAGTCCAAAAAATTATGATTTTAAATTTTTTATATACTGTTACAAGAATTAGGATTGGTGCCACTAATTGGCTAGTTGGGCCTGGAAAACACACTGGCAGGCAGGAGGAAAGTGCAATTCAATGGCACGAGCAAACTGATGAATTACAAGAGAACAATTTTTAATTTTAAAGTTTAACAATACTGTTACAACAACTAGGAGTGGTGGCACTAAGTGGCTAGTTTGGGCCTGGCACACAGGCTTGGCAGGCAGGAGGAAAATGCAATTCAATGGCACTAGGAGACTGAAGATTTGCAGTCCAAAAAATTATGATTTTAAATGTTTTATATACTGTTACAAGAATTAGGATTGGTGCCACTAATTGGCTAGTTGGGCCTGGAAAACACGCTGGCAGGCAGGAGGAAAGTGCAATTCAATGGCATGAGCAAACTGATGAATCACAAGCGATCAATTTGGAATTTTAAAGATTAACAATACTTTTACAACAACTAGGATTGGTGGCACTAATTGGCTAGTTTGTGCCTGGCACACAGGCTGGCAGGCAGGAGGAAACTGCAATTCAATGGCACTAGGAGACTGAATATTTGCAGTCCAAAAAAATATGATTTTTTATTTTTTATATACTGTTACAAGAATTATGATTGGTGCCACTAATTGGCTAGTTGGGCCTGGCACACAGGCTGGCAGATATGAGTCGTGGCTGGTAGGTAGGGCAGCAATTTAACACAGTATGCTGTGTAAGTGACAAAAACACAGGCCTGATAGAAAATGAAGTTAGATTACACTAGCAAAATATTTTAAAATTTTAGATTTTAATATTAAAATAATGTTAAGAAGTGCAATGCACATATGAGTGGTCGCACTGGCTGGCTGCTACGTAGGGCAGCAATTAACAACGGTATGCTGTGTAAGTCAGATAGACAGTTAGACACAGGCCTGATAGCAAATAAAATTAGATTACACTAGCATAATGATTTAAAAAATTTTTTGGGGAATTTAAAGAAAAAGGTTAAGCACATACATATGAGTCGTGGCTGATAGCCTTGAAAGGGCAGCTATTAAAAACAATAGGCTCTGTAAGTCAGATACACACGCCTGATAGAAAATACTATTAGATTACACTAGAAAAATTATTTAAATTTTTTTTTGGGGGGGGGGAATTAAAAAAAGGTTAAACACATATGAGTCGTGGCTCATAGACTAGGGAGGGCAGCAAGTAAACACAGTAGGCTCTGTATGTCAGCAAAACACACAGGCCTGATAGAAAATGATATTAGATTACACTATCAAAAAAATTTAAACTTTTTTTTTTTTTTATATTTAAATTAAGGTGAAGAAGATATGAGTGGTCGCTGCCTGGCACAGACCAATTAACCAAAAGACTGAAAAAAAATGAGGTATATTAATGCTGTGTGAGCCTGGCAGACACAGGCCTGATAGAAAATGTAATTAGATTACACTAGCAAAATGATTTAAAAATTTTTTTTTAAATTTAAAATAATGTTATAAACGGATATTAACACTGGTGGCTGGCACAGAGCAATGAACCAGAGTATATGCTGTGTGACACAGGCCTGATAGAAAATGAAAAAAAATTACACTAGCAAAATAATTAAAATTTTTGGTTGGTTAAATTTATGTTTAAATCTTTTTATTGTCGGTAATCAAATTACAACAAGTGTCTCTACATCAATGAAGTAGGCATTTTACAGTTAACTCAACAAATAAGGAAGGGTGTTTGGATATCAAGAAAGTGTACCAATACATGTGTCCCTTGCATTTAGCAACGGCTTGTCAACAAGTTTTTGGATATATATTAAACACCTCTTCCTTCCGTTTCCAAGTGGCTCCAAGATGTGTTGTCACATTTTTACCATTTTTCATAAGATCATAATAGTGATTTGCGAACAGGTCTATAACATTAACAAAATACAATTAACATGACCTAAACTACTCTCCATTAAGTCGCTTTAGACTCTCCAATAAACAGTTTAGGTTCAACAATAAAAAAGAGAAGGAGAAAAAGAGAAGAAAAAAGAAAATAATAAAAAAAAAAAAAAAAAAGGAAGGGGTAAAAGTAAGATGGATTGCCAAGAGTCACCTCTTTTCCTCTCCCCCCCAGGTCAGCCGCTAGGTCCCTCAACCTCTTCTCATCAAGATACTGTCTAAATTTCAAGTGGTTGATGGTCTATTTAGTGTCCAGTAGAACCAAACCTTTTCAAATTGTTCCTGCGTGTCTAATATCTGCGAGGCCGATTCATACATTCTATACGTTAGGGAAATTCTGTTGTAAACTTCCTCCCAAGGAGGTGCTGAATTTTTCCAGTATTTTGCAATGCAGATTCTAGTAACCGTGCATATGATTCTGATGAATGTATTTACCTGCTTGTTAAACTGGGGTAATGGGACATGCAAGAGAGCTTGGGTCGGGGTTAACTGAATATGTTCCTCAAGAACAGAGCTGAGTAAACTGGATGTTTTAGACCAGGTGTCTCGCACTACCCCGCACTCCCACCACATATGACAGTATGAACCTATATCTCCACATCCCCTATAGCAATGCCTATTGTTGCTGGATGACATGTGGGCAGTTTTTACTGGAGTCAAGTACCATCTGAACATGGTCTTGAGTGTGTTCTCTCTCATGTCTGCACTTAATAATCCCTTACAAGCTGAATTGAATGTGTCATCCCACCACTTTTTATCCTTACTTATGTTCAGATCATTTTCCCACCTCAGGATCAATTTATGTTTAGATGGATTATTGGTTGCTTGGATATATAGATACAATTTGGAGATGGCACCCTTAGGTCTGTGAGTGGATTTAAGTATGCTCTCCAGGGCTGTGGGTATGCTAGGTTGGAGGTCTCTAATATATTCGTGAATTGCAGAGTTGACCTGAAGGTATTGGAACCATTGGAGTTTCACTGGTTCTATTTGGTTCTGAATCTGAGTAAATGTCTTAGGTTTTCTACCTTCTAACCAGTCTGCAACCCTATAGAGTCCCTTGTTGGCCCATTTATCTACTGTGTGTTGTAAATATTTAGGAAGTAGATACCTAATTGGACATATTTGTGTTTGATTAGATAAAAGATTTTGTCTTTTGGTCATAAAAGTCCATATTTGGATAGTGTGTTCCATGACCCGAAAGCCTGGTTTGTCTCTGAGTTCCCCCGGTATGAGTTTATTCCATAAAATGTCATCAGAGTAAGTTGAGTCTCTTAGAGCTGCTTCCAGGGTAGTCCAAATGACCTCCCTAGAGTTACATCCTGCTAACGTCGTCTGTGCTAGTTTCGCTGCTCTATAATATTCTATTATATTAGGAGCTCCCATTCCTCCCAACCCCATGTGTTTTGTAATAAGTGCAGTAGCTATTCGAGCCGTTTTATTCCCTCTGATGAAGGTTATCAAATCTCCCTGTAGTCTCTTTAGGTCATTTAGCGGGACTTTTATGGGGAGAGTCCTAAATAAATATAGTAACCGGGGTAGAATTGACATTTTGACTGTTGCTAGTCTACCCAACCATGAAAAAGCATATGTCTTCCATTTGTGTATATTTTTCCTAATCTCTTTGTAAATATATTCATAATTATATTTATATAGTTGGTTGATTTGGGGTGTAAGGTGTATTCCTAAGTATTTAAGCGAGTGAGTGGCCCATCTTATTTCAAAGTTAATTTCTATATTCTTTTTGGTGTGTTGTGGAAGTCCTAAAGACAGTGCTTCACATTTATCTAAATTGATTTTATATCCTGAAATTCTGGAGAATTGGTCTAGTAGATTGTATAGGTTGGGTAAAGACGCTAGAGGTTTAGTTAAAGTTAGAAGGATATCATCAGCAAAAAGTGTCAGCTTGTACTCCTGATCTTTGATTTTCACCCCTGTAATGTCTGCTGCTAGTCTAATTTTGGCCGCAAGGGGCTCTATACATATTGCGAATAGAAGAGGGGATAGTGGACACCCCTGTCTTGTGCCATTTAATATGGGGAAAATCTTGGACTTATATCCCGAGACAGACACCTGGGCTGACGGGTTCGAATAAATTGCCTTTAGAGCTGTGATGAAGGCACCCCCGAATCCCATCTGGTGTAACACTGCAGACATGTATTGCCAATCCACTCTGTCAAATGCCTTCTCCGCATCCAACGAGAGGAGCAGAGAAGGCATCTGGGTTCCCCCCACATAATCTATAATGTTCAGTAAACGACGTACATTGTCTGGTGCTTCCCTATCTTTCACAAAACCCACTTGATCTGGGTGGATCAGTTTTGGAAGAATGTGTTTCAACCTATTGGCTAAGATCTTAGTCAAGATTTTCAGGTCCTGGTTGATAAGCGAAATAGGGCGGTAATTTGCGCAGATTTTATGATTCTTACCAGGCTTAGGGATCACTATTAGTGGTTGGTTAAATTTAAACTAATGTTGTTAGGCAGATATCAGTGGTGGCACTAATCACAACATATGCTGTGAGCCTTAAACACACAGGCTGAAAGCCAGGCAAATGCTAATAAAAATAGGAAAAAAAAAAAAAATGGCTCGAATTATAGCCCTAAAAAGGGCTTTTTGGGGTGCTGTCCTTGCAGCAGAGATGAGTGGAGTCCTTCTGGACTGTAGTGGACACTAAATACACTAGCCTAGCTATGTATTTCCCTATAATGTCAGCAGCACAAACACAACACGTCCTCTCAATAAGAAAGCAAGGTCGTTATGAGTCTAAAATGGCGGCTTCTGAGTAGCTGGGAGGGTATGTGATGGAGTGTCAGATGTTGATTGGCTCTAATGTGTCAGATGGCTGTGACATACAGGGTCAAAGTTTCCTCAATGATGACACATAGGAGGCGGATCGAACATCGCATCTGTTCGCCCGCAGACGCGAACAAGCTATGTTCGCTGTGAACCATTCGCGGGCGAACAGTTCGGGACATCACTAGTTCTGAACCCCAGCAGACTCATCCTCCTCAACACTGGCAGTTCATGCATACTTCGCAGCAAGAAATGGCACAGCCCCCACAGCTGCACCCACCGCAGCAGATGATGCATCCCCCACAACATCCTCCTCATCAGCAGATGATGCACCCCCCACAACATCCTCCTCAGCAGCAGATGATGCACCCACCACGACATCATCATCCTCAGCAGCAGATGATGCACCCACCACAGCAGCATACAGATCTGCATAATCTCTATATGCCTCCCACTCCTATGGCACAACAGGAATCCACACCACCACCCACTGCACCCACCAATGTATTGCCAACAGTGCCATCACAGACAACCTCCCAGTCACCAATACGGAGAGACAGCCCTGGAACCAGCCAATTATTGGTTCCTGAGACACCAACTGTACAACAGGGTCCGGCACAGTCCCAGCAGGATGATCTACTGAGGCTCATACATAGAGAGCTTAGGCTGTCCAGGCTCCAGCAGCAGCAGGCTTTTAGGAGGATACAGAGCCAAATGGACATCCATAATGCCTCACTCATCCCCCTGGCAGAGGCAGTGGAGAGGCTCGCGGATAGGCCCCAAACTCCATCCTCACTTGCATCCTCTGTCATCTCCCTGCAAGACCCTGAATCCCGGTTATTAGCCTCACATTCAGCTGGTGGGCGTCGCACAAGACGCCACACTTCCCCCCTAAATACCTCTCCTCCAAAGTCAAAATCCCGCAGCAAGAATGAATTAATATTCTTTTTTTTCCACCCAAGATATATCATATCTAATTTTTGCACTAAAGCACTTTTTTAAGTGTGATTTTCATCTCATAAATATGCATCCATTTTTCTAATCCAAATTTGAACATATATCTTAATATTATTCTAATAGCTGTTTATCGGCTAAAAATTAACAGCTTTATTCATTTTTATCTCACATGATGTCAATTAATATGCAGGTGTACATTGTTAATAAATGTATGTGTCCTTTTATTGAGGATATTATGCCGTTTAAGAATACTTGGGGATACGTGTCTGAAATTTATACAGTATATGCTATCTAACATTAGTCAACGTGACATGTGTAAATGTTATGATTTATATTCCACAAGCATATGTTGTTTGCTCCTTCAGATGAAGCTAATAAGGGTTATACAGTTATAGAAGAGTTCAAAAGTAAATACTCCTTCCTGTTGATATGGCCAAATACCTTGCATTCATTCTTATAGTCCTATGTGGAATGTAATATCTGAAATATATACCTATCATGACTAATACCTATCATGACTAATGCACTCCTTTTTGTCAAGATTATTATTCAATATTTAGAATAATTAGATAAATGTATCTTTATGATATTTAAGCACTGATGTATACACAACATATATGTGATTGCCATGATATAGAGGTGATTAATACATTTTAATTGACATCATATGAACAGACACAGACTCTCCCTGGGACCAATGCACAATGCACTTTTAAATTGTTTCAATAACTCCATGTTAAAGACAATACTTCATATCTCTTGAAGTATGTAATATTAAAGGGACACTGAACCCAATTTTTTTCTTTCATGATTCAGATAGAGCATGCAATTTTAAGCAACTTTCTAATTTAATCCTATTATCAATTTTTCTTCGTTCACTTGCTATCTTTATTTGAAAAAGAAGGCATCAAGGCTTCTTTTTTGGTTCAGACCTATGAACAGCACTTTTTATTGATGGAGGAATTTATCCACCAATCAGCAAGAATAACCCAGGTTATTCACCAAAAATGGGCCGGCATCTAAACTTACATTCTTGCATTTCAAATAAAGATACCAAGAGAATGAAGAAAATTTGATAATAGGAGTAAATTAGAAAGTTGCTTAAAATTGCATGCTCTGTCTGAATCACAAAAGAAAATTTTTGGGTTTAGTGTCCCTTTAAGCACTTATGTATTTTGGTTAATAGTCTAAATATTGCAAATGTATTATCTGCTTTAGCAGACATGACATTACATATATTTTATAAATATTAGTACTATGACACATTATAACTTTAATGTGTCATCGTTTTGTATTGAATAAATATTATTTTCACATTGAAAATTACATTTGAATGAGGGTAAATCTGTAATAATAAAACTCATCTTCATGATAAACAACTTATTTCCTTTGAATTATTTTTCTATATGTATTGAGATTATATATAGCATCCCTGGGCAAAGGTTTCATTTTGAATAGGTAGATATTTTATTTATTTTTATAATATTTTACCAGGAAAGATACATTGAGATTTCTATAGTTTTCAAGTATGTCCTGGGTACACAAAACATTGCATTGATACAATGGGTACAATAAAATAAAAAACAATAATAATACATATGCCCAAAAATGTAACATAGAACAGGTAGGAAATATATAATCAACAATGACAGGTGCATTCTGTTTTGAGATATGTAGAGAGGGATCTCTTAAAGGATATTAGGCATGGGGAAGGTTTGAAAGTGTGCGGGAGGTCGCTCCATAATTGTGGTGCTTGCATATATTTTTATATGTACAGGCATACCCCACATTTACGTACACAATGGGACCAGAGCATGTATGTAAAACGAAAATGTACTTAAAGTGAAGCAATACTTTTTTTTCACTTCTCAATGCTTGTACTGCATTATAATAGTCATTTATAGGCATAACTGATATAAATAATACATTTATAACTAAAATAAACACAATACTATAAGGTTAGGCCAAAAGAAAATATTTATTGCAAAATAAACACATTTTTTTCTAAGCTTAGGATGAGCTTAGGGCAACAGAACATACAGTATTTACTGTACTGTATTGCAAAATAAAGACAACATTTTCTAAGCTTAGGATCAGCTTAGGACAAGAGAACATAATTACTGTACTGTAAAGTTTTGCAAAATAAACACATTTTCTAAGCTTAGGATCAGCTTAGGGTAAGAGAACATATTTACTGTACTGTATTGCAAAATAAACACAACGTTTTCTAAGCTTAGGATCAGCTTAGGACAAGAGAACATATTTACTGTACTGTATTGCAAAATAAACACAACATTTTGAAAGCTTAGGATCAGCTTAGGGCAAGAGAACATATTTACTGTACAGTACTGTACTGTACTGTATTGCAAAATAAACACAACATTTTGTAAGCTTAGGATCAGCTTAGGGCAAGAAAACATCTTTACTGTACAGTACAGTATTGCAAAATAAACACAACATTTTCTAAGCTTAGGATCAGCTATGAGCATTTATTCTAGTAAGGATGAAGTCATACTGGTGTCTTCTGTTTCACAAGTCAACTCTTCAAAGGCGAGACGCTTTCTTGCTGGCGAATCGGGTGTACTACAAGTAGCAATAAGAGAAGGAGCAGGACTGGGTGGTGATGCCAGAGCTGAAATGGACTGTCAGTTGATGATCTGGTATCCAAATGACTGTCTGTCGATGATGATGATCTGCGTGCTGATGGACTTTTAGAAAAGTAAGTCTCTATGGAGGTTTGAAGTGTAGCTCTCTTCTTTTCTCTGTAGATTTCTTTGTAACAGGAATAAGCCCCTGAAATGTTACCATTGACTGTGAAGCTTCTTTCAAAGTCCCTATCATGCTTTTCAAAAAGAGCCATGGCGCTATCAAGATGACGGAAAGCTTGAAAGAGAATTTTTGAAGTTAAGCCTTCAGGCTGTTCAATGGTCTCAACCCCATTTTGCACATCTTCTTCTCTCTCCTCTTCAAGTTCTAGAAGATCTTCATTGCTGAGTGGCTCAGTATGGGACGCAAGCAGTTCAGCAACATCTTCTGGCTCTACTTCCAGCTCTAACTGCCTTGCCATCTCTACAATATTTTCAGTAACATTAGCTACAGAATCATCAACGCCTTCAGAATCATCAGCTAACTGTGGGCATAACTTTTTCCAGGCCCTTTTCATTGTGGTATCCTTTATGTCATTCCAAGCATCTCTTACAGTTTTAATGCAATCCAAGATGTTGTAGCTTTTCCAGAATTTCGATAGGACTTCTTGCCCTGCACCTTCTTCTTTGTCTATTGCTGCAATACACTTACTGAATGTTCTTTTTAAGTAGTTTAACTTGAAGGCAGCTATGACACATTGATCCATGGGCTGCAGTAATGAGGTGGTATTTGGTGGTAGGAATTCCATTCTAATGTTAGGGTTGAGCTCATCTAGCGTTCAAGGGTGTCCAGGAGCATTATCAACAAGCAGCAAAATCTTGAAAGGGATATTATTGTCCTTGCAATAAGCTTTCACCTCTGGAACAAAGCAGGTGTCAAACCAATCCTCAAAAAGGGCTGCAGTTACCCATGCTTTTTTATTTGCCCTCCAATGCACTGGAAGTCTAGTTTTAATGTAGTTCTTCAAAGCTCTTGGATTTCGAAAACGGTAAATAAACAAAGGATTTAGCTTTAAGGTACCAGAAGCATTGCCACCTAACAGAAGGGTTATTCTATCTTTAGCTGGCTTGTAGCCTGGCATTGATTTTTCCTGTCTTGCAATGAAGGTTCTTGCAGGCATCTTCTTCCAGAATAGACCAGTCTCATCCACATTAAACATTTGATCCATGGAGTAGCCTCCATCTTCAATAATTTTTGCAAATTCACTTGGATACCTTTCTGCAGCCTCAGTATCTGCAGCAGCTGCCTCTCCTTGTACTTTGATGTTATGTAGATTAGACCTCTTCTTAAACCTATCAAACCATCCATGGCTTGCAACAAATTCAGCATCCTTTGCTGCTTCACCTTTCTTAGCCTTCAGGTCATTGAATAAGCTTAAGGCTTTACTTTGTATAACTGCCTGGTTTACAGGAACATGGCGTGTTGTCTGATTTTCAATCCAAAGTATTAAGAGTCGCTCCATGTCTGCAACAATGCTATCTCTTTTTCGAATTGTTGTGGTGTTAACAGGTGTAGCACTTTTAACTTCTGCAACAATTTTTTTCTCTGTTCTTCATGACTGTGTTAATTGTGGTCCTAGTGAAGCCTAGCTTTTGGCCTATTTCAGCTTGAATTGCACCTTCATCATACAATCTAATAATTTTAAGCTTCATATCCAAGGTAATAGATTTACGGCATTTCTTTTTATCTGCCATTATCAGCTCTAGGTAAAGGTACATTTGTACTGTGTGCCAAGCGTGTTACAATCAGTACTGTACGTGTACTGTATACAGTACTGTATATGTTCCCCAAAGTTCTAAGTTCAAGTAGTGGTACAGTGCAGTATTATGGCAGGAATAAAATAGCAATTTGGGTGCAGGAATCTTCTATACACGATTCACTTTTTAACTTCACTTTTTTACTTGCAAAGTGCGCGGCTTCTACACAGTGAGCGGAAACCCCACCTCTTCCTGGCGCGCGGCAACCTCTTCCTGAACCATAGAGACTAACTGTTTCATGTGCGCAGGGGCGGGTTTTGTCCGTTCTCGCGAGTGTCCGTAAAGAGAGGGTCCGTAATAGCTATGTACGTACTCGCGAGTGTCTGTAAAGTGAAGGTCCGTAAAGCGGGGTATGCCTGTACATACATATTGATATTTCTATGACAACATGGGTGCAAATATTCCTATACATAGGACCAATAAATGTAGCATATATAATGTTATTTGTACATTGAAACACTCATAATTTCTTTTGGATTTGCAATTTCAATGAGAAACAGGCCTCAAAAAAGCTCTTTTTCCTCCTTTACACCTAGTTGAGCTGGGGGTAATATTTCTCAATGTATCGACAGCCTCCGACAGTGTATTAACGGTTAGCGCTTTCATTGGAAACCTGGTATAATTTATCGATTAACGGCTTCTATTACTTTCTATGGGACGCGAAGATCTTTTCGGCAGCCGAAGTCCGGCTGCCGATATTGAGGTATAACGCGCCATTGGAAACAGTCGATAAACGATATTGCTTTCGACAGCATATTTAATGGTTTGTGAGTGCACGCAAACTGAATAACGACTCAATGGAAGCGAGCCCTAAGTCTGCCATTTCTATTTTGTCTGATGAGGAAAATACTTCAGTAGCTTCTGAAGGTTAAATCTCAGACTCTGACACTTTAGCAGAAAAATCTTCAGAATCTGAAGAGGTTAATTTTAGATTTAAGCTTGAAAACCTCCAGTTACTTCTGAAGGAAGTCCTAGCTACTTTGGATGACTCTGAACCTTCGGTTGCTGTCAACCCCACAAAATATTCTAAGCTGGATAGAGTTTATGACCTATACTCCCTGGGAGTTATTGTACCAGTCCCTCTAAAGGAACAGGGTCTACAATTCTATTCAAATCTATTTGTGGTTCCCAAAAAAGAGGGAACTTTTCGTGCTATCCTAGATCTAAACTGTCTCAACAAATTCCTCAGGGTTCGGTCCTTCAAGATGGAAACTATCCGTTCCATTCTTCCATTGGTACAAGAAGGTCAGTTCATGACGACCATAGATTTGAAGGACGCATACCTTCATGTTCCCATTCACAGGGATCATCACCAGTTTCTGAGGTTTGCCTTTCTGGACAAGCATTTTCAGTTTGTTGCACTTCTGTTTGGTCTGGCCACGGCTCCCAGAATATTCACAAAGGTTCTGGGGCGCTATTGGCAGTGGTCAGATCCCAGGCAATTGCTGTGGCACCTTATCTAGACGACATCTTGGTTCAGGCGTCATCTTTTCAACTAGCAAAATCTTATACAGAGATGTTGTTGTCTTTTCTACGTTCCCACCGGTGGAAGGTGAATCTTGAAAAATGTTATCTTGTTCCAACTACAAGAGTTTGTTTCCTAGAGACAATAATAGATTCCCTGTCCATGAAGATCTTCCTGACAAAGGTCAGAAGATCCAAGCTTCTTACTTCCTGCCTTTCCCTCCAGTCTGCCTTTTGCCCATCAGTGGCTCAATGCATGGAGGTGATTAGTCTGATGGTGGCCTCAATGGACATCATTCCTTTTGCTCGGTTCCATCTGTGACCGCTGCAGCTTTTTATGCTCCGTCAATGGAACGGAGACCATTCAGATTTGTTGCAGAGGATAAATCTGGACCCCCTAACAAGAGACTCTTGTGGTGGATTTCTCAGGATCATCTGTCTCTGGGCACTTGTTTCCTGAGACCTTCCTGGGTGATTGTGACTATGGGGACTAGCGTGTTAGGCTGGGGAGCTGGGGTTTTCTGAAGGCTCAGGACCTGTGGTCTCAGGAAGAGTCTTTTCTTCCCATACACATCTCGGAGTTGAGAGCTATCTTCAGTGCCCTATCAGCGTGGCCTCAACTGTCTTTAGTCAGGTTTATCAGATTCCAATCGGACAACATCACATCAGTGGCTTACATCAACCACCAGGGAGGGACTCAGAGTTCCTTAGCCATAAAGGAGGTGACTCGCATTATGCAGTGGACGGAAGATCATAATTGTCTCCTGTCTGCCATCTACATTCCAGGAGTGGACAATTGGGAGGTAGATTTTCTGAGCAGACAGACCTTTCATCCAGGGGAGTGGGCTCTCCATCCGGAAGTGTTCTCTCAGATAACAGAGTTGGATCTGATGGCGTCCCGTCAAAATGCCAAGGCTCCAAAGTATGGTTCAAGGTCAAGAGATCCTCAGGTTGTTCTAATAGATGCTCTAGTGGTTCCTTTGATGTTCTCTCTGGCATATCTAATTCCTCTGTTTGCTCTTCTTCCACGAGTCATTGCTCGTATCAAACAGGAGAGAGCATTGGTAATCTTAATAGCTCCTGCATGGCCTTACAGGATTTGGTTCGCAGATCTAGTAAGGATGTCATCTCTACCTCCTTGGAGGTTACCTCTGAGGAAGGACCTTCTAATTCAGCGTCCTTTCCTCCATCCAAACCTGGATTCTCTGAAGCTGACTGCTTGGAGATTGAATGTCTAGTTCTGTCTAGGTATAGTTTTTCGGAGGCGGTCATTGATACTATGCTTCAGGCTCGTAACCCTGTTACTCGCAAAATCTACCATAAGATATGGGTAAATATCTTTATTGGTGCGAATCTAAGGGTTTCTCCTGGAGCCAGGTCAGGATTCCCTGGATTTTGTCTTTTCTTCAGGATGGCCCAGAGAAGGGTTTGTCAGTCAGTACTTTGAAGGGTCAGATTTATGCATTATCTATCCTTTTGCACAAACGTCTGGCAGACTTTCCAGATGTTCAAGCCTTTGTTCAGGCTCTGGTTAGAATCAGGCCTGTGTTTAAACCGGTTGCTCCTCCTTGGAGCCTTAAAGGAACAATCTACACCAGAATTTTTATTGCTTTAAAAGATAGATAATCCCTTTATTACCCATTTCCCAGTTTTGCATAACCAACACAGTTATAATAAAATACTTTAAACCTCTGTGATTATCTTGTATCTAAGCCTCTGCAAACTGCCCTTTTTTCAGTTCTTTTGACAGACTTGCAGTCTAGCCAATCAGTGCCTGCTCCCAGATATCTTCACGTGCACGAGCACAGTGTTATCTATATGAAATATGTGAACTAACACCCTCTATTGGTGAAAAACTGTTAAAATGCAATCTGAAAGAGGTGGGCTTCAAAGTCTAAGCTAGGTTAAGCTTTCAACTAAGATTACCAAAGAACAAAGCAAAATTGGTGATAAAAGTAAAATGGAAAATTGTTTAAAATTACATGCTCTATCTGAATCATGAAAGTTTTTTTTGGCCTAGACTGTCCTTTTAATCTAGTTCTTAGTTTTGCAGCAGGATCCGTTTGAGCCAAAGCATGTTGTTGATATAAAATTGTTATCTTGGAAGGTTTTGTTTCTGCTTGCTATTTATTCCGCTTGCAGAGATTCTGAGCTTTCAGCTCTGCAATGTGATTCCCCATGTCTTATCTTTCATGCAGATAAGACTGTCCTTTGCACTAAATTAGGTCGTGTCGGATCGAAACATTAATCAGGAAATTGTTGTCCCTTCTTTTTGTCCTAATCCTTCTTCTCATAAGGAACGTCTTTTGCATAACTTGGATGTTGTGCGCTCTCTAAAATTTTATTTACAAGCTACAAAGGATTTTTGACAATTTTTTGCCCCGTTTGTTTTCTCTGGAAAGCGTAAGGGCCCGAAGGCCACTTCTACTACTCTGTCTCTCTGGTTGAGAAGTTTGATTCGTTTGGCTTCTGAGACTGCTGGACAGCAGACTCCTGAGAGAATTACGGCTCATTCCACTAGGGCTGTCTCCTCTTCTTGGACTTTCAAAAATGAAGCTTCTGTGAAACAGATTTGCAAGGCTGCAACTTGGTCCTCTCTGCATACTTTTTCCAAATTCTACAAATTTGATACTTTTTCCTCGGCCGAGGCTTCTCTTGAGAGAAAGGTTCTTCAAGCGGTGGTGCCTTCTGTTTAGGTCCTCCTGCCTTTTTCTCCCTCCCTGTTCATTCCGTGTCCTCTAGCTTGGGTACTGGTTCCCACTAGTAATTGGAATGATGTTGTGGACTCTCCATGTCTTAGGAAAGAAAATAAAATGTATGCTTACCTGATAAATTTCTTTCTTTACGGACATGGAGAGTCCATGACCCCTCCCTCTTTAATTATAATTCAGTAGTTTTTTGAGTAAACCTCAGGCACCTACTCACCCTTGTGTTTCTTCTTTTTCTATTTTCCTTTGGCTGAATGACTGGGGGATTATGAGTATGGGAAGTTACACTTAACAGCTTTGCTGGGGTGCTCTTTGCCTCTTCCTGCTGGCCAGGAGTTGAATATTCCACTAGTAATTGGAATGACGTTGTGGACTCTCCATGTCTGGAAAGAAAGAAATTTATCAGGTAAGCATACATTTTATTATATATGTGTGTGTTTATGTATATACTGTGTATGGTCATAAATGGTTTTACCCGAGGTAGCAAAACGAAAAAAAAATTCTGCTGGAAGACATTACGCTTATGGACTGTTTCTGATGGTGCTTTTTCTATCATTACCAGCAACTGGGGTCCCATAGAAAATAATAAAAGTCAAAAAGTTGGAGTCATGTGATCGCAGTGACGTTTATGTGACATCCTGTCTTCACAGATGTTAACATTTTAATTATGGACATTTGCCTGCGTCCTGAAGGGGTTAAAGTGAAAGTCAATCCTAGCGTTTTACAAATGCTAGGATTTACTATTGAAACAAATAAATGGGACTTTCATTCATGAAGTACAAGATACTTCATGTAGAATGCTAGTTTATTTGATTCAACCGATCGCCGTTTTTAGCTGCTACAGCAGCCCATGGCTAAAAATGTTTTGGCTAAGAGGTTACGTTTTCTCCTCTTAGCCAATAGCCGTGCGGTAAATTCTGCTCCCATGGGCGCCAAGCCTGATTTACCGCACGTCTATTGGCTAAGAGGTGAAAACGTCACCTCTTAGCCAAATTTGTTTTTAGCCATGCGCTGCTGTAGGAGCTAAGAGCGGCGATCGGTTGAATCAAACAAAGGAGCCTTCTACATGAAGTGTCTTATGAATGAAAGTGCCCTTTATTTGTTTCAATAGTAAATCCTAGCGTTTGTAAAACGGTAGGATTTACTTTTACTTTAAGGACTCTGTTCCATTCAGATCTTAAAATTTGCAAACAATGCAAGCTTTTCTCTTTTTTTACCCCTTAAGGACTGGGCATTTTAGACAAAAACTTCCTCAAAAGACCAGAGCATTTTTGCCATCACTACATTTAAACAGAGCCTTTTTTATATTTACCTATCAAAACTATATATATATATTTTAGCAGACAACCCAAAGTATTGATCTAGGCCCATTTTGGTATATTTCATGCCACCATTTCACTGTCAAATGCGATCAAATAAAAAAAAGTTAACTTTTTCATAATTTTAAGTTTTTCACTTAAATTAATTGCAATCCCCTTTGTTCAGAAATAGCAGACATATATGGTTTTGGCATTGCTTTTTGGTAATTAGAAGGCCGCTAAATGCCACTGCGCACCACACTTGTATTATACCCAGCCGTGAAGGGGTTAATTAGGTAGCTTGTAGGGTTAATTTTAGCTTTAGTGTAGAGATCAGCCTCCCACCTGACACATCCCACCCCCTGATCCCCCCACATAATCCCTTTAAAACAGCTCTCGTCCCTTCCCCACCTTAAGTACTGGCAGAAAATATGCCATTACTAAAATAAAAGGCTGCTTTTTTTATATTTCCTGCAGTGTTGGATCCCCCCTTACCCCCCAACCTCCCTGATCCCCCACAAACAGATCTCTTACCCTCCCCCCTCTACCTATTTGCTGCCATCTTAGGTACTGGCAGCTGTCTGCAGTACCCAGTTTGCCTCAATTTATACTTTAAAAAAAATAAATACATAAACTATTTTTTCTGTAGTGTAGCTGCCCCCCCAAATCCCTTTACCTCAATGGATTCCACATAGGATCCCCCGTCATTGCCCTTCCTCCCGGCTCTTTTTTTTTCCACTTAAGTGTTGCATTGTGTAGCGGTCCCACCCTCCTCTCGCCCCTTCCAGCGATGGGTCGCCCACCGCCTCCCTCATTACACTCCCACCCACCAACGATCAGTAACACCGCTGTCTGATGCAGAGAAGGCCACAGAGTACTACATCGGTAACTCTGCAAATCTATTTCTGCAGTGATAGAAAGAACTGTTTGCAGAAAAATGCAAGTGAAGTCTGTGTTGTGTGATTATTTTATTAGATTTATAATGCTGTTTAGCAAATGTTTTTGTTTATTTAACTTAGTTTAATTATATATTCTGTGTTGTGATTAGTTTATTAGGTTTATAATGCTGTTTAGCATTTAAAGTCTTCATTTCAAAGCTTTAAAAATAATCTATTAGGTGTTACTTATGACAATTTTGAGGGGGGCCTGGAACCTAACTCCCTCACTTCCCATTGACTTACATTATAAACTGGGTTTCAATTTACAACAGTTTCGATTTACAACCATTCCTTCTGGAACCTAACCCCGGCGTAAACTGAGGGCTACCTGTACAAAATAGTACTGACACTAAACCAGATTTAAAAATGTATTGTTATATGTAATATTCAGTGCTGCCGCAGGCAGATTGGAGTTATATTCTTAAGGGGATAGGAAAATCGAAAATGTTCTTTTTCTGTTTGAAAACTTCTTTAAATAGAACATATTTGTAATAGGTACTTATTAAAGCGTTGCTGCTGTTTTTCTGTAATTTCTCTTTAAAATGTAGTAATCCATCAAACCCACAATTTACCTCATTATGCCGGTCCTGTAACAATGTGCTACCTAGGTAGAAACATCATGGCGGCCCATGTGTATTGGAAGCCTTTTTTGCCAGCGCATGCGCATATTGGTTCCCCTCTCTCCTGAGGCACGTCACTATCCAAGTGCTGGATAAAGAGCAGACATATGGATGTCAATGTTCGGGGCACAGGAATTTATGAGGAAGTAAATAAAAGACTAACTAATGAGCGCTGCTGTAATAACATTTTCAAAAGATAATGTGCATGCAAATTTCGTATCAACAAAGATGGCTGCTATGGTTTTAAAGACCAAGTGCGCATGCAATGTTTTTATTAATGTAGAAAAATGAATATTCATAAGTGGGCGAAACTCATTCATGATTCGATGTGGCCGTTCTATCTTTTTGGCTATGTTCTGCCTAATTTTATGGGTGGTCGTTGCCGCTTGTTTTGTGTAAAAATAAAAGTAATTTTTCCACTTCCAAAGCAGACATTACATCACTTTGCTTCTAGTGCAAGGCCTTGACTGCTGGTCTAACACTAACATTACCTCCCTTTGCACACTAGCACGCCAAGGCATACATTCCATCTGTCATATTTATTCCCTTATAGTAACCCACTATGAACACTCTATACTGCTATACAAAAACTAGAAGACAAATGGAACTATAACGAGTTTTTCAAGAGTCCACACAGTAACACTGTCAGCTAATCTAAAGGAATCCCACACTAGGTTAATGCGCCTAATTTACATTACTCCAGGCTTACGTGCCAAATGGGCCCCAAAAGATATTTGTAGTAAGTGTCAAATAGCTTCCCCTGACATTATACATCTCGTATGGCATTGTCCCAAGTTTAAAAGATATTGGGGGAAAATTTCCTACTGGCTTTCCAGGATTTGTAAATACAGGTGGCCCTCGTTTTACAACGGTTCAATTTACACCGTTTCAGAATAACAACCTTTTTTCCAGTCATGTGACTGCTATTGAAAAGCATTGAGAAGCAGTGCATTTATTAAAATAGCAAGTAGCTGGAGCTGTCCGCTTGTGTTGCAGCAAAGCCAAACATGTACAAAATAGTACTGACACTAAACCAGATTTAATTCCTAGAACAAGACCGTTTTAAAAAAGACTCTAGCCACATTATACACCTAGAGATCCTTCTAGCAAGACAACTTAGATTTCGCTTCATGAAACACAACAGACCTTCCCCTTACTCTGCCTTACGGACTGCTGTACACTCCCAACTGTTGTGGCTGACGTGAAAGGGGACATTGACAAACAAATTAAATAATTCTGAGCTTGCCTAATGCTGTTTGGAACAGAATTCTAGCCCCTTTTTGCAAAAGCACATTTATTATAACAGAAAGAAAATGGTACATGACCCTTCGTGAGACCACACCAATGGCCCGCAGAGCACAGAACTGGCTTTTCAACTTTCATAATTAATTTTGTTTTTGTTCAATTATTTTGTTTTTTCTTATGTTCAAAACTGCAACAGATGATGCAAAAGATTATATATAAAGTCATCTAGCGACTTCATTGTTATCCTTCTGCAACTTCATAGTATTGTACTCATGTGGGCCGTGGCTTGAACAATTCTGTTGATTGTAAGTGCATTTCCTCTGTGATATCTAAATAAAGAAATACATTTTAAAAAAAACAGCAATTTTTTTTCTATGGGGCAGCACTAAATATTACATATAAATTTAACATATTAAAAACAAAAACAAATGGCTAATCTTAATTGTTGAAATTGTTATGGTGCGATTTTTTGAGAAATCCGACGTTAGATGGAAGCGTTAACACAATGTTAACTTACACACACGAAAAGACCAATAAAAGACAATAAAAAAAAAAAGATACACAATTTTGAAACAGGTGAAAGTGGGTGTTCAAGAGTTAAAAGCTATTTTTAAAATCCTACACAAAGCTGCTGAACGTTTTTTATAATGAACTGGCGATTCGCTGTTGTATTGTCCTCATGCAAAGTATTGCAGATGTTAATGGCAGCTTAAAATGATATAAAACCCTGTTTTTTTCTTTCATGATTCATATAGAGCAGCAATTTTAAGCAACGTTCTAATTTACTCCTGTTATCAATTTTTCATCAATCTCTTGGTATCTTTATTTGTAAAGCAGGAATATAAGCTTAGGAGTCAGCCTGCTGATTGGTGGCGAAAGGACTGAAATAAGTCGCTTTGCACTTTGTAGTGTGTTGCAGTTGTCTGATCTTGCATATACTTTTTATAAGAGATTACAAGCAAGGCTGGATCCTGCCAGTATAACAGTTTATTAGCTTGTTACCCCCTTCTTCTACAAATGTCTCAACTAAAAAGTAGTGGAGTTTTTACAATCAGAATAGAACGTACCCACAAGGATTAAACCTGGGAAATAAAGTAAAACTTCAGTCAGATATAAAACCGTTAACTCAGCAGCAGGACAGGGAAAAAAAACAAATCTTCCTTTCCTGACACTTTCACTCACTGATCAGAAGCTCTGACAATAGCAGGAAAGGTATCTGCTCGAGTCCATGCGTTTTCCTCTTCCTTTTCCAGTTCCATCGAGGAATTTTACAGGAAAACTCAGCCAGACTGGATTCTACAGACCCCCGGATCAGCAGCTCGGATCAGCAGCCAGGACTCAGGCAAGTGGGCAATAATGAGGGGCTTTATTACAGTAACTGACCTTAAATGTGATTATTTGTTTTGGTATTGTTTGTTGAAAAAGCATAACTTGGTAGGCTCAGGGGCAGAAATGCACTACTGGGAGCTAGCTGCTGATTGGTGGCTATACGCATATTCCTCTTGTCAGTGACTCACCAAATGTGCTCAGTAGTGCATTTCTGCTCTCTAGATTACTTTATCTATGTGTATAACCTGTGAGCCGATTGGGATCAGCATTTAACTCTGTGTTTAAGCTCTTTGCAAGGGCTAAACATTTATCTACAAATTGTTGTGCAATAGTAACATGCGCTAGTGCATTACATCATGATCTTTATCGTGCCATTATGTCTCTTAGCAGCAAATACATGAAAATAATTAAAGGGACAGTAAAGTCATTGAACCTGCATGCTTCAGATAGAGAATTACATTTTAAACAACATTCCAATTTACTTCTATTATCTAATTTGCTTCATTCTTTAGATATCCTTTGTTGAAGAAATAGCAATTCACATGAGTAAGCCAATCACGCAAGGCATCTATGTGCAGTGAACAATCAGCAGCTACTAAGCCTATTTAGATATTAGTTTCAACAAAGGATATCAAGAAGATGAAGCAAATTATATAATAGAAGTAAATTGGATTCAGATAGAACATTCTATTTTAAACAATTTCACAATTTACTTCTTATGGCAAAGTACTTAATTCTCTTGCTATCTCTTGATGAAAAGCATACCTAGGTAGCCTCAGGATCAGTAATGCACTACTGGGAGCTAGCTGAAAACATCTAGTGAGCCAATGACAAGAGGCTTATATGTGCAGCCACTAATCAGCAGCTAGCTCCCAGTAGTGCATTGGAATGAATATAGATGTGAGTTGCTATTATGCCTTTGTATTGTCACTTATGCAGCATCTAATATATGGTGCAGAGTTGTACAACATTAGGTGAAGGGCTATGAGTTACAACTTACACAGCCTGCGGAATCAAATACCTGATAATAATAAAAATAATAACGCTGCAAGGAGGATCCTCTATTCATGTAATGTCCAGAGGAACAATACAGGGTCCTCTGCTTGCCCTGCAGCATGCATAACCCATAACTGCCCAGGTGGCAGCCCTATGGTCCTCTACTTGCCCTGCAGCATGCGTAACTCATAACTGCCCAGGTGGCAGCCCTATGGTCCTCTACTTGCCCTGCAGCATGCGTAACTCATAACTGCCCAGGCGATAGCCCTATGGTCCTCTGCTTGCCCTGCAGCATGCGTAACTCATAACTGCCCAGGTGGCAGCCCTATGGTCCTCTGCTTGCCCTGCAGCATGCATAACTCATAACTGCCCAGGTGATAGCCCGATGGTCCTCTGCTTGCCCTGCAGCATGCGTAACTCATAACTGCCCAGGTGGCAGCCCTATGGTCCTCTACTTGCCCTGCAGCATGCGTAACTCATAACTGCCCAGGCGATAGCCCTATGGTCCTCTGCTTGCCCTGCAGCATGCGTAACTCATAACTGCCCAGGTGGCAGCCCTATGGTCCTCTGCTTGCCCTGCAGCATGCATAACTCATAACTGCCCAGGTGATAGCCCGATGGTCCTCTGCTTGCCCTGCAGCATGCGTAACTCATAACTGCCCAGGTGGCAGCCCTATGGTCCTCTGCTTGCCCTGCAGCATGCGTAACTCATAACTGCCCAGGTGGCAGCCCTATGGTCCTCTGCTTGCCCTGCAGCATGCGTAACTCATAACTGCCCAGGTGGCAGCCCTATGGTCCTCTGCTTGCCCTGCAGCATGCGTAACTTATAACTGCCCAGGTGATAGCCCGATTGTCCTCTGCTTGCCCTGCAGCATGCATAACTTATAACGGCCCAGGTGGCAGCCCTATGGTCCTCTGCTTGCCCTGCAGCATGCGTAACTCATAACTGTCCAGGTGGCAGCTCTATGGTCATCTGCTTGCCCTGCAACATGTGTAACTCATAACTGCCCAGGTGGCAGCCCTATGGTCCTCTGCTTACCCTGCAGCATGCGTAAATCATAACTGCCCAGGTGATAGCCCGATGGTCCTCTGCTTGCCCTGCAGCATGCGTAACTCATAACTGCCCAGGTGGCAGCCCTATGGTCCTCTGCTTACCCTGCAGCATGCGTAAATCATAACTGCCCAGGTGATAGCCCGATGGTCCTCTGCTTGCCCTGCAGCATGCGTAACTCATAACTGCCCAGGTGATAGCCCTATGGTCCTCTGCTTGCCCTGCAGCATGCGTAACTTATAACTGCCCAGGTGATAGCCTGATGGTCCTCTGCTTGCCCTGCAGCATGCGTAACACATAACTGCCCAGGTGGCAGCCCTATGGTCCTCTGCTTGCCCTGCAGCATGCGTAACTTATAACTGCCCAGGTGATAGCCTGATGGTCCTCTGCTTGCCCTGCAGCATGCGTAACTTATAACTGCCCAGGTGATAGCCTGATGGTCCTCTGCTTGCCCTGCAGCATGCGTAACACATAACTGCCCAGGTGGCAGCCCTATGGTCCTCTGCTTGCCCTGCAGCATGCGTAACTTATAACTGCCCAGGTGATAGCCTGATGGTCCTCTGCTTGCCCTGCAGCATGCGTAACTTATAACTGCCCAGGTGATAGCCTGATGGTCCTCTGCTTGCCCTGCAGCATGCGTAACTTATAACTGCCCAGGTGATAGCCTGATGGTCCTCTGCTTGCCCTGCAGCATGCGTAACACATAACTGCCCAGGTGGCAGGTCTTTCAGACTCTACTCCTGCACTTCGGCTGTCTAGTTCCGTCCTCTATGTGTAAGACCTGTACATTATGTGTCTGTGTATAAATAAGTATGCCATTCACTTGATTAGTGGCACTTGCACGGTGAGGTGACACGTAATGAGCCAGTGGGGTGAGAATGCTCTGGGTTTGTATATAAGCGCATACATGGCTGCCGTATACATTTCTTTATCTGAATAAGAAAGTGTTCTCTGACATCTTATTAGCAGATGAGATAGAATACTGCTGTATAGAGAGACCTTTACCATAATATAGTGTGAGATTAAAGGGACATGAGATATACTGCTGTATAGAGAGACTTTACCATAATATAGTGCGAGAGTAAAGGGACATGAGATATACTGCTGTATAGAGAGACCATTACTATAATATAGTGCGAGATTAAAGGGACATGAGATATACTGCTGTATAGAGAGACCTTTACTATAATATAGTGCGAGATTAAAGGGACATGAGATATACTGCTGTATAGAGAGACCTTTACTATAATATAGTGCGAGATTAAAGGGACATGAGATATACTGCTGTATAGAGAGACCTTTACTATAATATAGTGCGAGAGTAAAGGGACATGAGATATACTGCTATATAGAGAGACCATTACTATAATATAGTGTGAGATTAAAGGGACATGAGATATACTGCTGTATAGAGAGACCTTTACTATAATATAGTGCGAGATTAAAGGGACATGAGATATACTGCTATATAGAGAGACCTTTACTATAATATAGTGCGAGATTAAAGGGACATGAGATATACTGCTGTATAGAGAGACCGTTACTATAATATAGTGCGAGATTAAAGGGACATGAGATATACTGCTGTATAGAGAGATCTTTACTATAATATAGTGCGAGATTAAAGGGACATGAGATATACTGCTGTATAGAGAAACCTTTAACATAATATAGTGTGAGATTAAAGGGACATGAGATATACTGCTGTATAGAGAGACCTTTACCATAATATAGTGCGAGATTAAAGGGACATGAGATATACTGCTGTATAGAGAGATCTTTACTATAATATAGTGCGAGATTAAAGGGACATGAGATATACTGCTTTATAGAGAGACCTTTACCATAATATAGTGTGAGATTAAAGGGACATGAGATATACTGCTGAATAGAGAGACCTTTACTATAATATAGTGTGAGATTAAAGGGACATGAGATATACTGCTGTATAGAGAGACCTTTACTATAATATAGTGCGAGAGTAAAGGGACATGAGATATACTGCTATATAGAGAGACCTTTACTATAATATAGTGCGAGATTAAAGGGACATGAGATATACTGCTATATAGAGAGACCTTTACTATAATATAGTGCGAGATTAAAGGGACATGAGATATACTGCTGTATAGAGAGACCGTTTCTATAATATAGTGGGAGATTAAAGGGACATGAGATATACTGCTGAATAGAGAGACCTTTACTATAATATAGTGTGAGATTAAAGGGACATGAGATATACTGCTGTATAGAGAGACCTTTACTATAATATAGTGTGAGATTAAAGGGACATGAGATATACTGCTGTATAGAGAGACCGTTACTATAATATAGTGTGAGATTAAAGGGACATGAGATATACTGCTGTGTAGAGAGACCTTTACTATAATATAGTGCGAGATTAAAGGGACATGAGATATACTGCTGTATAGAGAGACCTTTACTATAATATAGTGTGAGATTAAAGGAACATTAGATATACTGCTGTATAGAGAGATCTTTACCATAATATAGTGTGAGATTAAAGGGACATGAGATATACTGCTGTATAGAGAGACCTTTACCATAATATAGTGTGAGATTAAAGGGACATGAGATATACTGCTGTATAGAGAGATCTTTACTATAATATAGTGCGAGATTAAAGGGACTTAATATATACTGCTGTATAGAGAGACCTTTACCATAATATAGTGTGAGATTAAAGGGACATGAGATATACTGCTGTATAGAGAGACCTTTACCATAATATAGTGTGAAATTAAAGGGACATGAGATATACTGCTGTATAGAGAGACCTTTACCATAATATAGTGTGAAATTAAAGGGACATGAGATATACTGCTGTATAGAGAGACCTTTACCATAATATAGTGCGAGATTAAAGGGACGTGAGATTTACTCCTATATAGAGAGACCTTTACCATAATATAGTGCGAGATTAAAGGGACATGAGATATATTGCTATATAGAGAGACCTTTACCATAATATAGTGCGAGATTAAAGGGACATGAGATATACTGCTGTATAGAGAGGCCTTTACCATAATATAGTGCGAGATTAAAGGGACATGAGATATACTGCTGTATAGAGAGACCGTTACTATAATATAGTGCGAGATTAAAGGGACATGAGATATACTGCTGTATAGAGAGACCATTACTATAATATAGTGTGAGATTAAAGGGACATGAGATATACTGCTGTATAGAGAGACCTTTACTATAATATAGTGCGAGAGTAAAGGGACATGAGATATACTGCTATATAGAGAGACCTTTACCATAATATAGTGCGAGATTAAAGGGACATGAGATATACTGCTATATAGAGAGACCATTACTATAATATAGTGCGAGAGTAAAGGGACATGAGATATACTGCTATATAGAGAGACCTTTACTACAATATAGTGCGAGATTAAAGGGACATGAGATATACTGCTGTATAGAGAGACCTTTACTATAATATAGTGCGAGATTAAAGGGACATGAGATATACTGCTGTATAGAGAGACCTTTACTATAATATAGTGCGAGATTAAAGGGACATGAGATATACTGCTGTATAGAGAGACCTTTACCATAATATAGTGCGAGATTAAAGGGACATGAGATATACTGCTGTATAGAGAGACCTTTACCATAATATAGTGTGAGATTAAAGGGACATGAGATATACTGCTATATAGAGAGACCTTTACCATAATATAGTGCGAGATTAAAGGGACATGAGATATATTGCTATATAGAGAGACCTTTACCATAATATAGTGCGAGATTAAAGGGACATGAGATATATTGCTATATAGAGAGACGTTTACTATAATATAGTGTTAGATTAAAGGGACATGAGATATATTGCTATATAGAGAGACCTTTACCATAATATAGTGCGAGATTAAAGGGACATGAGATATATTGCTATATAGAGAGACCTTTACTATAATATAGTGCGAGATTAAAGGGACCTGAGATATACTGCTGTATAGAGAGACCTTTACCATAATATAGTGCGAGATTAAAGGGACATGAGATATACTGCTGTATAGAGAGACCTGTACCATAATATAGTGTGAGATTAAAGGGACATGAGATATACTGCTGTATAGAGAGACCTTTACTATAATATAGTGTGAGATTAAAGGGACATGAGATATACTGCTGTATAGAGAGACCGTTACTATAATATAGTGTGAGATTAAAAGGGACATGAGATATACTGCTGTATAGAGAGACCTTTACTATAATATAGTGTGAGATTAAAGGGACATGAGATATACTGCTGTATAGAGAGACCTTTACCATAATATAGTGCGAGATTAAAGGGACAAGAGATATACTGCTGTATAGAGAGACCTTTACCATAATATAGTGCGAGATTAAAGGGACATGAGATATACTGCTGTATAGAGAGACCTTTACTATAATATAGTGCGAGATTAAAGGGACAAGAGATATACTGCTGTATAGAGAGACCTTTACCATAATATAGTGCGAGATTAAAGGGACATGAGATATACTGCTGTATAGAGAGACCTTTACTATAATATAGTGCGAGATTAAAGGGACATGAGATATACTGCTGTATAGAGAAACCTTTACTATAATATAGTGCGAGATTAAAGGGACAAGAGATATACTGCTGTATAGAGAGACCTTTACCATAATATAGTGCGAGATTAAAGGGACATGAGATATACTGCTGTATAGAGAGACCTTTACTATAATATAGTGCGAGATTAAAGGGACAAGAGATATACTGCTGTATAGAGAGACCTTTACCATAATATAGTGCGAGATTAAAGGGACATGAGATATACTGCTGTATAGAGAGACCTTTACTATAATATAGTGCGAGATTAAAGGGACATGAGATATACTGCTGTACAGAGAGACCTTTACTATAATATAGTGCGAGATTAAAGGGACATGAGATATACTGCTGTATAGAGAGACCTTTACTATAATATAGTGTGAGATTAAAGGGACATGAGATATACTGCTATATAGAGAGACCTTTACCATAATATAGTGCGAGATTAAAGGGACATGAGATATACTGCTGTATAGAGAGACCTTTACCATAATATAGTGTGAGATTAAAGGGACATGAGATATACTGCTATATAGAGAGACCTTTACTATAATATAGTGCGAGATTAAAGGGACATGAGATATACTGCTGTATAGAGAGACCTTTACCATAATATAGTGCGAGATTAAAGGGACATAAAACACAAACATTTTCTTTTATGATTCAGATCAAGCAGTCATTTTAAACAACTTTCCAGTTTACTTCTATTATTAAATTTGCTTCATTTTTTTGGTATCAGTTGGGACAGTAATGCATTACTGGGAGCTAGCTGATCACATCAGGTGAACTAATGAAAAGAGGCATTCTTTTGCGGCCACCAACCAACAGCTAGCGCCCAGTAATGTTGTTAAGGGAGAGGTGAGGGCTGTTATAACTTAGTTTTGTATGTTCATTTCAAACAGCTGTAGCAAATGGCATCTATATACCAAATGCTGAATGCAAGAGTTTCAGGCAAGAATGTTTACAATTTATACAAAAATGCAACAAATGCTGCACAAAAAAAGAGACTGCCTTACTCTGATTTATATGATTAAAGAGACATAGTATCAAAGTGAAACCATATCATGCATGCATACGAAATAACTTTATTAAAGGGACAGTCTACACCAGAATTGTTATTGTTTTAAAAGATAGATAATCCCTTGTTTACCCATTCCCTAGTTTTGCATAACCAACACAGTTATATTAATATACTTTTAACCTCTGTGATTATCTTGTATCTAAGCCTCTGCAGACTGCCCCTTTATTTCAGTTCTTTTGACGCACTTGCAGTTTAGCCAATCAGTGCCTGCTCCCAGATAACTTCACGTGCACAAGCACAGTGTTATCTATATTAAACACATGAACTAACACCCTCTAGTTGAAAAACTGTTAAAATGCATTCTGAAAAGAGGTGGCCTTCAAGGTCTAAGAAATTAGCACATGAACCTCCTAGGTTACGCTTTCTACTAAGAATACCAAGAGAACAAAGCAAAATTGGTGATAAAAGTAAATTGGAAAATTGTTTAAAATTACATGCCCTATCTGATTCATAAAAGTTTATTTTGGCCTAGACTGTCCCTTTAATAAAGTTATTTCGTATGCACGTATGATATGTTTTCACTTTGATACTATGTCTCTTTAATCATTAAGGCAGTCTCTTTTTTTGTGCAACATTTGTTGCATTTTTGTATAAAGTGCCCAGTAATGTGTTGCTTATCTCTAGCCTACCTAGGTCTGTTTTTCAACTAATGATACCAGGAAAATGAAACAAATTTGATGATAATAGAAGAAAATGAGGAATTTGTTTAAAATCACACGTTCTGTCTGAACCATGAAATAAAAATGTTGGGTTTTACATCCCTTTAATAATCACCAATCCTGTGCACCTAACATTGCGCTGGATAATATTTGCTATATAACATGGGAGCATACTATGCTAATCTCTGTTCAGTATCCTACAGTTTTGTGTCATTGCATTTGACCTTTCTTATTGTCTAATGTTTATATAAATTTGCAGCATTTAAAAAAAAAAAACTATGGTTCCAGAATTTGCATTTCAGCCTCTCTAGGGAGTGTGGCACAAAGCGCGCACTTTTTTTACACAAAAGCTAAAAGCAATTGCCTTTCAAGGGACCTCAGATTGTATCCCTTCCTCTAAAGTGCCTTTCATGCTTACATCGAGGTAGTGTGTGATCTGCTCATCAAATTCAAAAGTGAATCTGATACCCACATTGTTCACATTTAATAGATTTATAAATTCTGTGACACTTTTTTTGTTGCCTTTCCAAATTATGACAAGGTCATTGATGAACCTTCTATAATACACAATACTCTCTCTGAACAGTGGTCCCCATCCATAGATGTGGGACCGCTCCCACCAACCCATAAACAGGTTGGCATAGGAGGGGGCAAATGTGGCCCCCATAGCTGTCCCACATCTCTGGATGTAGAACTCCCCCCTCGAAAGAGAAAACGTTGTGGGTAAGAAGAAATGTGGTCACTTCTATAATGTACAATCTGAAAGAGTCATCATAATCGGTTTAATTTTCAAAAAGATCACTGTTTAAAATGCCGGTTAGTGAACAAAATTTAAGAATGGAAATTGCATATAGGAGACACCTCAAGGAATGATTGAATCAATGGTGTCCGATAAGTATAGGGATCATATATATATATATATATATATATATATATATATATATATATATATATATACCCACTCTGAGCATGAATTTTCCATTATTTCTTGCATTTTATGTTCACAAAATTTGAAAACAAAAGTGTTGCATGATTGGCAACACAAATAGAGCATAAATCAAAACTAGAGCCAATTCAAAAGATGATAATCTACTTAGTATAGTTTGATAAGTACTCAGGTAATGCAATAGAATATTAATCTTTGTGCATTAAACAAATGCAAGGAATACTGATTGGATAACAAGTATAGTGAGCAATAGAAAACACCTAATTACAACGTCCAATAGGAGAGGTGTGTCACCTAGTGTGACCAATAGAAAATGTGTATGTCTTTTAAATAGAGGAAAGGAACTTAGATCCCTATGCTATGACTACGGCCTATACCGAAATGCGTAATCCTGATCTGTTCCTTCCTTTTCACTATGGTTCATAGATATTCAATTGTACAGTCTGAATGACCAAGTTTTTAACTTCATACTGGAAATAAAAGCTAAGTTTTATATACCAAGGTTGAATCGTCCTGATTGGTGCTCCTTAACAACTCTGTTCATCTCACATTATTCCTGCAATGCCCAGTACTATGAATCAACATTTTACACATTTTTATTTTATTTTTTTAGACTACAGAAAATGAGAAGCTTGCATATTCTCTTTTGGGTGTTCAGTGTGCATGGTAAATGGGTAACCACAGAGCCCAGCATCCCATCATGCCCTGTTCAGTGCAGCTGCCTTTCTAAGCAACATCACATTATATGCTCCAGTGCCAACCTCACATCACTGCCAACGCCAATAGCCAATGACACGGTGGAACTGCACCTACAACACAACAGTTTCCCACTTATCCATAATAGTTTTGTGCGAGACGTACCGGAGCTGAAAGGTCTGTACTTGAGCAACTGTAACATAAGCACTATCCAAACTGGTGCCTTCCAAGACGTTACAGGTATTCAGTATCTGTATCTGGACAGGAATCAGCTGACGGATCTAGAGATGAGCACATTCAGCAATCTGAGCCGCCTGTCATATCTACACCTGGAGAACAACAGGATAGGCTTCTTGCGCCCAGGTAAGGCTGCGTAGGCCCAAGCATCACTGGGCTGCTCTGTAAAGCAAATTCATATCTGCATATTAAGGGTTAAAGGGACAGTAAAACAGTTATAATAAGGGTTAAGGATTAGTGTTAGAGGTATGGGTAGGGTTATGATCAGGGTTAGGGATTAGTGTTAGAGGTATGTGTAGGATTATGGTCAGGGTTAGCGATTAGTGTTAGAGGTACGGGTAGGGTTATGATCATGGTTAGGGATTAGTGTTAGAGGTATTGGTAGGGTTATGATCAGGGTTAGGGTTTGACGTATGGGTAGGGTTATGATCAGGGTTAGGGATTAGTGTTAGAGGTATGGGTAAGGTTATGATCAGGGTTAGGTATTAGAGTTAGAGGTATGTGTAGGATTATGATCAGGGTTAGCGATTAGTGTTAGAGGTATGGGTAGGGTTATGATCAGGGTTAGGGATTAGTGTTAGCAGTATAGGTAGGGTTATGATCAGGGTTAGGGATTAGTGTTAGAGGTATGGGTAGGATTATGATCAGGGTTAAGGATTGAGGTTAGAGGTTTGAGTAGGGTTATGATCAGGGTTAGGGATTAGTGTTAGAGGTATGTGTAGGATTATGATCAGGGTTAGCGATTAGTGTTAGAGGTACGGGTAGGGTTATGATCATGGTTAGGGATTAGTGTTAGAGGTATTGGTAGGGTTATGATCAGGGTTAGGGTTTGAGGTATGGGTAGGGTTATGATCAGGGTTAGGGATTAATGTTAGAGCTATAGGTAGGATTATGATCATGGTTAGGGATTAGTGTTAGAGGTATTGGTAGGGTTATGATCAGGGTTAGGGTTTGAGGTATGGGTAGGGTTATGATCAGGGTTAGGGATTAGTGTTAGAGGTATGGGTAAGGTTATGATCAGGGTTAGGTATTAGAGTTAGAGGTATGTGTAGGATTATGATCAGGGTTAGCGATTAGTGTTAGAGGTATGGGTAGGGTTATGATCAGGGTTAGGGATTAGTGTTAGCAGTATAGGTAGGGTTATGATCAGGGTTAGGGATTAGTGTTAGAGGTATGGGTAGGATTATGATCAGGGTTAAGGATTGAGGTTAGAGGTTTGAGTAGGGTTATGATCAGGGCTAGGGATTAGTGTTAGAGGTATGTGTAGGATTATGATAAGGGTTAGCGATTAGTGTTAGAGGTACGGGTAGGGTTATGATCATGGTTAGGGATTAGTGTTAGAGGTATTGGTAGGGTTATGATCAGGGTTAGGGTTTGAGGTATGGGTAGGGTTATGATCAGGGTTAGGGATTAGTGTTAGAGGTATAGGTAGGATTATGATCATGGTTAGGGATTAGTGTTAGAGGTATTGGTAGGGTTATGATCAGGGTTAGGGTTTGAGGTATGGGTAGGGTTATGATCAGGTTTAGGGATTAGTGTTAGAGGTATGGGTAAGGTTATGATCAGGGTTAGGGATTAGTGTTAGCAGTATAGGTAGGGTTATGATTAGGGTTAGAGGTATAGGTAGGGTTATAATCAGGGGTAGGGTTAGAGGTATGGGTAGGGTTATGATCAGGGTTAGGGATTAGTGTTATAGGTATGTGTAGGATTATGATCAGCGTTAGGGATTAGTGTTAGAGGTGTGTGTAGGATTATGATCAGCGTTAGAGATTAGTGTTAGAGGTATGGGTAGGGTTATGATTAGGGTTAGGGATTAGTGTTAGAGGTATGGGTAGCTATAGAATCAGGGTTAGGGATTAGTGTTAGAGGTATGGGTAAGGTTATGATCAGGGTTAAGGATTAGTGTTAAAGGTATGGGTAGGGTTATGATAAGGGTTAGGGATTAGTGTTAGAGGTATAGGTAGGGTTATGATTAGGGTTAGAGTTATAGGTAGGGTTATGATCAGGGTTAGGGATTATGGTTAGATATATAGGTAGGGTTATGGTTAGGGGTTAGTGTTAGAGGTATGGGTAAAGTTATGATCAAGGATAGGGATTAGGGTCAGCGGTATGGGTAGGGTTATGATCAGGGTTACGGATTGAGGTTAGAGGTATGGGTAGGGTTATGATCATGGTTAGGGATTAGTGTTAAAGGTATTGGTAGGGTTATGATCAGGGTTAGAGATTAGTGTTAGAGGTATAGGTAGGATTATGATCATAACATCAGAACGTAGCCAAAAGGAAATAGCCTTCCTAGACATAAAAATATGTAAAGAACTAGACGGAAGAATTTCAACAGACCTATACCATAAGAAAACAGCAACCAACAGTTTATTACATCACTCAAGTGCACATGCACCCAGTACCTTAAAAAGTCTCCCCACAGGAGAATTTTTAAGAATACGCCATAACTGTACAGATCTGAAAATCTTTAATAAAGGAGTTGGAGAATTAAAAGAAAGATTACTAAAAAGAGGTTATAGCAAAACGAGTATTAAAAAGGACAAATAAAGGGCACTAAAAACTAACAGAAGAGAACTATTAACTGAAATATCCAAAAAAGTGACAACAAAACCAGGTTGATCTTAATATATAGTTCACATACTCCTCAGATAAGAGAGATAGTGAATAAATACTGGCATGTTTTAGTTTCAGATCCAATTTTGAAGAGACAACTGGGAAATAAACCAGAATTAAGTTACAGACGCTCAAAAAATATCAAAGATATGATAACAAGAAGCCACTACAGTGGAAAGAAAACAAGTATAGCCTTGTCACCAGGATCATTTAAATGTGGAACTTGTTCAACCTGCCAGTATATCAAAAAAACAAACACGATAACAGACAGATTTGGACGAACTCACTCCATTAATAAATATATGTTGTAATACAAAAGGAGTAATATATGTATTATAATGTTCGTGCCAAAAATACTATGTTGGCATGATGACACATCAACTTCGAGTTAGGCTATTGGAACATCTGCGAAACATAAAAAATGCGAGAAAAGACACTGAAGATGGAAAAACCATAACCAGTGTGGCATTTCACTTTCTATCAAAACATAATTCCAACAAAATGATTTGCAATGTTGGGGAATTGAACAGATATCATTGGGGATTAGAGGAGGAGATTTGGAGAAAGCTCTCCTTCAATCAGAAAGCAAATGGATACATCTACTGAATTCAGTACATCCGAATGGAATTAATGAGAACAACAACTATTTTGTCTTTTTATAAAATACAAGGATTAATATAAATCCTTGTATACATAAATAAAAAATAGTTCAACTCTCAAATACTATATAACTTAAGAGAGAAATAACTACAAACATACTACTTAAGAAAATAAAATGACGAGTAACAAAATAACACATGATATAATATTTAAATGGAGTACAACCATCAAATCATAAACAGGATTCATGAAACAATAATGCAAAAATTACAATACAATATAAAATAATACATAATATGTATGTGGTAGTATAAAACTACTACAAATTAAAACCATGAGAAATTAACAACGAAACCATGATTATGTATCTAAAAAATCATAAGATTATCAAATATTTAATATCTATTGATTATCAAGAGGTTAACAAATTCCAAGTTTCACCATGTTTGTATAAAATAATGCACAGTCCATTAATAACCATATATATCAGAGATAATGATAAGATCAAAACCATATATCAATTCACAAACCTATAGATTGTGGGGAGCACTATGTACACTGATAGTATTGAATGCAACTCCTTTCATATCAGAATCATATTAATTGACTTGCACAAATTATATTACTCACAGCACTTACTAGATATTTAAAATTTTCCCATTTTCCCCACTCACAATTTTCAACACTATCACTTCTTTGTGATGCACTTTGACACAAATTATTATTTTTTCTTTTTTTTTTATTAGTTCACCCCCCTCTTAATACAACCACATAGATATAGTACCCAAGATATGCATATCTTTAAACATAAATGAAGAGTGCAAAAATCATAACCAATAGAAATGTACGTTTGGCACTACATAATCACCAAGAAAGAAATAATGTTCATGGTCAAAAGAAATATCAATAGACCTGTTTCGAATGAGATAAGTTGGACAAAAGACAAAAACAACAAAATATAGAACAAAAGAGAACAATCAACATAATAATACTACGTAGAACCAAAGATAACATCAGTATTAATATGTAAATCAGTATACATATGCCAAGGAATTTGAATAAACTTACCCATAACTAATATTCCATACAATAAGATAAAATAGAGATCGAACTAAACCACAATCAAGGGTTAACAAATAAAATCCCCTTTCCTCTAAAAAAATACATTTAATAAGAACATGGGGCAATTACCAATTCCTACTTAAAATAGAAAGGATGAATCTAGCGGCTAGATTTAGAGTTCTGCGGCCAAAGGGGTGCGTTAGCTACGCTGGCTTTTTTTCTCCCGCACCTTTTAAATACCGCTGGTATTTAGAGTTCACAGAAGGGCTGCGTTAGGCTCCAAAAAGGGAGCGTAGAGCATATTTACCGCCACTGCAACTCTCGATACCAGCGGTGCTTACGGACGCGGCCAGCTTCAAAAACGTGCTTGTGCACGATTTCCCCATAGAAAACAATGGGGCTGTTTGAGCTGAAAAAACACCTAACACCTGCAAAAAAGCAGCGTTCAGCTCCTAACGCAGCCCCATTGTTTCATATGGGGAAACACTTCCTAAGTCTGCACCTAACACTCTAACATGTACCCTGTGTCTAAACACCCCTAACCTTACACTTATTAACCCCTAATCTGCCGCCGCCGCTATCGCTGACCCCTGCATATTATTATTAACCCCTAATCTGCTGCTCCGTACACCGCCGCCAGCTATGTTATCCCTATGTACCCCTAATCTGCTGCCCCTAACATCGCCGACCACTATGTTATATTTATTAACCCCTAATCTGCTGCCCCCGCTATAGCTGACACCTGCATATTATTATTAACCCCTAATCTGCCGCTATAACCCCTAATCTGCCGCTCCGTACACCGCCGCAACATACATTATAGTTATGTACCCCTAATCTGCTGCCCCTAACACCGCCGACCCCTATATTATATTTATTAACCCCTAATCTGCCCCCCACAATGTCGCCGCCAGCTACCTACAATAATTAACCCCTAATCTGCCGACCGGAGCTCACTGCTACTATAATAAATGGATTAACCCCTAAAGCTAAATCTAATCCTAACACTAAAACCCCCCCTAAATTAAATATAATTTAAATCTAACGAAATAAATTAACTCTTATTAAATAAATTATTCCTATTTAAAGCTAAATACTTACCTGTAAAATAAACCCTAATATAGCTACAATATAAATTATAATTATATTGTAGCTATTTTAGGATTAATATTTATTTTACAGGCAACTTTGTATTTATTTTACTATTTAATAGTTACCTAGTTAAAATAATTACAAAATTACCTGTAAAATAAATCCTAACCTAAGTTACAATTAAACCTAAAACTACACTATCAATAAATTAATTAAATGCAATACCTACAAATAACTACAATTAAATAAACTAACTAAAGTACAAAAAATAAAAAAGAACTAAGTTACAAAAAATAAAAAAATATTTACAAACATTAGAAAAATATTACAATTTTAAACTAATTACACCTACTCTAAGCCCCCTAATAAAATAACAAAGACCCCCAAAATAAAAAAATGCCCTACCCTATTCTAAATTAAAAAAGTTCAAAGCTCTTTTACCTCACCAGCCCTGAAAAGGGCCATTTGTGGGGCATGCCCCAAATAATTCAGCTCTTTTGCCTGTAAAAAAAAACATACAATACCCCCCCCCCAACATTACAACCCACCACCCACATACCCCTAATCTAACCCAAACCCCCCTTAAATAAACCTAACACTAAGCCCCTGAAGATCTTCCTACCTTATCTTCACCATGCCAGGTTCACCGACGCGTCCACCGAAGTCTTGATCCAAGCCTCCGAAATCTTGATCCAATCGGGGGCTGAAGAGTGACGTCCATCCTCCGGCTGAAGTCTTGATCCAAGCGGGCAGAAGAGGACATCCGGACTGGCAAACATCTTCATCCAAGCCGCATCTTCTATGTTCTTCAATCCGATGACGACCGGCTGATCTTCAAGACCTCCAGCGCGGATCCATCCATCTTCACCGACGACTTCCCGACGAATGACGGTTCCTTTAAGGGACGTCATCCAAGATGGCGTCCCTCAAATTCCGATTGGCTGATAGGATTCTATCAGCCAATCGGAATTAAGGTAGGAAAATTCTGATTGGCTGATGGAATCAGCCAATCAGAATCAAGTTCAATCCGATTGGCTGATCCGATCAGCCAATCAGATTTAGCTCGCATTCTATTGGCTGATCGGAACAGCCAATAGAATGCAAGCTCAATCTGATTGGCTGATCGGATCAGCCAATCGGATTGAACTTGAATCTGATTGGCTGATTCCATCAGCCAATCAGAATTTTCCTACCTTAATTCCGATTGGCTGATAGAATCCTATCAGCCAATCGGAATTCGAGGGACGCCATCTTGGATGACGTCCCTTAAAGGAACCGTCATTCGTCGGTGAAGATGGATGTTCCGCGTCGGCGGGATGAACATGGATCCGGAAGAAAGAAGATTGAAGATGCCGTTGATAGAAGACTTCAGTCGGATCATGGACCTCTTCAGCTCCCGCTTGGATGAAGACTTCAGCCGGATCATGGACATCTTCAGCCCCCCGCTTGGGCTTGGATCAAGACATCGGAGCCAGGATGGATCGGTGTGATACCCGGCGAGGTGAAGATAAGGTAGGAAGATCTTCAGGGGCTTAGTGTTAGGTTTATTTAAGGGGGGTTTGGGTTAGATTAGGGGTATGTGGGTGGTGGGTTGTAATGTTGGGGGGGTATTGTATGTGTTTTTTTTACAGGCAAAAGAGCTGAATTCTTTGGGGCATGCCCCGCAAAGGGCCCTTTTCAGGGCTGGTAAGGTAAAAGAGCTTTGAACTTTTTTAATTTAGAATAGGGTAGGGCATTTTTTTATTTTGGTGGGCTTTGTTATTTTATTAGGGGGCTTAGAGTAGGTGTAATTAGTTTAAAATTGTTGTAATATTTTTCTAATGTTTGTAAATATTTTTTTATTTTTTGTAACTTAGTTCTTTTTTATTTTTTGTACTTTAGTTAGTTTATTTAATTGTATTTATTTGTAGGTATTGTATTTAATTAATTTATTGATAGTGTAGTGTTAGGTTTAATTGTAGATAATTGTAGGTATTGTATTTAATTAATTTATTGATAGTGTAGTGTTAGGTTTAATTGTAGATAATTGTAGGTATTGTATTTAATTAATTTATTGATAGTGTAGTGTTAGGTTTAATTGTAACTTAGGTTAGGATTTATTTTACAGGTAATTTTGTAATTATTTTAACTATTTAACTATTAAATAGTTATTAACTATTTAATAGCTATTGTACCTGGTTAATATAATTACAAAGTTGCCTGTAAAATAAATATTAATCCTAAAATAGCTACAATATAATTATAATTTATATTGTAGCTATATTAGGGTTTATTTTACAGGTAAGTATTTAGCTTTAAATAGGAATAAGTTATTTAATAAGAGTTAATTTATTTCGTTAGATTTAAATGATATTTAACTTAGGGGGGTGTTAGGGTTAGGGTTAGACTTAGCTTTAGGGGTTAATACATTTATTAGAGTAGCGGTGAGGTCCGGTCGGCAGATTAGGGGTTAATAATTGTAGGAAGGTGGAGGCGACGTTGGGGGCAGCAGATTAGGGGTTAATAAATATAATATAGGGGTCGGCGGTGTTAGGGGCAGCAGATTAGGGGTACATAGGGATAATGTAGGTTGCGTCGGTGTACGGAGCGGCAGATTAGGGGTTAATAATAATATGCAGGTGTCAGCGATAGCGGGTGCGGCAGATTAGGGGTTAATAAATATAACATAGTGGTCGGCGATGTTAGGGGCAGCAGATTAGGGGTACATAGGGATAACGTAGCTGGCGGCGGTGTACGGAGCGGCAGATTAGGGGTTAAAAAATTTTAATAGAGTGGCGGCGATGTGGGGGGATCTCGGTTTAGAGGTACATAGGTAGTTTATGGGTGTTAGTGTACTTTAGAGCACAGTAGTTAAGAGCTTTATAAACCGGCGTTAGCCCAGAAAGCTCTTAACTCCTGACTTTTTTCTGCGGCTGGAGTTTTGTCGTTAGATTTCTAACGCTCACTTCAGCCAAGACTCTAAATACCGGCGTTAGAAAGATCCCATTGAAAAGATAGGATACACAAATGGCGTAGGGGGATCTGCGGTATGGAAAAGTCGCGGCTGCAAAGTGAGCGTTAGACCCTTTCCTGACTGACTCCAAATACCAGCGGGCGGTAAAAACCAGCATTAGGAGCCTCTAACGCTGGTTTTGACGGCTACCGCCCAACTCTAAATCTAGGCCTAGGTAAGTACGTGTTAATGTGAACTGAAAACAAAATAATACTAACTTTAACAGAGATGAGAGAAAATAACAGATCCCAATTGGTTTTTTTGAGTAAAACAGACAGGACTCAACAACGAATGGACAAAATCTAAATTCAACAACCAATGATTACTCTAAAGGAGGAGGGACTTGACTAAAACGGCAGCCCGCCACCTTTGATAAAGCCAAGTTATAGGCGAAACGCGTCAGGGGGGTGTTGTGGGATGATGAGGTCCCTAATGGTGTAATTTTAAAATATCAGAATATTCCCAAGCTAATAGAATAATTATCGCTTATAGCTTAGTAGTCACGTTGACATTTGTAAATAGCGGTATTAGCACTGCAAATACATTGATAGAGCTGGTAACTTATTACTTATACTCAGAGAATATTCAAAGGTTAAAAGGTAACAAAATAAAGCGGTTGCAAATAGTGGTATCAGCACCGCGAATATATTGGCAGAGTTGGTAACTTTTTATTCACGCTCAGAGAATAATTAAAAGTTAAATGGTAACAAAATAAAGCACAAGAAACATCCTCTTACTTATATATTTATAACACTTTAAATAATTCTAACGCTGGTCATATTGACCAACTATGTTTACATAAGGATCAATGTGGGAACCCAGTGTGTGTATATAGAGGGCAACATTTACTGAACAAGCACATTAGAGTTGAAATATTGAATTGAGATTGAAACGTAGTTAATAAGAACAACTTATTTACCAAATCCAAAAACACAGCCAATAACGGCATTTTCAGCATCCAAATAACATCCAAATAAAGGTTAAATTAGGATTTGGATATGTATATATACACAGTAATGCAGACTGCATAAATGCTGTAATGATACACAATAAATTGTAGCAAAAAGGGGATAAGTGGTATATTTATAAATTGTGTAACATATACCCTAGATATTGAAGTTACAATATATAAATAGAAGTGTGCAATAAATAAATTCCACAAACCACACGTGGAACAAATGTGATACATTTAGTGATACAAATACTAAGTACCAACCAACAATTCCAATCAAAGATACTAAAGTTACAATATACAAGTAAAAGTGTGGAGTAACAAATTCAACAAACTATACATATGGAATAAACGCTATATATATTTACTCACGAGTCATCAAATATCATTTGATGCGAATACAAGCCTATATAAATTTTGTCAAATCATACTGTATATACAAGTTCAAGCAATATTTTATACTGAGAGCATGAAATAATATATCTCAGAAACTACTAAAGTGAGGTATAATAAAACAGACAATTTCATATTGACTTGTATATGTTTTTGAATCAACTTAATATTGCAACTAACAACCGCAAAGACCTTACTAATCCATGTGATATATGATAGCCAATTATTGGCCCTTAAGAAGAGCACCATATAATAACTATTAAAATATTATTTGAACACAATGTGAATACTAGCTTCAATCCACAACCAAAACGTGAATATTGAATAGCTGATATTAATCAAATTCTGTTTCACTAACATACCAGGATTGTGATTAAAAACAAAAATACAGTAACTATTAAGCGGTAGAATCAACTAATAAACATAGGCCTAGATTTGGAGTTTGGAGGTAGCCGTGAAAACCAGCGTTAGAGGCTCCTAATGCTGGTTTTAGGCTACCTCCGGTATTTGGAGTCATTAAAAAAAGGGTCTAACGCTCACTTTTCAGCCGCGACTTTTCCATACCGCAGATCCCCTTACGTAAATTGCGTATCCTATCTTTTCAATGGGATTTTTCTAACTCCGGTATTTAGAGTCGTGTCTGAAGTGAGCGTTAGAATTCTAACGACAAAACTCCAGCCGCAGAAAAAAGTCAGTAGTTAAGAGCTTTCTGGGCTAACGCCGGATCATAAAGCTCTTAACTACTGTACTCTAAAGTACACTAACACCCATAAACTACCTATGTACCCCTAAACCGAGGTCCCCCCACATCGCCGCCACTCAGTTAAATTTTTTTAACCCCTAATCTGCCGACCGCCACCTAAGTTATACTTATGTACCCCTAATCTGCTGCCCCTAACACCGCCGACCCTATATTATATTTATTAACCCCTAACCTGCCCCCCACAACGTCGCAGCCAGCTACCTACAATAATTAACCCCTAATCTGCCGACCGCAAAGTGCCGCCACCTACGTTATACTTATGTACCCCTAATCTGCTGCCTCTAACACCGCCGACCCCTATATTATATTTATTAACCCCTAATCTGCCCCCCTCAACGTCGCCTCCACCTGCCTACAGTTATTAACCCCTAATCTGCCGAGCGGACCGCACCGCTATTATTATAAAGTTATTAACCCCTAATCCGCCTCACTAACCCTATAATAAATAGTATTAACCCCTAATCTGCCCTCCCTAACATCGCCGACACCTAACTTCAAACATTAACCCCTAATCTGCCGACTGGAGCTCACCGCTATTCTAATAAATGTATTAACCCCTAAAGCTAAGTCTAACCCTAACACTAACACCCCCTAAATTAAATATAATTTTAATCTAACGAAATTAATTAACTCTTATTAAATAAATTATTCCTATTTAAAGCTAAATACTTACCTGTAAAATAAATCCTAATATAGCTACAATATAAATTATAATATAGCTATTTTAGGATTAATATTTATTTTACAGGTAACTTTGTATTTATTTTAACCAGGTACAATAGCTATTAAATAGTTAAGAACTATTTAATAGCTAAAATAATTACAAATTTACCTGTAAAATAAATCCTAACCTAAGTTACAATTAAACCTAACTCTATACTATCAATAAATTAATTAAATAAAATACCTACAATTACCTACAATTAAACCTAACACTACACTATCAATAAATTAATTAAATACAATACCTACAAATAACTACAATGAAATAAACTAACTAAAGTACAAAAAATAAAAAAGAACTGTTACAAAAAATAAAAAAATATTTACAAACATTAGAAAAATATTACAACAATTTTAAACTAATTACACCTACTCTAAGCCCCCTAATAAAATAACAAAGCCCCCAAAATAAAAAAATGCCCTACCCTATTCTAGATTACTAAAGTTCAAAGCTCTTTTACCTTACCAGCCCTGAACAGGGCCCTTTGCGGGGCATGCCCCAAGAAGTTCAGCTCTTTTGCCTGTAAAAAAAAACATACAATACCCCCCCCCCAACATTACAGCCCACCACCCACATACCCCTAATCTAACCCAAACCCCCCTTAAATAAACCTAACACTAAGCCCCTGAAGATCTCCCTACCTTGAGTCGTCTTCACCCAGCCGAGCCAAATTCTTCATCCAAGCGGAGCAAGAAGAGGTCCTCCATCCGGTAGAAGTCTTCATCAGAGCGGGGCAGAAGAGGTCTTCCATCCGATTGAAGTCTTCATCCAAGCGGGATCTTCTATCGTCATCCAATCAGCCAATCGGATTGAACTTGATTCTGATTGGCTGATTCCATCAGCCAATCAGAATATTCCTACCTTAATTCCGATTGGCTGATAGAATCCTATCAGCCAATCGGAATTCGAGGGACGCCATCTTGGATGACGTCATTTAAAGGAACCGTCATTCGGCTAGTAGGCGTCGGGAGTAGAGGATGTTCCGCGTCGGATGGAAGATGATGGCTCCCGAAGAGAGAAGATTGAAGATGCCGTTGATAGAAGACTTCATCCGGATCATGGACCTCTTCAGCTCCCGCTTGGATGAAGACTTCAGCCGGATCATGGACCTCTTCAGCTCCCGCTTGGATGATGACTTCAGCCGGATCATGGACCTCTTCAGCCCCCTGCTTGGGCTTGGATCAGGACATCGGAGGAGCTCTTCTGGATCGATCGGTGAACCTGGTATGGTGAAGATAAGGTAGGAAGATCTTCAGGGGCTTAGTGTTAGGTTTATTTAAGGGGAGTTTGGGTTAGATTAGGGGTATGTGGGTGGTGGGTTGTAATTTTTTGGGGGGTATTGTATGTTTTTTTTTTTACAGGCAAAAGAGCTGAACGTCTTGGGGCATGCCCCGCAAAGGGCCCTGTTCAGGGTTAGGGCATTTTTTTTATTTTGGGGGGCTTTGTTATTTTATTAGGGGGCTTAGAGTAGGTGTAATTAGTTTAAAATTGTTGTAATATTTTTCTTATGTTTGTAAATATTTTTTTATTTTTTGTAACTTAGTTCTTTTTTATTTTTTGTACTTTAGATAGTTTATTTCATTGTAGTTATTTGTAGGTATTGTATTTAATTTATTTATTGATAGTGTAGTGTTAGGTTTAATTGTAACTTAGGTTAGGATTTATTTTACAGGTAATTTTGTAATTATTTTAACTATTTTAGCTATTAAATAGTTCTTAATTATTTAATAGCTATTGTACCTGGTTAAAATAAATACAAAGTTACCTGTAAAATAAATATTAATCCTAAAATAGCTATAATATAATTATAATTTATATTGTAGCTATATTAGGATTTATTTTACAGGTAAGTATTTATCTTTAAATAGGAATAATTTATTTAATAAGAGTTAATTAATTTCGTTAGATTAAAATTATATTTAACTTAGGGGGGTGTTAGTGTTAGGGTTAGACTTAGCTTTAGGGGTTAATACATTTATTAGAATAGCGGTGAGCTCCAGTCGGCAGATTAGGGGTTAATAATTGAAGTTAGGTGTCGGCGATGTTAGGGAGGGCAGATTAGGGGTTAATACTATTTATTATAGGGTTAGTGAGGCGGATTAGGGGTTAATAACTTTATTATGATAGCGGTGCGGTCCGGTCGGCAGATTAGGGGTTAATAAGTGTAGGCAGGTGGAGGCGACGTTGTGGGGGGCAGATTAGGGGTTAATAAATATAATATAGGGGTCGGCGGTGTTAGGGGCAGCAGATTAGGGGTACATAAGGATAATGTAAGTAGCGGTGGTTTACGGAGCGGCAGATTAGGGGTTAAAAATAATATGCAGGGGTCAGCGATACCGGGGGTGGCAGATTAGGGGTTAATAAGTGTAAGGCTAGGGGTGTTTAGACTCGGGGTACATGTTAGGGTGTTAGGTGCAGACGTAGGAAGTGTTTCCCCATAGCAAACAATGGGGCTGCGTTAGGAGCTGAACGCGGCTTTTTTGCAGGTGTTAGGTTTTTTTTCAGCTCAAACAGCCCCATTGTTTCCTATGGGGGAATCGTGCACGAGCACGTTTTTGAGGCTGGCCGCGTCCGTAAGCAACTCTGGTATCGAGAGTTGAAGCTGCGTTAAATATGCTCTACGCTCCTTTTTTGGAGCCTAACGCAGCCTTTATGTGGACTCTCAATACCAGAGTTATTTTTATGGTGCGGCCAGAAAAAAGCCGGCGTTAGCTACGCGGGTCCTTACCGACAAAACTCTAAATCTAGCCGATAGTGTCCCAATATTACTTAATAACGAAGAGGCGAGATACTGAGAAATTAAGAGACACCAGTATAATAGTAGTGGAATTTCTGATAAGGATTTTAATTTGTGTGTTGTAATCATCATTTAATTGTAACAATAAAAGTTAAATTTTATTTAGCTCAGGTTCCTACTTATACATTAGTCTGGGCATAGAGTGCTAAAACAGCATTACTTTTTGTGGAACTTAGTTCCAATGGTCTTTTTTTGTATGTTGAATTAATGCTAGCACCACTTCGCCATACATAGAAATACAGTAGATAGGGTAAACACAATACCCCTTCCAACTCAAATACAGGAGGAGTTTGCCTATATAGTGCCCTTGTCCAATCCGTGTGTGTGTAAGGATTATGATCATGGTTAGGGATTAGTGTTAGAGGTATAGGTAGATTTATGATTAGGGTTAGAGGTATGGGTAGGGTTATGATCAGGGTTAGGGATTAGGGTTAGAGGTATGGGTAGGGTTATGATTAAGGTTAGAGATTAGGGTCAGCGGTATGGGTAGGGTTATGATCAGGGTTAGGGATTGAGGTTAGAGGTATGGGTAGGATTATGATCAGGGTTAGGGATTAGGGTTTGAAGTATGGGTAGGGTTATGATTAGGGTTAGGGATTGAGGTTAGAGGTTTGAGTAGGGTTATGATCAGGGTTAGGGATTAGTGTTAGAGGGATGGGTAGGTTTATGATCAGGGTTAGGGATTAGTGTTAGAGGTATTGGTAGGGTTATGATCAGGGATAGGGTTTAAGGTATGGATAGGGTTATAATCAGGGTTAGGGATAAGAGTTAGAGGTATGGGTAAGGTTATTATCAGTGTTAGGGGTTAGTGTTAGAGGTATTGGTAGGGTTATGATCAGGGTTAGGGTTTGAGGTATGGGTAGGGTTATAATCAGGGTTAGGGATTAGAGTTAGAGGTATGGGTAAGGTTATGATCAGGGTTAGGGGTTAGTGTTAGAGGTATGGGTAGGGTTATGATCCCGGTTATGAATTAATGTTAGAAGTATGGGTAGGGTTATGATCAGGGTTAGGGATTGAGGTTAGAGGTTTGAGTAGGGTTATGATCAGGGTTATGAATTAGTGTTAGAAGTATGGGTAGGATTATGATCAGAGTTAGGGCTTAGTGTTAGAGGTATTGGTAGGGTTATGATCAGGGTTAGTGTTAGAGGTATGGGTAGGATTATGATCATGGTTAGAGATTTATGTTAGAGGTATAGGTAGGGTTATAATCAGGGGTAAGGTTAGAGGTATGGGTAGGGTTATGATCAAGGTTAGGGATTAGGGTTAGAGGTATGGGTAGGGTTATGATTAGGGTTAAGGGTTAGTGTTAGAGGTATGGGTAGGGTTTTGATTAGGGTTATGGATTAGTGTTAGAGGTATGGGTAAGGTTATGATCAAGGATAGGGATTAGGGTCAGCGGGATGGGTAGGGTTATGATCAGGGTTAGGGATTAGTGTTAGAGGTGTGTGTAGGATTATGATCATGGTTAGAGATTAGTGTTAAAGGTATGGGTATGGTTATGATTAGGGTTAGGGATTAGTGTTAGAGGTATAGGTAGGGTTATAAGGGTTAGAGGTATAGGTAGGGTTATAATCAGGGGTAGGGTTAGAGGTATGGGTAGGGTTATGATCAGGGTTAGGGATTAGGGTTAGAGGTATGGGTAGGGTTATGATTAGGGTTAGGGGTTAGTATTAGAGGTATGGGTAGGGTTTTGATTAGGGCTATGGATTAGTGTTAGAGGTATGGGTAAGGTTATGATCAAGGATAGGGATAAGGGTAAGCGGTATGGGTAGTGTTATGATTAGGGTTAGGGATTGAGGTTAGAGGTATGTGTAGGGTTATGATCATGGTTAGAGATTAGTGTTAAAGGTATGGGTAGGTTTATGATTAGGGTTAGGGGTATAGGTAGGGTTATAATCAGTGGTAGGATTAGGGTTAGAGGTATGGGTAGGGTTATGATCAGGGTTAGGGATTAGGGTCACCAGTATGGGTAGGATTATGATCAGGGTTAGGAATTAGTGTTGGAGGTATGGGTAGGGTTATGATCAGGGTTAGGGATTAGAGTTAGATGTATGGATAAGGTTATGATCAGGGTTAGGGATTAGTGTTAGAGGTATAGGTAGGGTTATGATTAGGGTTAGATGTATAGGTAGGGTTATAATCAGGGGCAGGGTTAGAAGTATGGGTAGGGTTATGATTAGGGTTAGGGGTTAGTGTTAGAGGTATGAGTAGGGTTTTGATTAGGGTTATGGATTAGTGTTACAGGTATGGGTAAGGTTCTGATCAAGGCTAGGGATTAGGTCAGCGGTATGGGTAGTGTTATGATCAGGGTTAGGGATTGAAGTTAGAGGTATGTGTAGGGTTATGATCATGGTTAGAGATTAGTGTTAAAGGTATGGGTAGGTTTATGATTAGGGTTAGGGGTATGGGTAGGGTTATGATCAGGGTTAGGGATTAGGGTCACCAGTATGGGTAGGATTATGATCAGGGTTAGGGTTTGAGGTATGGGTAGGGTTATGATCAGGGTTAGGGATTAGAGTTAGAGGTATGGGTAGGGTTATGACTAGGGTTAGAGGTATAGGTAGGGTTATAATCAGGGGTAGGGTTAGAGGTATGGGTAGGGTTATGATCAGGGTTAGGGATTAGGGTTAGAGGTATGGTTAGGGTTATGATTAGGGTTAGGGGTTAGTTTTAGAGGTATGGGTAGGGTTTTGATTAGGGTTATGGGTAAGGTTATGATCAAGGATAGGGATTAGGGTCAGCGGTATGGGTAGGGTTATGATCAGGGTTAGGGATTGAGGTTAGAGGTATGGGTAGGGTTATGATTAGGGTTAGGGATTAGTGTTAGAGGTGTGTGTAGGGTTATGATCATGGTTAGAGATTAGTGTTAAAGGTATGGGTAGGGTTATGATTAGAGATTAGTTTTAGAGGTATAGGTAGGGTTATGATTAGGGTTAGAGCTATAGGTAGGGTTATAATCAGGGGTAGGGTTGGAGGTATAGGTAGGGTTATAATCAGGGTTAGGGTTTGAGGTATGGGTAGGGTTATAATCAGGGTTAGGGTTTGAGGTATGGGTAGGGTTATAATCAGGGTTAGGGATTAGTGTTAGAGGTATTGGTAGGGTTATGATCAGGGTTAGTGTTAGAGGTATGGGTAGGGTTATGATTAGAGTTAGGGGTTAGTGTTTGAGGTATGGGTAGGGTTATGATCAGGGTTAGGGATTAGTGTTAGAGGTGTGTGTTGGATTATGATCAGGGTTAGGGATTAGTGTTAGAGGTATGGGTAGGATTATGATCATGGTTAGAGATTAGTGTTAGAGGTATAGGTAGGGTTATAATCAGGGGTAAGGTTAGAGGTATGGGTAGGGTTATGATCAAGGTTAGGGATTAGGGTTAGAGGTATGGGTAGGGTTATGATCAAGGTTAGGGATTAGGGTTAGAGGTATGGGTAGGGTTATGATTAGGGTTAGAGGTATAGGTTGGGTTATAATCAGGGGTAGGGTTATGATCAGGGTTAGGGATTAGGGTTAGAGGTATGGGTAGGGTTATGATTAGGGTTAGGGGTTAGTTTTAGAGGTATGGGTAGGGTTTTGATTAGGGTTATGGGTAAGGTTATGATCAAGGATAGGGATTAGAGTCAGCGGTATGGGTAGGATTATGATCAGGGTTAGGAATTAGTGTTGGAGGTATGGGTAAATTTATGATCAGGGTTAGGGATTAGAGTTAGAGGTATGTGTAGGATTATGATCAGGCTTAGCGATTAGTGTTAGAGGTATGGGTAGGGTTATGATCAGGGTTAGGGATTAGAGTTAGAGGTATGGGTAAGGTTATGATCAGGGTTAGCGATTAGAGTTAGAGGTATGGGTAAGGTTATGATCAGGGTTAGGGATTAGTGTTAGAGGTATAGGCAGGGTTATGATTAGGGTTAGAGGTATAGGTAGGGTTATAATCCGGGGCAGGGTTAGAGGTATGGGTAGGGTTATGTTTAGGGTTAGGGGTTAGTGTTAGAGGTATTGGTAGGGTTTTGATTAGGGTTATGGATTAGTGTTAGAGGTATGGGTAAGGTTCTGATCAAGGATAGGGATAAGGGTCAGCGGTATGGGTAGGGTTATGATCAGGGTTAGGGATTGAGGTTAGAGGTATGGGTAGGGTTATGATCAGGGGTACTGTTAGAGGTATGGGTAGGGTTATGATCAGGGTTAGGGATTAGGGTTAGAGGTATGGGTAGGGTTATGATTAGGGTTAGGGGTTAGTTTTAGAGGTATGGGTAGGGATTTGATTAGGGTTATGGGTAAGGTTATGATCAAGGATAGGGATTAGGGTAAGCGGTATGAGTAGGGTTATGATCAGGTTTAGGGATTGAGGTTAGAGGTATGGGTAGGGTTATGATCAGGGTTAGGGATTAGTGTTAAAGGTATGGGTAGGGTTATGATTAGGGATTAGTGTTAGAGGTATAGGTAGGGTTATGATTAGGGTTAGAGGTATAGGTAGGGTTATAATCAGGGGTAGGGTTAGAGGTATGGCTAGGGTTATGATCAGGGTTAGGGATTAGGGTTAGAGGTATGGGTAGGGTTATGATTAGGGTTAGGGGTTAGTGTTAGAGGTATGGGTAAGGTTATGATCAAGAATAGGGATTAGGGTCAACGGTATGGGTAGGGTTATGATAAGGGTTAGGGATTGAGGTTAGAGGTATGGGTAGGGTTATGATCAGGGTTAGGGATTAGGGTTAGAGGTATGGGTAGGGTTATGATTAGGGTTAGGGGTTAGTGTTAGAGGTATGGGTAAGGTTATGATCAAGAATAGGGATTAGGGTCAGCGGTATGGGTAGGGTTATGATTAGGGTTAGGGATTAGTGTTAGATGTATAGGTAGGGTTATGATTAGGGTTAGAGGTATAGGTAGGGTTATAATCAGTGGTAGGTTTAGGGTTCAAGGTATGGGTAGGGTTATGATCAGGGTTAGGAATTAGGGTCAGCGGTATGGGTAGAATTATGATCAGGGTTAGGGTTTGAGGTATGGGTAGGGTTATGATCAGGGTTAGGGATTAGAGTTCGAGGTATGGGTAAGGTTATGATCAGGGTTAGGGATTAGTGTTAGAGGTATAGGTAGGGTTATAAGGGTTAGAGGTATAGGTAGGGTTATAATCAGGGGTAGGGTTATGATTAGGGTTAGGGGTTAGTGTTAGAGGTATGGGTAGGGTTTTGATTAGGGTTATAGATTAGTGTTAGAGGTATGGGTAAGGTTATGATCAAGGATAGGGATTAGGGTCAGCGGTATGGGTAGGGTTATGATCAGGGTTAGGGATTGAGGTTAGAAATTTGAGTAGGGTTATGATCAGGGTTAGGGATTAGAGTTCGAGGTATGGGTAAGGTTATGATCAGGGTTAGGGATTAGTGTTAGAGGTATAGGTAGGGTTATAAGGGTTAGAGGTATAGGTAGGGTTATAATCAGGGATAGGGTTATGATTAGGGTTAGGGGTTAGTGTTAGAGGTATGGGTAGGGTTTTGATTAGGGTTATAGATTAGTGTTAGAGGTATGGGTAAGGTTATGATCAAGGATAGGGATTAGGGTCAGCGGTATGGGTAGGGTTATAATCAGGGTTAGGGACTGAGGTTAGAAATTTGAGTAGGGTTATGATCAGGGTTAGGGATTAGAGTTAGAGGTATGGGTAAGGTTATGATCAAGGTTAGGGATTAGTGTTAGAGGTATGGGTAGGGTTATGATCAGGGTTAGGATTAGAGTTAGAGGTATGGGTAAGGTTATGATCAGGGTTAGGGATTAGTGTTAGAGGGATGGGTAGGTTTATGATCAGGGTTAGGGAATAGTGTTAGAGGTATGGGTAGGGTTATGATCAGGGTTAGGGATTAATGTTAGAGGTATTGGTAGGGTTATGATCAGGGTAAGAGTTTGAAGTATGGGTAGGTTTATGATCAGCGTTAGGGATTAGTGTTAGAGGTATGTGTAACTGTATGATCAAGGATAGGTATTAGTGTTGGAGGTATGGGTAGGATTATGATCAGGGTTAGAGATAAGTGTATGGGTAGGGTTATGATCAGGGTTAGGGATTAGAGTTAAAAGGTATGGGTAAGGTTATGATCAGGGTTAGGGATTAGAGTTAAAGGTATGGGTAAGGTTATGATCAGGGTTAGGGATTAGAGTTAAAGGTATGGGTAAGGTTATGATCAGGGTTAGGGATTAGAGTTAAAGGTATGGGTAGGGTTATGATCCCGGTTATGAATTAGTGTTAGAAGTATGGGTAGGATTATGATCAGGGTTAGGGATTAGTGTTAGAGGTATTGGTAGGGTTATGATCAGGGTTAGTGTTAGAGGTATGGGTAGGGTTATGATTAGGGGTTAGTGTTAGAGGTATGGGTAAGGTTATGATCAAGGATAGGGATTAGTGTTAGAGGTATGGGTAGGATTATGATCAGGGTTAGAGATTAGTGTTAGAGGTATTGGTAGGGTTATGATCAGGGTTAGTGTTAGAGGTATGGGTAGGGTTATGATTAGGGGTTAGTGTTAGAGGTATGGGTAAGGTTATGATCAAGGATAGGGATTAGTGTTAGAGGTATGGGTAGGATTATGATCAGGGTTAGAGATTAGTGTATGGGTAGGGTTATGATCAGGGTTAGGGATTAGGGTTAGAGGTATGGTTATGATCAGGGTTATGGATTAGGGTCAGCGGTATGGGTAGGGTTATGATCATGGTTAGAGTTAAATGTATGGGTAAGGTTATGATCAGGGTTAGCGATTAGTGTTAGAGGTAGGTGTAGGATTATGATCAGGGTTAGGGATTAGTGTTAGAGGTATGGGTAGGATTATGATCAGGGTTAGGGATAAGTGTTAGAGGTATTAGTAGGTGTCACACCTGTATGCGAATCTGAGGAATACAAAATTAATTTCAGTATCAATGGTAAGACCTCAATTGCCGAGACAAAATAAAATCTAAATTAATGTAGCAGAAAGTTACTGAAGAATACAATGAGAGGTTGTATCTTCATTTGTAACACCAAGCTGTGATTTCTATAATGGTGGTGTAAATAGGATTACCCTATAGCTGCCACATGTGCAGAGAAGTGCACTGAGGGAATGCAGCAGGGAAATCGGTTTACACCCCAGAGGTCAGATAAGGCATATAGGGCAGAACAAAAATAAAATATGAAGCACAAACTTCTATAAAAAATAATCAATTGTTAGTGCAAGAAATATAAGCGGATGAGGTGTAATTGAACCTATTAAAAATAAAGTCTTATAGAAAAAATATGAAGGTTGTATATTGTCCAAATATCATAAAATCTCAATAGGAGTGGAATTTAGGTGCAGGATACCACAGCAAAATTAATTATGAAGTATAGGGCTTACCGGAGACCAATTCGTTTGAGTGAGCTGTGCGATACAAAGTGTGGTTAAAGAGCGCTGTGTCAGTCCGACTGTGCTGAAGTTGGCGTGTGACGTCACAGCCGCGTGGCTTGGATGAGCGTGGTTGTATCCCAGCTGACTGCCGATGCAGTGTAATCCGGAGCAGAGAAAATACAGAGCAGTAGAGATGACAAAGTGTTAGAGAGCGCTGTGGATTAATAGCAGAATGTAATTTTACCAGATGCTGAATCGTAGGAATGTGAGCAGCGTTCACTTTGGCAGTATGTGATCTGGTCGCGTGGATCCGTCTGTTGAAAACTCAGTACAGAGCAGGAGTTGGCTTGTAGTGTATCAGAGGTATAACTTCAATACTAAGCAATTTGTGAAGTGGGAGGCAACCTTAAATAGGGTGGAGAGGATAAGGTGAGCAGAAAATTAAAGGAACAGTGATTACTGACAGGTAGTATGAGAGGAATCCCTGACAGAATCCCCCATCTAATGAGCAACTCCCGGGGCTCATGGTCCAGGGCGGTCAGGGTTTCTTTGATGGAAACTGGAAACCAGACGCGGTGCTGAAATGTTGCTGGCAGGTTCCCAAGAGTCTTCCTCCTTGGAGTAGCCCTTCCAACTGATGAGGTATTGTAGAGCTCCTCGGTACAGGCAGGAGTCGAGAATAGATCTTATTTCATACTCGACATTTGGATCAATGGTAACGGTTGGAGTAGACCGTTGATTTGAGATGCGTCTAACCTCCCTATAGGGTTTTAATAGGGAGACGTGAAATGTTGGGTGAATCTTTAATGTGTCAGGTAACTTGAGGCGGACAGCATTTGGATTGATCACTTTCTCAACTGGATATGGTCCAACGAAAAGAGGGGAGAGTTTTCTGGATGGAGTATTCATTCTCAAGTTTTTTGTAGAGAGCCATACTAAGTCGCCTATTTGGTAAACTGGAGGAGTTCTTCTGTGTTTGTCATAGTAATGTTTTTGTATATCTTTGGCCCGTTTTATGGAGGATTCGATAGAACTGAAGTTAGAGGAGATGGAGTCAGACAATTCCGAGATGCTGGGAGAGAGGGACTGAGAAGTAGGTAACAACTGGAAAGAAGGGTGAAAACCATAATTTGCAAAGAACGGGGTTTGATTGGTAGTGGAATGTAACGTATTATTATAACAGAATTCTGCATAAGGTAAAAGTTCAGACCAATGGTCTTGTTGTGTAGAACAGAATGCTCTCAAGAATTGCTCAAGCCACTGATTACATCTTTCCGTCTGTCCATTTGTTTGTGGATGATACGCAGTGGTAAGTCTTCTGTCGATGTTGAATATTTTACAGAATTGCGACCACAACTTGCTGGAGAATTGTGTGCCCCGATCGGAAAGGATAGTAGTGGATATACCATGGTATTTGATAACATTGGAAATAAGTAAACGGATAGTCTCCATAGCAGTAGGTAGTTTGTTATATGGAATAAAATGACACATTTTTGTGAACAAATCCACAACAACAAGAATGGTGGTATTTTTTGAGGAAAGAGGCAGGTCAACAATAAAATCAAGTGCAATGTCGGACCATGGCCTCTTTGGTGTAGGTAGAGAAAGTAGCAAGCCATAGGGGGGCTGTTTTTCCTTTTTTGAAACTATACATGTACCACAAGTCTGAACATGGTTTTTTATGTCAGTGGTCATGTGAGGCCACCAATAGTTTCTGTTAACTAATTCTAAAGTCTTGGTAATCCCTGGATGCCCAGCGAGTAGAGAGTCATGTACAGAGTGGAGGAGAGTAGATCTGAGAGTAGGTGGGATGTATAATTTAGAGTTATAGTAGTAGCAGCCGTCAGGTTTGATAGTAAGATCAAGCTCCGCCTTTGTTTGATCCTTTCTTTGTTCGATTTTTAGGATAGGCAGGGAGTCAGTGGTGAAACAGAGAAAATTTTGAGGTGGGATAAGAGATTGTTGAAGGGATGGTGAAGGTTTGTCCACTGGCATACGTGAGAGGGCATCCGCCTTCTGATTTTTTCCAGATGGACGAAAAGTAATTAGGTAATTAAACCTTGATAGGAATAGATTCCAGCGGACTTGTCTAGCAGATAAGGTCCTAGTAGACTTTAGGTACTGTAAGTTCCTATGGTCGGTATAGATTAGAATAGGAATAGGAGTCCCTTCCAACAGGTGTCGCCAATGTTCCAAAGATAGCTTTATAGCGAGTAACTCTTTATCCCCGATGGGATAGTTTTGTTCAGCCAAATTCAGGGTTCGTGAGTAGTAGGCGACAGGGTGTAGGGGTTTTTTCAAATCTTCCCTCTGAGACAAGATTGCGCCTACTGCATAGTTGGATGCATCGACTTCCAGAACGAATTGGTATTTTGGGTCAGGGAACCGGAGGATGGGAGCAGTGGTAAATTTTTCCTTGAGGAAATCAAATGCTTTTTGAGCATCAGAGGACCATTTGAAAGTTCTATTGGATTTTGTTAATGAAGTAAGTGGAACTGTGAGCTTGGAGAAATTTTTTATAAACTTTCGATAAAAGTTCGCAAATCCCATAAAACTTTGTACCTGTTTTTTGGTTTTAGGGATGGGCCACTGTAGAATTGTATTGATTTTGTTGTCCTCCATACGAATGCCTGCTGGGGAAATTTCGTAACCTAGAAATGAAATAGACTGCGAATTGAATATACATTTTTCAGCCTTTGCGTATAGATGGTTACTTCTAAGTCTGGAGAGAACTTGTTTAACATGAGTGATGTGTTCAGGTAAGGACTTGGAGTATACTAGTATATCATCCAGGTAGATGACAATGTAAACATCCAGGATATCTCTGAACACGTCGTTGATAAGATGTTGAAAAGTAGCAGGGGCATTACATAACCCAAATGGCATGACGACGTATTCGAACAATCCGTAACGAGTTCGAAACGCCGTCAACCATTCATCCCCAGATCTTATTCGGATTAGGTTGTAAGCCCCCCTTAGGTCTAATTTAGTGAAGTATTTGGCCCCTTCAAGTCTCTCTATGAGCTCCGGAATCAACGGTAAAGGGTACCTATTTTTTATGGTAATCTGATTCAATTTTCTATAGTCGATTATGGGTCTTAGTGAACCGTCTTTATTTTTCACGAAAAATATTCCCGCGCCTGCGGGAGAAGTAGAGGGGCGAATGAAGCCCTTTTTTAGATTTTCATGGATATAAGTTTTTAGATGCAGAAGTTTGGGGTTCGACAGAGGGAATATATGCCCACAGGGTATTTCAGATCCTGGAATGATATCAATGGGACAATCGTATTTTCGATGAGGGGGTAGGTTTTCACTTTCTGTCTTACTAAAAACATCAATGTACTCTTTGTATACATCAGGTACAAGATTTTCAGGTGAGACAATTGTTAATACAGTAAGGAGAAGAGAAGGTCAGTGAGTTGTTAGACCAGTTTATAGTTGGATTGTGAGTTTTAAGCCATTGAATACCCAGAACCACAGGGGAGACAGGTGAACAGATTACATCAAAAGTAATAAACTCTCTATGGTGGTCAGTGGTACTCACCAGGAGGGGTACGGTTTCATAGACCACAGGACCAGTGGTGATTTCTCTACCATCTATCCCCCTAAGAAAAACAGGAGACTTTTTCTGAGTTAGTGGTATTTTATTTACAGTGACATATTCCTTATCTATGTATGAGGCAGTGGCTCCGGAATCAACTATCGCAGATGCGCTGGCCCGCTGTTGTTCCCACTGTAAGAGAAGAGACAGTGTTAAATAAGAATGAGTTTGTACCTGGGTAGTACAACAAAAAGGCTGGTATGAAATCTTACCCTTATTCTGTCTGAGAAGGGATGGGCAATCTTTTACTGTGTGATCGTCAGAGGCACAGTATAGACAAAGATTTAGGTTGCGTCGTCTGAGCTTTTCTTGGGGAGAGAGAGGACCTTTTATGAATCCTATGTCCATAGGTTCAGGCAAGCTTTTAGTAGAGGAAGTAGTATGTGAGGTAGTGACTTGTTTTTTGTAAGAGAAATCATTTGAAGACCTCTCTTGCTGCCTTTCTCTGAGGCGTCTGTCTATGGTGATGGACAGGGTCATCAAATCTTCGAGTGTAGGGGGTAGATCTATTCGTGAAAGTTCATCTTTAATAGCGTCAGACAGACCCAATCTAAACTGGTTCCGCAATGATAAGTTGTTCCACTGTGAATCTTTTGCCCATTTCTTGAATTCGGTGATGTAGTCTTCTACAACCCTCTTTTTTTGTTTCAACCCTCTCATGGCTGTTTCTGCCGTAATCTGTTTGTATGGGTCTTCATACAACTGACCCATAGCTGTGAAGAAATTCTCTAATGAGTTTAAGATTTCTTCGTTGTTCTCAAAAAATGTGTTCGCCCAAGTACGGGGTTCACCTCTTAAGTATGATATCGTAGTAAGAACCCTCACCCTATCAGTAGGATAGGTATGGGGTTTTAATGCAAACATGAGCAAGCATGCGTTTTTGAATTCTCTATACTGGGATCTATCCCCATGGAATTTCTCTGGGGGACTAACTTGGGGCTCAGTGCCAGGAATTCTTTTGTCAACCACATCCCTTATATAAGCTTTTATATTCTCATTCTCTGTTTTGAGGGAATTGAGAACATCAGTTAATAGATCAACCCTTTGTTGAAGGGCAATTATGTGTGGGTTAGTCTCAGCTGGGTCCATATTACTTTAGGGCTTAGTATTCTGTCACACCTGTATGCGAATCTGAGGAATACAAAATTAATTTCAGTATCAATGGTAAGACCGCAATTGCAGAGAAAAAATAAAATCTAAATTAATGTAGCAGAAAGTTACTGAAGAATACAATGAGAGGTTGTATCTTCATTTGTAACACCAAGCTGTGATTTCTATAATGGTGGTGTAAATAGGATTACCCTATAGCTGCCACATGTGCAGAGAAGTGCACTGAGGGAATGCAGCAGGGAAATCGGTTTACACCCCAGAGGTCAGATAAGGCATATAGGGCAGAACAAAAATAAAATATGAAGCACAAACTTCTATAAAAAATAATCAATTGTTAGTGCAAGAAATATAAGCGGATGAGGTGTAATTGAACCTATTAAAAATAAAGTCTTATAGAAAAAATATGAAGGTTGTATATTGTCCAAATATCATAAAATCTCAATAGGAGTGGAATTTAGGTGCAGGATACCACAGCAAAATTAATTATGAAGTATAGGGCTTACCGGAGACCAATTCGTTTGAGTGAGCTGTGCGATACAAAGTGTGGTTAAAGAGCGCTGTGTCAGTCCGACTGTGCTGAAGTTGGCGTGTGACGTCACAGCCGCGTGGCTTGGATGAGCGTGGTTGTATCCCAGCTGACTGCCGATGCAGTGTAATCCGGAGCAGAGAAAATACAGAGCAGTAGAGATGACAAAGTGTTAGAGAGCGCTGTGGATTAATAGCAGAATGTAATTTTACCAGATGCTGAATCGTAGGAATGTGAGCAGCGTTCACTTTGGCAGTATGTGATCTGGTTGCGTGGATCCGTCTGTTGAAAACTCAGTACAGAGCAGGAGTTGGCTTGTAGTGTATCAGAGGTATAACTTCAATACTAAGCAATTTGTGAAGTGGGAGGCAACCTTAAATAGGGTGGAGAGGATAAGGTGAGCAGAAAATTAAAGGAACAGTGATTACTGACAGGTAGTATGAGAGGAATCCCTGACAGTAGGGTTATGATAACGGTTAGGGTTTAAGGAATGGGTAGGGTTATGATCAGGGTTAGGGATTAGTGTTAGAGAGAGGTATGTGTAGGATTATGATCAGGGTTAAGGAATAGTGTTAGAGGTATGGGTAGGGTTATGATCAGGGTTAGGGATTAGTGTTAGAGGTATGTGTAGGATTATGATCAGGGTTAGGGATTAGTGTTAGAGGTATGGGTAGGATTATGATCAGGGTTAGAGATTAGTGTATGGGTAGGGTTATGATCAGGGCCGGATTTACATCTCAGGTGCCTGTAGGCACAAAAACCTGAAGCGCCCCCCCCACCCCCCCACCCCCCCTAGAAAAAAGTGGAAAAAATGAGGACTTTTTTTTATTATTATTTAGGACAACTAAAAATAAATATTAGATGTAAAATTACATTTTCCCTTTTATGGAGATACACAAATACACACACCAATTGCAATATTTGTTGTAATGGAAGCTACACCAAAAATCAATATTCACTTGACTCAAATGGCCATACAATTTCTATTATGTATAACAAAAACAAATCATGTTAAACTTTTAATGCAAAATATTCTAAAGAAAACCCTATTTAAAGGGACATCAAATGTGACAGTTTGCTGGGCATTTTATTATTGCACTAGTGCTTGCAGAGAAGTGTGTTAGCCTCTTGCAAAAGAGTTAAACACATAGTCAATGTCAGTTCTGAGACAGCAATACACATCTGTGCAGACCCAGATGGGCTCATAGGACATGTTTATTGACAAGCCATTAGTGTATTGCTTTTCTGGAGATGACTTTGACTATGTGCTTAACATTTTGTTGGAGTCAAACACAGTTTTGTGTAAACAATAGCAATATTAAAACTAGCAGCATGCAAGCTCATCACCATCAACAACCTGTGCAGCCAGTGGAAGAAAATATAAAATGTAGGGAAAAAAATCTTGTAAACTCTGATATTTTTGGTACAAACACACACAGATGTTACATTTATTTTGTTCTGAAATATAAATATCATATGATGTTGCTCTCAAAGGAAAACATGGAATGTTGTAGATTATATGTAATCCAGGGGTCAACAAATGTGTTTAAAATTAGAATTTAGAAATTCAATGGGAGGGGTTTAGTTTTAATCTTTGCCCCTCTCTCCTTCATGGCTCCCTCAACTGCTGTAACATATTCCCAATGAAACACTCGACTTTGTAGGCACCTGGCAGCACAATTCTTACTAAAATAAATGCCCTCATAAAAAAAAAAAAAAAAAAAAAAAAATTTTTTTTTTTTTTTTTTTTTTTTTTATTATTGACAGGCAGGCGCCCCTCACTGCAAGGCGCCTGTAGGCACATGCCTACTGTGCCTAATGGGAAATCCGGCCCTGGTTATGATCAGGGTTAAGGATTAGGGTTAGAGGTATGGCTATGATCAGGGTTAGGGGATTAGGGTCAGCTGTATGGGTAGGATTATGATCAGAGTTGGGGATTAGTGTCAGAAGTATGGGTAGGGTTATGATCAGGGTTAGGGATTGAGGTTAGAGGAATGGGTAGGTTTATGATCAGGGTTAGGGATTAGGGTTAGAGGTATGGTTATGATCAGGGTTAGGGATTAGGGTCAGAAGTATGGGTAGGGTTATGATCAGGGTTAGGGATTGAGGTTAGAGGTATGTGTAGGGTTATGATCAGTGTTAGGGTTTAAGGAATGGGTAGGGTTATGATCAGGGTTAGGGATTAGTGTTAGAGGTATGTGTAGGCTTATGATCAGGGTTAGGTATTAGTGTTAGAGGTATGTGTAGGATTATGATCAGGGTTAAGGAATAGTGTTAGAGGTATGGGTAGGATTATGATGAAGGTTAGAGATTAGTGTTAGAGGTAGGGTTATGATCAGGGTTAGAGATTAGTGTATGGGTAGGGTTATGATCAGGGTTAAGGAATAGTGTTAGAGGTATGGGTAGGATTATGATGAAGGTTAGAGATTAGTGTTAGAGGTAGGGTTATGATCAGGGTTAGAGATTAGTGTATGGGTAGGGTTATGATCAGGGTTAGGGATTAGTGTTAGAGGTATGTGTAGGATTATTATCAAGGTTAGGGATTAGTATTAGAGGTATGTGCAGGATTATGATCAGGGTTAGGGATGTGTTAGAGTTATAGGTAGGATTATGATCAGGGTTAGAGGTTAGTGTATGGGTAGGGTTATGATCAGGGTTAGGTATTAGGATCTGCAGTATGGGTAGGATTATGATCAGGGTTAGGGATTAGTGTTTGAGGTGTGTGTAGGGTTTTGATCACGGTTATGGATTAGTGTTAGAGGTATTTGTAACGGTATGATCAAGGATAGGGATTAGTGTTGGAGGTATGGGTAGGATTATGATCAGGGTTAGAAATAAGTGTATAGGTAGGGTTATGATCAGGGTTAGGGATTAGGGTTAGAGGTATGGTTATGATCAGGGTTAGGGATTAGAGTTAAAGGTATGGGTAGGGTTATGATCCTGGTTATGAATTAGTGTTAGAAGTATGGGTAGGATTATGATCAGGGTTAGGGATTAATGTTAGAGGTATTGGTAGGGTTAGTGTTAGAGGTATGGGTAAGGTTAGGGTTAGGGATTAGTGTTAGAGGTATGGGTAGGATTATGATCAGGGTTAGAGATTAGTGTATTGGTAGGGTTATGATCAGGGTTAGGGATTAGGGTTAGAGGTATGGTTATGATCAGGGTTATGGATTAGGGTCAGCGGTATGGGTAGGGTTATGATCAGGGTTAGGGATTAGAGTTAAATGTATGGGTAAGGTTATGATCAGGGTTAGCGATTAGTGTTAGCGGTATGTGTAGGATTATGATCAGGGTTAGGGATTAGTGTTAGAGGTATGGGTAGGATTATGATCAGGGTTAGGGATAAGTGTATGGGTAGGGTTATGATCAGGGTTAGGGTTTAAGGAATGGGTAGGGTTATGATCAGGGTTAAGGAATAGTGTTAGAGGTATGGGTAGGATTATGATCAGGGTTAGAGATTAGTGTATGGGTAGGGTTATGATCAGGGTTAGGGATTAGTGTTAGAGGTATGTGTAGGATTATGATCAGGGTTAGGGATTAGTGTTAGAGGTATGGGTAGGATTATGATCAGGGTTAATGAATAGTGTTAGAGGTATGGGTAGGATTATGATCAGGGTTAGAGATTAGTGTATGGGTAGGGTTATGATCAGGGTTAGGGATTAGGGTTAGAGGTATGGTTATGATCAGGGTTAGGGATTAGGGTCAGCTGTATGGGTAGGATTATGATCGGAGTTGGGGATTAGTGTCCGAAGTATGGGTAGGGTTATGATCAGGGTTAGGGATTGAGGTTAGAGGTATGTGTAGGGTTATGATCAGGGTTAGGGTTTAAGGAATGGGTAGGGTTATGATCAGGATTAGGGTTAGAGGTATGGTTATGATCAGGGTTAGGGATTAGGGTCAGAAGTATGGGTAGGGTTATGATTGGGGTTAGGAATTGAGGTTAGAAGTATGTGTAGGGTTATGATCAGGGTTAGGGCTTAAGGAATGGGTAGGGTTATGATCAGGGTTAGGGATTAGTGTTAGAGGTATGTGTAGGATTATGATCAGGGTTAAGGAATAGTGTTAGAGGTATGGGTAGGATTATGATCAGGGTTAGAGATTAATGTTAGAGGTAGGGTTATGATCAGGGTTAGAGATTAGTGTATGGGTAGGGTTATGATCATGGTTAGGGATTAGTGTTAGAGGTATGTGTAGGATTATTATCAGGGTTAGGGATTAGTATTAGAGGTATGTGTAGGACTATGATCAGGGTTAGAGATTAGTGTTAGAGGTAGTATGATCAGGGTTAGAGGTTAGTGTATGGGTAGGGTTATGATCAGGGTTAGCTATTAGGGTCAGCAGTATGGGTAGGATTATGATCAGGGTTAGAGATTAATGTATGGGTAGGGTTATGATCAGGGTTAGGGATTAGTGTTAGAGGTATGTGTATGATTATGATCAGGGTTAGGGATTAGTGTTAGAGGTATGGGTAGGATTATGATCAGGGTTAATGAATAGTGTTAGAGGTATGGGTAGGATTATGATCAGGGTTAGAGATTAGTGTATGGGTAGGGTTATGATCAGGGTTAGGGATTAGTGTTTGAGGTGTGGATAGGGTTATGATCAGGGTTAGGGATTAGGGTTAGAGGTATGGTTATGATCAGGGTTAGGGATTAGGGTCAGCTGTATGGGTAGGATTATGATCGGAGTTGGGGATTAGTGTCCGAAGTATGGGTAGGGTTATGATCAGGGTTAGGGATTGAGGTTAGAGGTATGTGTAGGGTTATGATCAGGGTTAGGGTTTAAGGAATGGGTAGGGTTATGATCAGGGTTAGGGATTAGGGATAGAGGTATGGTTATGATCAGGGTTAGGGATTAGGGTCAGAAGTATGGGTAGGGTTATGATTGGGGTTAGGAATTGAGGTTAGAAGTATGTGTAGGGTTATGATCAGGGTTAGGGCTTAAGGAATGGGTAGGGTTATGATCAGGGTTAGGGATTAGTGTTAGAGGTATGTGTAGGATTATGATCAGGGTTAGGGATTAGTGTTAGAGGTATGGGTAGGATTATGATCAGGGTTAGAGATTAGTGTTAGAGGTAGGGTTATGATCAGGGTTAGAGATTAGTGTATGGGTAGGGTTATGATCAGGGTTAGGGATTAGTGTTAGAGGTATGTGTAGGATTATTATCAGGGTTAGGGATTAGTATTAGAGGTATGTGTAGGATTATGATCAGGGTTAGAGATTAGTGTTAGAGGTAGTATGATCAGGGTTAGAGGTTAGTGTATGGGTAAGGTTATGATCAGGGTTAGCTATTAGGGTCAGCAGTATGGGTAGGATTATGATCAGGGTTAGGGATTAGTGTTAGAGGTGTGTGTAGGGTTATGGATTAGTTTTAGAGGTGTGGGTAGGGTTATGATCAGGGGTAGGGGTTGAGGTAAGAGGTATGTGTAGGGTTATAATCAGAGTTAGTGTTAGAGGCATGGGTGGGATTATGATCAGGGTTAGGGATTAGTGTTAGAGGTGTGGGTAGGGTTAGGGGTATGGGTAGGATTATGATCAGGGTTAGGGATTAGTGTTAGAGGTGTGGGTAGGGTTAGGGGTATGTTTAGGGTTATGATCAGGGTTAGAGTTACTATTACTATTTAGGTAACTGTATTCCAGTAACACCAGTTGTTCACTTGTTTTATTAAACCACATGTGCCAAGTTGGTAGCTATGGTATAATCCATGGTTCTGCTATTAAAGCCCTAGCACTGTTAAAGAAATTTTGAAAAAATGTGCAGTTTAAGTTTACAAAGAAAATCAGGTTTCCCATTCGTCATTGCTATTTACTCCTGGATAAACTGCAAAATTAGTAACAAAAATGATTTAAGGTGTTTGCAAAAGCTTCCACATATGGGCCATGTTACCAATCACTCTAAATCCCCTTTAGCAGAGACCACAGGATGCTGGGTATAAATGTTTTAAAAAGTTAGGTGTTAAATACCACCTGAGCTATGTGGATTTATTTATTTGGTCTGATGATGGGGACGGTTTGATCCCCTAAACGTCACAACAATAAACCACTTTTTGTTATTTAAAGTCCAGTGAGTGCGGATCTATTTTGAAGTATGGATTTATTTATTGATAGATTATTCCTGCAAAAATAATATAATGACAGTTGTTTGTAAATGTTGACATGTTTTGTTGAGGGTGATAAGGCTTTTGAGTATTCATGTTATTTCACAAGACAATGTGCTCCAAAAAGGGTTCAATATGGAAGCATGTGCTGAAACTATAACAGTGACCACAGAGATTTATACTTATACTATAGTAGATTTGCAAAGGTTCATTCACTAATTATTATACTTTTTCCTAAGGTCTGTTTTCACCACTAAAGAAACTCGTGGCCTTGTACCTTAGCCACAACTTTCTGTCTGAGCTGCCTGATGGAGCCCTAAAGGGTTTGGGACAATTACGTTGGCTGGACCTTGGCTTTAACCTTCTCTCCAACATATCCTCCCAGGCACTTTCTGAAGTGAGCTCGCTACGCAAATTGAACTTAGAGATGAACAATCTCACTGGTGTTCCAAGTTCCCTCCGATCTTTAAGTGGTCTACAGATGCTACGATTGAGTGGTAACTATATCAGAAAAGTATCCTTGGGTATGTTTAGCAGGAAGCAGAAGTCCATCACTGAGCTTTATCTAGATAATATCGGCCTGGAGAAAGTGACTAGCCTTGCTTTTATCTACTTACGTATGCTGGATGTGCTTGATTTGAGGAATAACAGCCTAGTAGCACTTCCAGTATCCAATCTGAAAACCTTTACAAAGCTCTACCTTAGTGGCAACCCCTGGAACTGTGATTGTTCCATTATTGAACTTCATACACGACTGCAACTGAAAAAAATAGGAGATGCCAATGAGCAAGCAAAATGTAACAATCCAAAGGCCCTTGAAGGACAAAGCCTGGTCACTATAAAAGTAAGTTGAGTAGAACATGTCTTCTCCTATTCTCAGTATGTCCATTTAACTACCCTTTAAATGAGAAGTAATCTTATTAATCCAGATAGAAACTAAATATAAGTGTTTTCTCACTACAGGATTAGTAAACTGTTAAAAAATGGATGTTCAAGTGCATTAGCTTTTCCTTAACCTGCAAGAATAATACAGGAGCTCACACAAGGTGACAATGTATTAGTTTTCTAAGCTTCTCATTGGTGTGAGGCAGTCTGCCCATGATTGCTTGGCACTCAAGCTCATGTAAGGCGCATACGCACCCGCCAGAAGCCTCAAATACAATCCTCACATTGGATTGTACTTGCAGCAGCAATAATTATATAAATGCAAAAGATTTGGTAGGTCAGATATTTGCCATTTTTACTTCAACATTGTTGTATCTAGAGAGCCATGTTGTATCCATTTGTGCCTAGTTTTTTAAATCTTATTGACAGTGTATATTTTCACAAGATTATTATTGTGGGTCTAGTGGCCTTACAAGTGAATTTTCCCTTAGATAGGAGTGACAATAGCTGCCCTCACAAGAGAAAATTTCCCTTAAATAGGGTTGACAAATATTGTGAGAACCACAGTTCTAAATATGAGGTCCTGACAACAAGTGGATACTAAATAAACATCTAGAAGTAACAGGGTAAATCTAGCTTCCACTGTGATGAGATGGAAGTTCAGTTGGGGGACTTTAAGGACCCAACATGCATGAATACTATTGAGTGCCTCTTTTTCCAGAAGACAGCCTGGTTACAGTTGTGTATTAATATGTACAATGTTTGTATTATTGATTTAAAACAACGCAACATTAGTCTATAGATATAATGTTAATTCCCTTTTTCCTCTGTAGCTGCAGAAGCTCACTTGCCCAGCTTATAAAGAAGATATCATAACAACTCAAGCACCAACAGCTCAAAAAGACAGGACATCACCCAAGCCCTCCAACCACTTAGTAACAGCTACACACCAAGGCTCTTCAAAAATGTACAAAACAACCCGTCCAAGTGTTTTAATGCGCTCAACACCTGGGGACCTAGAAACAGCATACAATTTGTGGGATCCTTGTCTTGCTGACCAGATCTCCAACGTCTTGGTAAATTCCATTGAAGAGAAATATCTGGAAATCTCATGGTCCCAGTCTGGGGATTATAACCAGTTTGAAGTGCGTTACACTACCGGGACAAACACAAATAAGCTACACATCATTGGGATCCCAACAAATGTCCGCCTCTACAACTTAAACCCTGGCTCCATTTACACAATCTGTATTGTGCCCCAGAATGTGGACATTGTAAAATGCCAAGTGCCAAAAGCAAGGCAGTGTACTACAGCACAGACTAGTGCCATTCATGAGCAATCGCAACCTGTACAAACTCCATCTCAGTCAAACTCTTCCTTTGTTACCACTGGGGTATCCATAACTGTGGTGGTATTGGTGGTAGCTGCCATCTTTGCAGCCTACGTCTTACGCAACCGCAGCATTAAGTTCCAACGTTACTACAATGAGGATGCATCAGAGGGTGGTGGGAAACAGCAGTCTGACCCATACAAGTTTGACAGCATCTATGAGAATATTGATGATGATAGACACTTGTATGTCATGGCATCAAACCTGTGGGGGATGGACAATGATAAGCTTGACTGCAGTTTGGCAGAGTCGGTACCCATGCCCTCAGTTCCTAAATACAATACAACCTGATGTCCGCAAAATTACTTGTATTGTATATGTTTTTTTTATAAACAATTAATTGGTTCATATTGTCTCATCTGTACATGAAATGGGGGTAACTGTGTAACTTCCTGATAGGCTTCAATGTTGTTGTGTTTTTTTTTTTTATAAGAATGACAGCTATGTCTATGTCAACAAATTTTTAGCTTGTCTCAGAAAACAGATGAGGACCAAGAAATGCTAAAATTATTCTTTATCTTATGTGTGAACATTGGAAGGCAAAATATGTTTTTCAATCCGATCTTGTATGTGTTATCTGGACAAAGAGAGGCTGCTCCTGGGGCTGTAACTCCCTATAGAACAAATGATATCGTTGTTTGTACCCCTTTCTGCATAAGTTATCAAAGTGCCATAAACTACAGCTGCGTGTGCCATATGCAACACAAAATGGAGGCTAAACACAAACTGTAACTTCCTATAAAAGGTTTAATTAAAGCGACATAAAAGGCAATATTATGCTGGGGAGTATTTTTATGTACTTTGCATGTGCTTAAAAAAAGTTGACCTTAGCCATTTTAACTCTGAGATGGATGCACAGCGCACACACTGCTGACCTTGGAGCCTAAATAGATGTTGAGTTTTTTGCTTACACGGTGCATTTGCCTGCCTCTTAAAGGTACATTAAACTGCTGGGCACAACTACAGTAATGTGGTTACAACTCACTGTGCTATTTTTTTTCATACTGTGCCTGCAGCTCCCTTCATAACCGTTTTCTCATTTTAATCCTTTACTGGTGCTGGTTCTTAAATTCTGCATCTTTTTATACTGAGCATCATCTTGGAACTTATGTATTTTTGCACTTTGTGACAGAAGAGGCGTGAATTCACAGAGCAGTGGCATTGCTGGCTTTTCACAGCTGTATTGTGCGCTTCAAGTTAGCACACACAATACAGAGATATACAGTATCCCACTAAAGTGTACACCCCTCACATTTTTGTAAATTATTTTATTATATCTTTTTATGTGACAACACTGAACAAATAACACTTTGCTACAATGTAAAGTAGTGAGTGTATACAGCCTGTACATTTGCTGTCCCCTAAAAAACAATTTATATAAGAATTTACCTGATAAATTCATTTCTTTCATATTGGCAAGAGTCCATGAGCTAGTGACGTATGGGATATACAATCCTACCAGGAGGGGCAAAGTTTCCCAAACCTCAAATGCCTATAAATACACCACACCCACAATTCAGTTTAACGAATAGCCAAGTAGTGGGGTGATAAAGAAAGGAGTAAAAAGCAACAACAAAGGAATTTGGAAATAATTGTGCTTTATACAAAAAAATCATAACCACCATAAAAAGGGTGGGCCTCATGGACTCTTGCCAATATGAAAGAAATGAATTTATCAGGTAAATTCTTACATAAATTATGTTTTCTTTCATGTAATTGGCAAGAGTCCATGAGCTAGTGACGTATGGGATATCAATACCCAAGATGTGGAACTCCACGCAAGAGTCACTAGAGAGGGAGGGAAAAAATAAACAACAGCCATTTTCCGTTGAAAAAATAATACACAACCCAAAATATAAGTTTATTCTTTAAATGACAAGAAAAACTTAAAACATCAGCAGAAGAAACAAACTGAAACAGCTGCCTGAAGAACTTTTCAACCAAAAACTGCTTCTGAAAAAGCAAATACATCAAAACGGTAGAATTTAGTAAATGTATGAAAAGAAGACCAAGTTTTCACTTTGCAAATTTGATCAACTGAAGCTTCATTCTTAAAAGCCCACAAAGTGGAGACTGATCTAGTAGAATTAGCTGTAATTCTCTGAGGCAGGGTCTGACCCGACTCCAAATAAGCTGAATGAATCAAAAAGCTTAACCAAGAAGCAAAGGAAATAGCAGAAGCCTTCTGACCTTTCCAAGGACCAGAAAATATGACAAATAAACTAGAAGTCTTCCTGAAATCTTAGTAGCTTCAATATAATATTTCAAAGCTCTCACCACATCCAAAGAATGTAAGGATCTTTCCAAACAATTCTTAGGATTAGGACACAAGGGCTGGATCAATTGATTTTATGAATTATAATATAGCTATATATATATATATATATATATATATATATATATATATATATATATATATATTTTTATACAGCTAAATGCATTTAATACTTGTTTAGATATGTTGCTATTTTAGTGTAGTTATATATGTGTGAGCCTTTTTTAACCACTAGTGCCCATATAATCCAAGTAATCTGTCAGATACGAGTGTATTAGGATATATGTGGTAAAAAGGTAAATCCCTTCCTGAGAGGAAGTATGTCAGAGGTGTGTGTATAAATTGCAGTCCTACAGGTAGTTTGTTAGCTTGTATTTTCATATACCCCTGAAGAAGTCTGCCCGTGTGCAGAGGAAACGCGTAGGGTAGCTAACTCCTACCATCAAAGTGTTTAGGACTGCTGCTCTTTTGAGTTCCTCTTTGGCACCTGCCGTATGTGACAGGAAGTGGGTCTCTTGGTGCTGCTGGTCGGCGTCTGAGGTGTTCCCGCTGAGATTTGCTACAGGCGAAAGACAACTAGCCAGAGGGCATTACCGCTCATACATTACTGTCATCTTGTAAGTGTGCAATTTTCTGTGTGTGTCATTTACCTGAATAAACGCTGCTGTGATTCGTGGATGCGCTGTTTTCTTCTTGTCATTTATTAGGACACAAGGGACAACAATTTCTCTACTAATGTTGTTAGAATTCACAAGCTTAGGAAAAAAATTAAATGAAGTCTGCAAATCCGCCTTACCCTGATGAAAAATCAGAAAAGGAGACTCACAAGAAAGAGCAGATAGCTCAGAAACTCTTATAGCAGAAGAGATGGCCAAAAGGAACAAAACTTTCCAAGAAAGTAGATAAATGTCCAAAGAATGCATAGGCTCAAAATGGAGCAGCCTGTAAAGCCCTCAAAACCAAATTAAGACTCCAAGGAGGAGAGATTGATTTAATGACAGGATTAATACAAACTAAAGCCTGTACAAAACAGTGAATATCAGGAAGTTTAGCAATCTTTCTGTGAATAAAACAGAAAGAGCAGATATTTGTCCCTTCAAGGAACTTGCAGACAAACCCTTATCCAAACCATCCTGAAGAAACTGTAAAATTATTGCAACTCTAAAAGAATGCCAAGAGAATTTATGAGAAGAACACCATGAAATGTAAGTCTTCCAAACTCGATAATAAATCTTTCTAGACAGATTTACGAGCTTGCAACATAGTATTAATCACTGAGTCAGAGAAACCTCTATGACTTAGCACTAAGCGATCCATTTCCATACCTTCACATTTAATGATTTGAGAACCTGATGGAAAAACGGACCTTGAGACAGAACGTCCGGCCTTAACGGAAGTGTCCAAGGTTGGCAGCTGGACATCCGAACAAGACCCGCATACCAAAACCTGTGATGCCATGCTGGAGCCACCAGCAACAAAAACGATAGTTCCATGATGATTTTGGAAATCACTCTTGGAAGAAGAACTAGAGGCAGGAAAATATAAGCAGGTTGATAACACCAAGGAAGTGTCAGCACACCCACTGCTTCCACCTGAACATCCCTGGACCTGGACAGGCATCTGGGAAGTCTCTTGTTTAGATGAGAGGCCATCAGATCTATCTCTAGAAGACCCCATATCTGAACAATCTGAGAAAACACATCTGGATGGAGGGACCACTCCCCTGGATGTAAAGTCTGACGGCTGAGATAATCCGCCTCCCAATGTCTATACCTGGGATATGCACCGGAGAATTTAGACAAGAGCTGGATTCCGCCCAAGCAAGTATCCGAGATACTTCTTCATAGCTTGTGGACTGTGAGTCCCACCCTGCTGATTGAAAAATGCCACTGTCTGTGATATTGTCTGTTTGAAAATAAATTAACAGTTCTCTCTTCAACAGAGGCCAAAACTGAAGAGCTCTGAGAATTGCATGGAGTTCTAAAATATTGATTGGTAATCTCGCCTCTTGAGATTTCCAAACCCCTTGTGCTGTCAGAGATCCCCAAACAGCTCCCCAACCTGAAAGACTTGCATCTGTAGTGATCATAGTCCAGGTTAGCCGAACAAAGGATTCCCTTGAAGAAAACGCTGGTGATTTAACCACCACGTCAGAGAGTGTCAAACATTGGGATTTAAGGATATTAACTGTGATATCTTTGTATAATCCCTGCACCATGGATTCAGCAAACAAAGCTGGAGAGGTCTCATGTGAAAACGAGCAAAGAGAATCACGTCCGATGCTGCAGTCAAGAGACCTAAATTTTCCATTCACATAACCACTGAAGGGAATGACTGAGACTGAAGGTGCCGACAGGCTGCAACTACTTTCAAACGTCTCTTGTCTGTTAGAGACAGAGTCATGGACACTGAATCTATCTGGAAACCTAAAAAAAGGTAACCCTTGTCTGAGGAATCAAGAAACGTTTTGGTAAATTGATCCTCCAACCATGTTTTCGAAGAAACAACACTAGTTGATTTGTGTGAGATTCTGCAAAACGTAAAGACTGAGCTAGTACCAAGATATCGTCCAAATAAGGAAACACTGCAATACCCTGCTCTCTGGTTTCCATAAAGCAGGGTACCTATAACTTTTAAAAAAGATTATTTAGCGGTTGCTAGTCCAAATGGAAGAGCAACAAATTGTTAATGCTTGTCTAGAAAAGAGAATCTCAGAAACTGAAAATGATCTGAATGAATTGGAATATGAAGGTATACATCCTGCAAGTTCATTGTGGACCTAAAATGTCCTTGCTGAATAAAAGGCAGAACAGTCCTTAAAGTCACCATTTGAAAGTTGGTACTCTTACATAACGATTCAAAATTTTCAGATCCAGAATTGGCCTGAATGAAATTTCCTTCTTTGGGACAATGAATAGATTTGAATAAAACCCCAGACCTTGTTCCTGAAAAGGAACTGGCATGACTACCCCTTAACTCCAGGTCTGAAACACACTTCAGGAAAGCCTAAGCTTTAACTGGATTTGCTGGGATGCGCGAGAGAAAAAAAGGAAATTTATGCTTACCAGATAAATTGATATCTTCTACGATACGACGAGTCCACGGATTTCATCCTTACTTGTGGGATATTATCCTCCTGCTAACAGGAAGTGGCAAAGAGCACCACAGCAGAGCTGTATATATAGCTCCTCCCTTCCCCTCCACCTCCAGTCATTCGACCGAAGGTTTTAGGAAGAGAAAGGAAAAGCTAAAAGGTGCAGAGGTGACTGAAGTTGTTAAATAAAAAATATAGTCTGTCTTGAATTGACAGGGAGGGCCGTGGACTCGTCGTATCGTAGAAATCAATTTATCAGGTAAGCATAAATTTCCTTTTCTTCTACAAGATACGACGAGTCCACAGATTTCATCCTTACTTGTGGGATACAATACCAAAGCTACAGGACACGGATGAAATGGGAGGGACAAGACAGAGACCTAAACGGAAGGCACCACTGCTTGAAGAACTTTTTTCCCAAAAACAGCCTCAGAAGAAGCAAAAGTATGAAGGGACGACCAAGTCGCAGCCTTACAAATCTGTTCAACAGAAGCATAATTTTTAAAGGCCCATGTGGAAGCCACAGCCGTAGTAGAATGAGCCGTAATTCTTTCAGGAGGCTGCTGTCAAGCAGTCTCATATGCCAGATGGATGATACTCCTCAACCAAAAAGAAAGAGAGGTAGCTGTAGCTTTCTGACCCCTATGCTTTCCAGAATAAACAATGAATAATGAAGATGGACGGAAATCCTTAGTCGCCTGTAAGTAAAACTTCAAGGCACGGACCACGTCCAGGTTATGTAACAGACGCTCCTTCTTAGAAGAAGGATTAGGACACAAAGAAGGAACAACAATTTCCTGATTAATATTCTTATTAGAAACAACCTTAGGAAGAAATCCAGGTTTGGTACGTAAAACCACCTTATCAGAATGAAATATAAGATAAGGCGAATCACATTGTAACGCTGAAAGCTCAGAAACTCTTCGAGCAGAAGAAATATCAACTAAAAACAAAACTTTCCAAGACAACAATTTAATATCTATGGAATGCATGGGTTCAAACGGAACCCTTTGAAGAACTCGAAGAACTAAAGTCAAACTCCAGGGAGGAGTAATTGGTCTAAATACAGGCTTAATTCTAGATAGAGCCTGACAAACAGACTGAACATCTGGCACATCTGCCAAACGTTTGTGAAGCAAAAAGGAAATTTATACTTACCTGATAAATTGATTTCTTCTAAGATACAACGAGTCCACGGATTCATCCTTTACTTGTGGGATATTATCCTCCTACTAACAGGAAGTGGCAAAGAGCACCACAGCAGAGCTGTCTATATAGCTCCTCCCTTGACTCCACCCCCCAGTCATTCGACCGAAGGTATAGGAAGAAAAAGGAGAAATCTTAAATTGACAGGGAGGACCATGGAATCGTATCTTAGAAGAAATCAATTTATCAGGTAAGCATACATTTCCTTTTGTTCTACAAGATACGACGAGCCCATGGATTCATCCTTTACTTGTGGGATACAATACCAAAGCTACAGGACACGGATGAACAGGAGGGACAAGACAGATACCTAAACAGAAGGCACCACTGCTTGAAGAACTTTTCTCCCAAAAATAGCCTCAGAAGAAGCAAAGGTATCAAATTTGTAAAATTTGGAAAAGGTATGAAGGGAAGATCAAGTCGCAGCATTACAAATCTGTTCAACAGAAGCATCATTTTTAAAAGCCCATGTGGAAGCCACCGCTCTAGTAGAATGAGCTGTAATTTTTTTCAGGAGGCTGCTGTCCAGCAGTCTTGTATGCCAAATGGATGATGCTTTTCAGCCAAAAAAGAAAGAGAGGTAGCCGTAGCTTTTTGACCCCTACGCTTTCCAGAATAGACAACAAATAGAGAAGATGTTTGACGGAAATCCTTGGCCGCTTGTAAGTAAAACTTCAAGGCACGAACCACGTCCAAGTTATGTAACAGATGCTCCTTCTTAGAAGGAGGACTAGGAAATAGAGAAGGAACAACAATTTCCTGATTAATATTCTTATTTGAAACAGCCTTAGGAAGGAATCCAGGTTTAGTGCTCAAAACCACCTTATCAGAATGGAATATAAGATAAGGCGAGTCGCATTGTAACGCAGAAAGCTCAGAAACTCTTCGAGCAGAAGAGATAGCAACTAAAAACAGAACTTTCCAAGATAGAAGCTTAATATCTATGGAATGCATGGGTTCAAACGGAACCCCTTGAAGAACATTTAGAACTAAATTCAAACTCCATGGCAGAGCAACAGGTTTAAACACAGGCTTGATTCTAACTAAAGCCTGACAAAACGATTGAATGTCTGGGACATCTGCCAGACGCTTGTGTAGTAAGATTGACAAAGCAGAAATCTGTCCCTTTAAGGAACTAGCTGATAACCCCTTCTCCAATCCTTCTTGGAGAAAGGACGAAATCCTAGGAATCCTGATCTTACTCCATGAGTAGCCTTTGGATTCGCACCAATAAAGATATTTACGCCATATCTTATGGTACATTTTCCAAGTGACAGGCTTTCTAGCCTGAATCAAAGTATCAATGACCGACTCAGAGAATCCCCGCTTAGATAAAATCAAGTGTTCAATCTCCAGGCAGTCAGTTGCAGAGAAATTAGATTTGGATGTTGGAACGGACCCTGAATGAGAAGGTCCTGTCTCAGTGGCAGTTTCCACGGTGGCAGAGATGACATTTCCACCAGATCTGCATACCAAGTCCTGCGTGGTCACGCAGGCACTATCCAAGATTACCGAAGCCCTCTCCTGTTTGATTCTGGCAATCAGACGAGGTAGGAGAGGAAAAGGAGGAAACACATAAGCCAGGTTGAATGACCAAGGTACTGCTAGAGCATCTATCAGTACTGCTTGAGGATCCCTTGATCTGGACCTGTAACAAGGAAGTTTGGCATTCTGACGAGATGCCATCAGATCCAATTCCGGTGTGCCCCATTGATGAATCAATTTTGCAAACACCTCCGGATGGAGCTCCCACTCCCCCGGATGAAAAGTCTGTCGACTTAGAAAATCCGCTTCCCAGTTCTCCACTCCTAGGATATATATTGCTGATAGATGGCAAGAGTGAGTCTCTGCCCATCAAATTATTTTGGAAACCTCTATCATCGCTAGAGAACTCTTTGTTCCCCCTTGATGATTGATATATGCTACAGTCGTGATATTGTCCGACTGCAATCTTATGAATTTGGCTGAGGCCACGCTTGAAGCGTGTTGAATATCGCTCTCAGTTCCAGAATATTTATTGGTAGTAGGGACTCCTCCTGAGTCCACACACCCTGAGCCTTCAGGGAATTCCAGACTGCACCCCAGCCCAACAAGCTGGCGTCCGTCGTCACTATGACCCATGCTGGCCTGTGGAAGCACATTCCCTGGGACAGATGATCCTGTGACAACCACCAATGAAGAGAGTCTCTGGTCTCTAAATCTAGATTTATCCGCGGAGATAAATCCGCATAATCCCAATTCCACTGTCTGAGCATGCACAGCTGCAGTGGTCTGAGATGTAGGTGAGCAAACGGAACTATGTCCATTGCCGCTACCATTAACCCAATGACCTCCATACACTGCGTCGAGGAATGGAATGATGTGCTCAGCAAGTAGTTAAGATCTTTGATTTTCTGACCTCCATCAGAAAAATTTTCATATCTGCCGAGTCTATCAGAGTTCCTAGGAATGGAACTTTTGTCAGATTAACTAGTGAACTCTTTTTTATGATCAGTTTTTAGAAAAGCCAACACGATGTCCGTGTGAGATTTGGCTAGATGGTAAGTTGATGCCTGAATCAAAATATCGTCCAGATAGGGCGCCACTGCTATGCCCCGCGGCCTTAGAACCGCCAGAAGGGACCCTAGCACCTTTGTGAAAATTCTGGGAGCTGTGGCCAACCCGAAAGGAAGGGCCACAAACTGGTAATGTTTGTCCAGGAAGGCGAACCTGAGGAACTGGTGATGATCTTTGTGGATAGGAATGTGAAGATACACATCCTTGAAATCCACGGTGGTCATATATTGACCCTCCTGGATCATTGGTAAAATTGTTCGAATGGTCTCCATCTTGAACGATGGGACTCTGAGAAATTTGTTTAGACTCTTGAGATCTAAAATGGGTCTGAAGGTTCCCTCTTTTTTGGGAACCACGAACAGATTGGAGTAAAACCCCTGCCCTTGTTCTAATTTTGCAACTGGGCAGATTACACCCATGGTATATAGGTCTTCTACACACCGTAAGAACGCCTCTCTTTTTGTCTGGTCTACAGACAAACGTGAAAGAGAAAAACTCCCTCTTGGAAGAGAATCCTTGAATTCTAGACAATACCCCTGGGTCACAATTTCTAATGCCCAGGAATCCTGAACGTCTCTTGCCCAAGCCTGAGCGAAGAGAGAAAGTCTGCCCCCTACTAGATCCGGTCTCGGATCGGAGGCTGCCCCTTCATGCTGTCTTAGTAGCAGCAGCGGGCTTCTTGGCCTGTTTACCTTTATTCAAGGTCTGGTTAGGTCTCCAGGCTGACTTGGATTGAGCAAAGTTCCCCTCCTGCTTGGAGGCGGATGAGGAAGTAGAGGGACCACCTTTAAAGTTTCGAAAGGAACGAAAATTATTCTGTTTGGTCCTTATTTTAACCGTCTTGTCCTGAGGAAGGGCATGACCTTTACCTCCAGTAATGTCAGAAATGATCTCCTTTAGTTCAGGCCCGAATAGGGTCTTACCCTTAAAGGGAATAGCTAAAAGCTTGGATTTAGATGACACATCAGCAGACCAAGGCTTAAGCCATAACGCTCTAGGCGCTAAAATGGCAAAGCCTGCATTCTTTGCCGCTAATTTAGCCATTTGGAAAGCGGCATCTGTAATAAAAGAATTAGCTAGCTTGAGAGCCATAATTATATCCAAAATATCATCTAATGGAGTCTCAACCTTAAGAGACTCTTCTAGAGCCTCAAACCAAAAAGCTGCTGCAGTAGTTACTGGAACAATGCATGCTATAGGTTGTAGAAGAAAACCCTGATGAATAAACAATTTCTTTAGAAGACCCTCTAATTTTTTATCCATAGGATCTTTGAAAGCACAACTGTCCTCAATAGGTATAGTTGTACGCTTAGCCAGGGTAGAAATAGCTCCCTCCACCTTAGGGACCGTCTGCCACAAATCCCGAATGGTGTCAGATATGGGAAACATTTTCTTAAAAGTAGGAGGGGGAGAGAACGGAATGCCTGGTCTATCCTATTCCTTAGTAACAATGTCTGAAATTCTTCTAGGGACTGGAAAAACATTAGTGTAAGTAGGGACCTCTAGATATTTATCCATTTTACACAATTTCTCTGGCGGGATGACAATAAGGTCACAATCATCCAGAGTCGCTAAAACCTCCCTGAGTAACAAGCGGAGGTGTTCAAGCTTAAACTTAAAGGCCGTCACATCTGAGTCTGTTTGAGGGAACATCTTTCCTGAATCAGAAAGCTCTCCCTCAGACAGCAATTCCCCCACCCCCAAATCAGAATACTGTGAGGGTACATCGGAGATGTCCAATAAAGCATCAGAGGGCTCAGCATTTACTCTAATACCGGACCTACTGCGCTTACCCTGTAAACCAGGCAGTTTAGATAATACCTCTGTAAGGATAGTAGACATAACTGCAGCCATATCTTGCAGGGTGAAAGGCCCTTTCAGTACATGAGGGACACATTTTAAGTGGGGGTTCCACAATGGCTTCTAAACACATAGAACATTGGCTTTCCTCAATGTCAGACATGTTAAAACAGGCTAGTAATGACCACAAACAGGCTTGAAAACACTTTATTTAGTGAAAAAAATAATCTGAAAAACGGTACTGCGTCTTTAAGAGAAAAAAAGCATACAATTTTTCCAAAAATGCTCTAATATGATATAATAATCCCAATTTTAGTATATATGTGTCTTATTTTGTCAGCTAGGATTGCACCACAAGAAAGGAATGCTTAACCCTTAATGGCCAAAAACGTTACTCAAAAAACGTTATAACATTAACTAATCAACCCCCTGCACCTCCCACAGCTCTGCTGTGGCGACTACCTGCCCTCAGGGGTCTGTAAAAACACTAACACTTCGATTAGGCCAAATCTTCTCTTTTAGGCCCAACGGAGCTGGAGCTTGCTGCTTGCATGGGGAATTCAACTGCGCGTCAAAGGCGCGAAATTAGGTCCCGCCCATCTACATCAATGTCTCACTGCCTTGTGAAAACCGCTCTAAAGCGGTCTAGAACCTAGCCATGTGGGTTTCCATATACCCAGGATCTTAAAACAAAATTTATGCTTACCTGATAAATTTATTTCTCTTGTGGTGTATCCAGTCCACGGGTTCATCCATTACTTGTGGGATACCAATACCAAAGCTTTAGGACACGGATGAAGGGAGGGACAAGGCAGGTACTTAAACGGAAGGCACCACTGCCTGTAAGACCTTTCTCCCAAAAATAGCCTCCGAAGAAGCAAAAGTATCAAATTTGTAAAATTTGGAAAAAGTATGAAGCGAAGAGCAAGTCGCCGCCTTACAAATCTGTTCAACAGAGGCCTCATTTTTAAAAGCCCATGTGGAAGCTACCGCTCTAGTGGAATGAGCTGTAATTCTTTCAGGAGGCTGCTGGCCAGCAGTCTCATAAGCTAAACGGATTATGCTTCTCAGCCAAAAAGAAAGAGAAGATGCCGAAGCCTTTTGGCCTCTCCTCTGTCCAGAGTAGACGACAAACAATGCAGATGTTTGACGAAAATCCTTAGTAGCTTGCAAATAAAACTTTAAAGCACGAACCACGTCAAGATTGTGTAATAGACGTTCCTTCTTTGAAGAAGGATTAGGACACAGTGAAGGAACAACAATTTCCTGATTGATATTCCTATTAGATACTACCTTAGGAAGAAACCCAGGTTTGGTACGTAAAACTACCTTATCTGCATGGAAGATCAGATAAGGGGAATCACACTGCAAGGCAGATAACTCTGAAACTCTTCGACCGAAGAGATAGCTACTAAAAACAGAACTTTCCAAGATAACAGCTTAATATCTAGGGAATGCAAGGGTTCAAACGGTACCCATTGAAGAACCTTAAGAACTAAATTTAAGCTCCATGGCGGAGCAACAGGTTTAAACACAGGCCTGATTCTAACCAAAGCCTGACAAAACGCCTGAACGTCTGGAACATCAGCCAGACGCTTGTGTAAAAGAATAGACAGAGCAGAAATCTGTCCCTTTAAGGAACTAGCCGATAATCCCTTTTCCAATCCTTCTTGGAGAAAAGATAGTATCCTAGGAATACTGACCTTACTCCACGAGTAACCCTTGGATTCACACCAATGAAGATATTTACACCATATCTTATGATAGATTTTCCTGGTGACAGGCTTTCGAGCCTGAATCAAGGTATCAATGACAGACTCAGAGAAACCACGCTTTGATAAAATCAAGCGTTCAATCTCCAAGCAGTCAGACGCAGAGAAACTAGATTTGGATGTTTGAATGGACCTTGGAGTAGAAGGTCCAGTCTCAGCGGCAGAGTCCATGGTGGGAAGGATGACATGTCCACCAGATCTGCATACCAAGTCCTGCGTGGCCACGCAGGTGCTATCAAAATCACAGAAGCTCTCTCCTGCTTGATCTTGGCAATCAGACGAGGGAGGAGAGGAAACGGTGGAAACACATAAGCCAGGCTGAAGGACCAGGGCACTGCTAGAGCATCTATCAGCATTGCCTGGGGATCCCTTGACCTGGACCCGTAACGAGGAAGTTTGGCGTTCTGATGAGACGCCATCAGATCCAGTTCTGGTTTGCCCCATAGTTGAATCAGCTGGGCAAATACCTCCGGATGGAGCTCCCACTCCCCAAGATGAAAAGTCTGCCGACTTAGAAAATCCGCCTCACAGTTCTCTACTCCTGGGATATGGATAGCTGAGAGATGGCACAAGTGAATCTCTGCCCATAGAATTATCTTGGAAACCTCCATCATGGCCAGGGGACTCCTTGTTCCCCCCTGATGGTTGATATAGACTACAGTCGTGATATTGTTCGACTGAAATCTGATGAACTTGGCCGCAGCTAGTTGAGGCCAAGCCTGAAGAGCATTGAATATTGCTCTTAGTTCCAGAATGTTTATTGGAAGGAGGGCTTCCTCCTGAGTCCACGAACCCTGAGCCTTCAGGGAGTTCCAGACTGCACCCCAGCCCAGAAGGCTGGCATCTGTCGTCACTATAGTCCACTCTGGCCTGCGGAAACTCATTCCCCTGGACAGATGGACCCGAGATAACCACCAGAGAAGAGAATCCCTGGTCTCTTGATCCAGATCTAACAGAGGAGACAAATCTGTGTAGTCTCCATTCCACTGGTTGAGCATGCAAAGTTGCAGTGGTCTGAGATGAAGGCGGGCAAATGGAACTATGTCCATTGCCGCTACCATTAAGCCGATCATTTCCATACACTGAGCCACAGATGGCCGAGGAGTGGAATGAAGAGCATGGCAGGAATTTAGAAGCTTTGATATCCTGACTTCTGTCAGAAAAATTTTCATTTCTACTGAATCTATTAGAGTCCCTAGGAAGGAAACTCTTGTGAGAGGAGAGAGAGAACTCTTTTCTATGTTCACTTTCCACCCATGAGACCTCAGAAAGGCCAGAACAATGTCCGTATGGGACTTGGCGATTTGAAGAGTAGACGCCTGAATCAGAATGTCGTCTAGGTAAGGGACTACCGCTATGCCCCGCGACCTTAGAACCGCCAGAAGGGACCCTAGAACCTTCGTAAAGATTCTTGGTGCCGTGGCTAACCCGAAGGGAAGAGCCACAAACTGGTAATTATGTGAAAAAAAGTGAAGGCGCCTAATGATATCTGTGTAAATATAAATAAGCTGTCTAAATAATACAGCTGTTAACAGCCCAAAAAAATAAAATATATTGGGCTAGTTTGCTATGCAAAGTTAGCACAAGAATACATTAATCATACATATGCTGCAAATGCCAAGTGTGCAGTACTATAAACGTATAGCTCTAAATAACATAAAATGTTGCAATTAAGTAAATGATCTGTGAAAAAACACAATGAATATTTATCAAAGTGAACAGTTCAAATCAAACCGAACCCAAACATTCTTCGGGGTTAAATCGCCACAAAGAAGTCCCTTTTGTTCAGGTGGTATATGGCAGCGGGCTCCTTCCACAGCTGATCGGCAACCAGCAAGAAATCTGTAGAGAATATAGGAAAACAAAAGGAGGCGCCACAATGGTGTGAGTACGTCAGGTACCAATGCTCATGCACACATCAAGATGTCACATACTAGATGTCAGGCACTTGAGAAGTGCCACAGGTGCAGGCTGGACTATTAAAAGCTGCCCAGCGAGCTTTCCTCCCGAGCGGTGATCCAACACATTCAGAGTGTAACAGGAACCGGACGGAGTCAGTCAGTTGCTTTCAAGATAAAGTGCTTCCAAACTCTCACGCAACATCCAAGTAGAGTAGATAATAAAAGAAAGTAGTGTGATGCCGCAGGGTAAAAACAAATGTGCAGTTTATTAAAACCCAATACACTACGCGTTTCCCGGTATTAACAACCGTTTCCTCAGGTGTATATTTCTCAAACGACATCACAACTTATAAAACAAAACTCAGCGTCTACAGCTGATCAGTGCGCCTGCGCGCTAGAAAAATGGGTCAATAGTAATCTCAGGCTGAGCCGGCAAACAACTGATAGGTTGGATGTAAAGGTGTGTGAACCCAGCCTCCTAGTTTTAGATATGTGGCCAATAGGAGTGATCAAAAATCAGCGTTTAGACAGAGCTTAGATAATATAGAACTCGAAGTAAAAACAAAAGACAACCGAGTCTATATATAAAATACAGCTCTGTAAAAAGATTATATATATCTCAATACACTTATAGGGTCCTAACCTACAGTGAAAAAATACCTAAAATATATATATATATATATATATATATATATAAAATACAAAACATATATAAAAAAAAATATATAAAAAAATATATGCATGTTCACGGCTGACAGCAAAACTTTTAATCTATAAATCCTCATAATATAACTGAACATGCATATAAGATAAAACAATAAATCTCAAGTCACGCGATCTGACAAATAGTTATCATAGGACACATATAATGTGTCAGAATATAATAAAGTATATCAGATGCAACACTATGTATAGTGCAAAACCTATCAGTACACTTAAAGGGTCCTAACCCACAGTCAAAAGAGTACTATAACAGAGTGGCCTATAATTGCAGGATTAACAAATCTGCAAATGATACGGGAGATATAGTACATGTATCAGATATACAAACCATATAATAAAGGAGTATAGCAAAAAAGTGGCATTATATTAATATAGGTTTCGATAGGATTTAGGAAAAGTATATCAATGTGTACACACAGGAAATAGCATAATCAATTTCCCACTGTATATGTACAAGAATAATCCCCAAGGACAACATCAAATAGAGCCGGCTCAGAGGGACACTGTTGGCGCATAATTCTGTACAATAACCAAATACATACATATATATCTATTTCAAGCAGGTATACTAGATATTATTTCAAATACAATTGACAAAAAAATGCCCACATATGCTGTTACAGTAACAGAGTAGCTTAATTGAAAGCAGCCATGTCTATATTTTCGTTAAGACCATGGGGTTTAAGTGTTTTTAATTTCCATATCCAAAAGGTCTCCCTTTGTCGTAAATGTATGAACCTATCTCTGCCCCATTTGGGTGGTATATATTCTATTGGAAAAATACTAAATGTATCGGTTTCTCCTACATGATATTTCTTATTATGACGTGGGACACTATGATTGACAGGTAAATTTCTAACATTTTTCACATTTCTCATGTGTTCCCCCCATCTTTTCTTTATAGGTCTAGACGTTCTCCCAATATACTGTACCCCACATTTGCACTGTAATAAATAAATAACAAAAGCTGAATCACAAGTAAAACAAGATGTAATATTGAATTTCTCCTTGGTAGAATAGGAGATAAATTCAGTTTTATTTCCAACAGTGTAACTACATAAACCACAATTAGCTCTCCTACATTTGAAAAAACCATTAGTACTCTTGAGAAAGGTTTTCATACTCTGCCCATTGGTAATATTATTGATAGGTTTCCTCATTAAAATTTTGCTTGGTGCTAGTTTGTTTTTTAGAGTTTGTGCTCTCTTGAAAGTACAAGTGGGAGTATCATCTAGTAGTTCTTTTAATATTGGGTAATTTTTCAAAATGTACCAATATTTATGTAGAGTGTTTTTAATTAACTAATGGTTATTATTGTATCTGGTGATAAAACAAAGATTACTATTTTTCTTTGATTTATCTAGTATTTTGTATTCAGTATTCAGTGGAATTAAAAAACTCCATTCTCTCCTTGTTTCTAGCCCTTTGATAACTATTTTCTACTAGTTCAGATGGATAATTTCTTTCCAAAAATCTTTCTTTGAGAATTTTTGATTGTTCATCAAAAACTAAAATGTCTGTACACTTTCTGCGTATTCTGCAGAACTGGTTATAGGGAATATTTTCTTTCCACGGTTTATAGTGGTTACTTTTGTAATTTAAATAACTGTTAGTATCTACAGTTTTAAAGAAAGTTTTAGTTAGAATAGACCCCCCATGATCCCAATATAATATGAGATCTAAAAATTCAATCTGTTCTTTTGAAATATTGGATGTGAAAGTCAGACCCAAATTATTTTTATTTAAGGACTCAACAAATTCTAACGCAGCAAGTTCAGTTCCACTCCAAATGAAAAGCAGATCATCAATGAAACGGCCATAGTAGACCAGGCTCGCCCTAGCTGGGGAGTTGTATATAAATCTTTCTTCAAAGATCCCCATAAAAAGATTGGCAAAGCTAGGAGCGAACCTGGTCCCCATGGCCGTTCCCTTGATCTGCAAAAAAACCCCAGAATTTATGCTTACCTGATAAATTACTTTCTCTTGTGGTGTATCCAGTCCACGGATTCATCCATTACTTGTGGGATATTCTCCTTCCTAACAGGAAGTGGCAAAGAGAGCACATAGCAGAGCTGTCCATATAGCTCCCCCTCTAGCTCCACCCCCCAGTCATTCGACCGGAGGTTAGGAAGAAAAAGGAGAAACCATAGGGTGCAGTGGTGACTAGTTTAGACCAAAACTCTACCTGACTAAGAGCCAGGGCGGCCGTGGACTGAATACACCACAAGAGAAAGTAATTTATCAGGTAAGCATAAATTCTGTTTTCTCTTGTAAGGTGTATCCAGTCCACGGATTCATCCATTACTTGTGGGATACCAATACCAAAGCTTTAGGACACGGATGAAGGGAGGGAACAAGACAGGTACCTTAAACGGAAGGCACCACTGCTTGTAAAACCTTTCTCCCAAAAGTAGCCTCTGAAGAAGCAAAAGTATCTAATTTGTAAAATTTGGAAAAGTATGCAGCAAGACCAAGGCGCTGCCTTACAAATCTGTTCAACAGAAAACTCATCTTTAAAAGCCCATGTAGAAGCCACTGCTCTGGTAGAATGAGCAGTAATTGTTTCAGGAGGCTGCTGGCCAGCAGTCTCATAGGCCAGACGGATGATGCTTTTCAGCCAAAAGGAAAGAGAGGTAGCAGTCGCCTTCTGACCTCTACTCTTACCAGAATAGATGACAAACAATGAAGTTGTTTGTCCGAAATCCTTAATTGCTTGTAAATAAAGCACAAACCACATCAAGATTGTGTAACAGACGATCCTCCTTTAGAAGAAGGATTAGGACACAGAGAAGGAACAACAATTTCCTGATTAACATTCTAATTAGACACAACCTTAGGAAGAAACCGGGTTTGGTACGCAAAACTACCTTATCTGCGTGGAACACCAAGAAAGGTGAGACACACTGTAAGGCAGATAACTCTGAAACTCTTCGAGCAGAAGAGATAGCTACCAAAAACAAAACTTTCCAAGATAAAAGTTTAATATCTATGGAATGTAAAGGTTCAAACGGAACCTCTTGCAGAACTGAAAGAACTAAATTCAGACACCATGGCGGAGCCACAGGTCTATAAACAGGCTTGATTCTAATTAAAGCCTGACTAAACACTTGAACGTCTGGTACCTCTGCCAGATGTTTGTGTAAAAGAATAGACAAAGCAGATATCTGTCCTTTTAACCCCTTAACGACTGAGGACGTGCAGGGTACGTCCTCAGAAAAAAGGCAGTTAATGCCTGAGAACGTACCCTGCACGTCCTCAGTCTGGAAAGCAGCTGGAAGCGATCCTGCTCGCTTCCAGCTGCTTTCCGGTTATTGCAGTGATGCCTCGACATCGAGGCATCCTGCAATAACACTTTCTGGCCATCCGATGCAGAGAGAGCCACTCTGTGGCCCTCTCTGCACCGGACATCGATGGCCGGTATCGTTGGTGGGTGGGAGCCGACTTGGGAGGCGGGTGGGCGGCCATCGGTGTGATCTGGAAGGTGGAGGGGGGCGGGATCGGGGGCGGAGCCTTCGGGGGGCGCGCACGGGCGCGCGCGTGCACGGTGGGTGGCGGGCGGGCGCGTGCACGGGGCGGGAGCGGGTGGGAACCGCTACACTACAGAAAAAAAGTAAAGAGTAAGTGTATTAAAAAAATGAAATAAACATTTTAAAAATAAAGCATTTAAGCGATCTGGAAGGGGTGGGGGGTTGGTATTGGGGGGGGGGGAAGCTACACTACAGAAAAAGGAAATTTTTTAAATAAAAACACATATTTTCACTAAAATGGGTACTGGCAGACAGCTGCCAGTACCCAAGATGGCGCACATTAAGTCAGAGGGGGAGGGTTAGAGAGCTGTTGGGTGGGGGATCAGTGAGGTTGGGGGCTAAGGGGGATCCTACACAGAAGCATATGTAAATATGCTAAAACAAAATGCACAAAAATGCACAAATTTTCCTTTTATTTTAGTACTGGCAGAGTTTCTGCCAGTACTTAAGATGGCGGGGACATTTGTGGGGTAGGGGAGGGAAGAGAGATGTTTGGGAGGGATCAGGGGGTCTGATGTTTCAGGTGGGAGGCTGATCTCTACACTAAAGCTAAAATTAACCCTGCAAGCTCCCTACAAGCTACCTAATTAACCCCTTCACTGCTAGCCATAATACACGTGTGATGCGCAGCGCCATTTAGCAGCATTCTAATTACCAAAAAGCAACGCCAAAGTCATATATGTCTGCTATTTCTGAACAAAGGGGATCCCAGAGAAGCATTTACAACCATTTGTGCCATAATTGCACAAGCTGTTTGTAAATGATTTCAGTGACAAACCTAAAATTGTGAAAAATGTAATGTTTTTTTTTAATTTGATCGCATTTGGCGGTGAAATGGTGGCATGAAATATACCAAAATGGGCCTAGATCAATACTTGGGGTTGTCTACTACACTACACTAAAGCTAAAAATACCCCAAAAAGCTCCTTACATGCTCCCTAATTAACCCCTTCACTGCTGGGCATAATACACGTGTGGTGCGCAGTGGCATTTAGCGGCCTTCTAATTACCAAAAAGCAATGCCAAAGCCATACATGTCTGCTATTTCTGAACAAAGGGGATCCCAGAGAAGAATTTACAACCATTTATGCCATAATTGCACAAGCAGTTTGTAAATAATTTCAGTGAGAAACTGAAAGTTTGTGAAAAAATTTGTGAAAAAGTGAACAATTTTTTGTATTTGATCGCATTTGGCGGTGAAATGGTGGCATGAAATATACCAAAATGGGCCTAGATCAATACTTTGGGATGTCTTCTAAAAAAAATATATATATGTCAATGGATATTCAGGGATTCCTGAAAGATATCAGTGTCCCAATGTAACTAGCGCTAATTTTGAAAAAAATATGTTTTGAAAATAGCAAAGTGCTACTTGTATTTATGGCCCTATAAGTTACAAAAAAAGCAAAGAACATGTAAACATTGGGTATTTCTAAACTCAGGACAAAATTTAGAAACTATTTAGCATGGGTGTTTTTTGGTGGTTGTAGATATGTAACAGATTTTGGGGTTCAAAGTTAGAAAAAGTGTGTTTTTTTCCATTTTTCCTCATATTTTATAATTTTTTTGATAGTAAATGATAAGATATGATGAAAATAATGGTATTTTTAGAAAGTCCATTTAATGGCGAGAAAAACGGTATATAATATGTGTGGGTACAGTAAATGAGTAAGAGGAAAATTTCAGCTAAACACAAACACTGCAGAAATGTAAAAATAGCCTTGGTCCCAAACGGACAGAAAATGGAAAAGTGCTCTGGTCACTAAGGGGTTAAGGAACTAGCTGATAATCCTTTCTCCAATCCTTCTTGGAGAAAGGACAATATCCTGGGAATCCTAATCTTACTCCATGAGTAACCCTTGGATTCGCACCAACAAAGATATTTTTGCCAAATCTTATGGTAGATTTTCCTGGTGACAGGCTTTCTAGCCTGAATCAGGGTATCGATAACCGACTCAGAGAAACCACGCTTAGATAGAATTAGGCGTTCAATCTCCAAGCAGTCAGACGCAGAGAAATTAGATTTGGATGTTTGAAAGGACCATGAAGTAGAAGGTCCTGCCTCACTGGCAGAGTCCGTGGTGGAACGGATGACATGTCCACTAGGTCTGCATACCAAGTCCTGCGTGGCCACGCAGGTGCTATTAGAATCACCGACGCCCTCTCCTGCTTGATTCTGGCAACCAGACGAGGAAGGAAAGGAAACGGTGGAAACACATAGGCCAGATTGAAGGACCAAGGCGCTGCTAGAGCATCTATCAACACCGCCTGGGGATCCCAGGACCTGGACCCATAAAGAGGAAGTTTAGCATTCTGACGGGACCCCATCAGATCCAAGTCTGGAGTGCCCCATAGCCGAGTCAGCTGGGCAAATACCTCCGGGTGGAGTTCCCACTCCCCCGGATGAAAAGTCTGACGACTTAGAAAATCCGCTTCCCAGTTGTCTACTCCTGGGATGTGAATTGCTGAGAGGTGGCAAGAGTGATCTTCCGCCCACCTGATTATTTTGGTTACTTCCATCATTGCTACAGTCGTGATGTTGTCCGACTGAAATCTGATGAATTTGGCCGCAGCCAGCTGAGGCCATGCCTGAAGAGCGTTGAATATCGCCCTCAGTTCCAGAATGTTTATCGGGAGAAGAGCTTCTTCCCGAGACCATAAGCCCTGAGCTTTCAGGGAGTCCCAGACTGCACCCCAGCCCAACAGACTGGCGTCGGTCGTTACGATGATCCACACTGGTCTGCGGAAACACATTCCCTGAGACAGGTGATCCTCAGACCACCACCAGAGAAGAGAATTTCTGGTCCCCTGGTCCAATTGTATTTGAGGAGACAAATCTGCATAATCCCCGGTCCACTGTTTGAGCATGCATAGTCGCAGTGGTCTGAGGTGTATCCGTGCAAAAGGGACTATGTCCATTGACGCTACCATTAGTCCGATTGTCTCCATGCACTGAGCTACAGACGGCCGAGAAATGGAATGAAGAGCTCGGCAAGTAGTTAAGAGTTTTAACTTTTTGACCTCTGTCAGAAATATTTTAATTTCCGTGTGAGACTTGGCTCTTTGGAAAGTCGACGCCTGAATTAAGATGTCGTCCAGGTAAGGCGCCACTGCTATGCCCCGCGGTCGTAGAACCGCCAGAAGGGACCCTAGCACCTTTGTGAAAATTCTGGGAGCAGTGGCCAACCCGAAAGGAAGAGCCAACCTGAGGAACTGGTGATGATCTTTGTGGATAGGAATATGTAGATACGCATTCTTTAGATCCACGGTAGTCATAAATTGACCCTCCTGGATCATTGGTAATATTGTCCGAATGGTCTCCATCTTGAATGATGGGACTCTGAGGAATTTGTTTAGAATTTTGAGATCCAGGATTGGTCTGAAAGTTCCTTCTTTTTTGGGAACCACAAACAGGTTTGAGAAAAAACCCAGCCCTTGTTCCACAATTGGAACTGGGTGGACCACTCCCATTGTATGTAGGTCTTCTACGCAGCGTAAGAATGCCTCTTTCTTTGTCTGATCTGTAGACAGACGAGAAATGTGGAACCTTCCCCTTGGAGGGGAGTCCTTGAATTCTAGAAGATATCCCTGGGATACAATCTCTAAGGCCCAAGGATCGTGTACGTCTCTTGCCCAGGCCTGAGCAAAGAGAGAGAGTCCACCCCCTACTAGATCCGGTCCCAGATCGGGGGCTACCCCTTCATGCTGTCTTGGAGGCAGCTGCAGGCTTCTTGGCCTGTTTACCCTTGTTCCAGCCCTGGTAAGGTTTCCAGGCTGCCCTGGGTTGTGAAGTGTTACCCTCTTGCTTTTCAGCAGGGGAGGATGAAGCGAGACCGCTCCTGAAATTCGAAAGGAACGAAAATTATTTTGTTTGTTCTTAGTCTTAAAGGACTTGTCCTGAGGGAGAGCATGGCCTTATCCCACAGTGATTTCTGAGATAATCTCTTTCAATTCAGGCCCGAAAAGGGTCTTTCCTTTGAAAGGGATGTTCAGTAGTTTGTATTTTGACAACACATCGGCCGACCAGGACTTTAGCCATAGCGCCCTTCGCGCCAGAATGGCGAAACCTGAATTCTTTGCCGCTAACTTAGCTAGTTGGAAAGTGGCATCTGTGATAAAAGAATTAGCCAGCTTAAGAGCCTTAATTCTGTCCATAATGTCCTCATATGAGGTCTCCGTCTGGAGCGCATCTTCCAGCGCCTCGAACCAGAAAGCAGCTGCAGTAGTTACAGGAACAATGCACGCTATAGGTTGGAGAAGAAAACCCTGATGAACAAAGATTTTCTTAAGTAAACTCTCTAATTTTTTATCCATAGGGTCTTTAAAAGCACAACTGTCCTCAATTGGTATGGTTGTGCGTTTAGCAAGTGAAGAAACAGCCCCCTCCACCTTAGGGACCGTCTGCCACGAGTCCCGCGTGGTGTCAGATATGGGGAACATTTTCTTAAAAACAGGAGGGGGAACAAACGGAATACCTGGTCTATCCCACTCCCTAGTTACTATATCTGCGATCCTCTTAGGGAACGGGAACACATCAGTGTAAACAGGAACTTCTAGGTACTTGTCCATTTTACACAATTTCTCTGGAACCACCAAAGGGTCACAGTCATCCAGAGTAACTAATACCTCCCTGAGTAATAAGCGGAGGTGTTCTAGTTTAAATTTAAAAGCCAACGTATCAGAGTCTGTCTGAGGAGCAACCTTTCCTGAATCGGAAATTTCTCCCTCAGACAGCACATCCCTCGCCCCCATTTCAGAGCGTTGTGAGTGTATATCGGATACGGCTACTAAAGCGTCAGAATGCTCATAATCTGTTCTTAAAACAGAGCTATCCCGCTTTGCAGGTAACACAGGCAGCTTAGATAAAAATACTGAGAGGGTATTATCCATAACTGCCGCCAAGTCTTGTAAGGTAAAAGAGTTAGACGCACTAGAGGTGCTAGGCGTCGCTTGAGCGGGCGTAACTGGTTGTGACACTTGGGGAGAGGTCAACGGGCTAACCTCATTACCTTCTGTCTGAGAATCATCTTGGGGCACATTTTTAAGTGCAACAATATGGTCTTTAAAATGTATAGACATATCAATACAAGTGGGACACATTTTGAGAGGGGGTTCCACCATGGCTTCTAAACACATTGAACAAAGATTTTCCTTGGTGTCAGACATGTTTAACAGACTAGTAGTAAGAAAAACGTTACTGTGCCTTTAAGAGATAAAAAGGGCACACAATTTTCCAAAACAGTGAAAAATGCCCCAAACTTTTTGAAATTTTCACAGTATGTACCTAAAGCATTGGTAAGATTGCACAACTAGCAAGAAAAACGATTAACCCCTTAATGCCCAAACCGGATCAATAGTAAGCTAACAGACCGGTTAAAACAACTTTAGCACCTAGCCACAGCTCTGCTGTGGCCCTACTTTCCCTTAGGAGTCAGATTTATGGGGAAAAAGCTTCTTATGGGTCCTCAAACTGTAGCAGGAACCTCCATGTGAACACAGCCTGAAGATCTAGTCAAACTAACTACGCATCTGAGGCGCAAAATTAGGCCCCTCCCACCTTACTCCGGTGCTGTGGGGCCTAAGAAAACACACCTAAGAGTTATAATATTAGCCATGTGGGTAACAACCCCTGTAAGAAACCCAAAGGGACTTTCAAAGTGTCTTAAAAAACGATTTTTCTTAGTAAAAACCATTTGCTATAAAAAAGTGTCAACCAGCATAAATTAGCCCTGTTATATAAGATTGTAATTCCATACTTAGTCTCTGAATACAGCTTACCCTTCCCTCATGGGGATTTTATCAGTCCTTCTCTAGCATTATCACAGTCTTGTCTAGAAATAAATGGCTGAACATACCTTATTGCAGCCTAACCTGCAAACCGTTCCCCCCAACTGAAGTTTTCTTGTACTCCTCAGTCCTGTGTGGGAACAGCAGTGGATTTTAGTTACAACATGCTAAAATCATCTTCCTCTCTGCAGAAATCTTCATCTCTTTTCTGCTGGAGAGTAAACAGTACACACCGGTACCATTTAAAATAACAAACTTTTGCTTGTAGAACAAAAAAATACAAATCTAACACCACATTCACTTTACCCTTCCGAGAGGGACCCTGTTGCTTAGAGCCGGCAAAGAGAATGACTGGGGGGTGGAGCTAGAGGGGGAGCTATATGGACAGCTCTGCTGTGTGCTCTCTTGGCCACTTCCTGTTAGGAAGGAGAATATCCCACAAGTAATGGATGAATCCGTGGACTGGATACACCTTACAAGAGAAAACTGCTCTTGAAACACAAAATAATTGTGCCTCAACACAAATGAAATAGCATCCAATAAAAAAGTTCTCTGTTGTTCCGGAAGGGAAATATCTCTAATCAGAAATTCCTCAACTGCTTGTACACCCAGGTCATGTGCTATGTTTGAATAAAGAGCTGATACATCACATGTCAGCCATAATAGATTCTTTGTGTCCAGATTATTCAATATAGATAATTTATTTATAAGATCTGGGGTGTCTTTTATATCAGTAAAAGGTCTCTCATCCATATTGTCAGTTACTATAGATATTTGTTTATCTTGTTTCAGTTTTTTTATCACAGAAATATCGTTGTAATGACAGCTTTCTGATAAACTTGTTTAAATCTACAAATAACTTGAAAATATTATGTTCATTGGAAGGACAAAAAGATAACCCTCTGTTAAGCACACAGATCTCTTCATTAGTTAATATATGACTAGAAAGTTTAAAAATACCCTCTTTCATTCTTTTAAGTTTCTTCTTTTTGGTAGATTTTGCTCTCCCTCTGCTGCCACGTTGGCGTAAGTTCTTTTTTTTGGAGGGGTATAGTACTCCTCATTTGTTTTAGTCTGATAGGTATTTGTTTCTGTTGGTTTTTGTATTGAACTTGTTTTTTGTTCAATTGAAAAACCTGGGGTTTCTCTTCCCTATAATTTTCCCTAAAACTTTCCCTATATTCAGGCCTAGTATGGAAAACTGCTCCATCGGATCTATTGTAATTATAACTCTGATTGTTGAAATCCCTAAATTGTTCCCTTTTGTACCACTCATTTTCATCATTACCAAAATTGGCGGAATAAGATCTCTCTCTAAAGTGTCTCTGGGGATGAGAATGATTTCTCTGTCTCCATGTATAATTCTGTTTTTTATACATATTATATCCCTTATTCTGGTTATTGTTCTTATTTGTTTTTTGGGGGGGAATATTGTTTTGATCCCTAGGAGATACATTATTCTTTTTATCCTTAGGTTTTTTATATTCAACTTTTACCCATCTATCATTTGTAACATTATTCATGGTACTTGGAGTTTCAAGTGGTTCGGAACCCTCTCCCAGATTGACCTCAGAACTATTTTTATTATTAGTATATATACACATCCTTCTAAATAATCCTTTTCATCCCTAGCTAGTTTTTTGCTTTAATTTTAATCAACTTTCTTTGATAATTATCTGTTTTTTCTAAAATCTCTTTATTTTTATTCTCATAGTCAGAGTGTTGTTCATATTTAGTGAGCGCTATTTGAAGCTCTTCTATTAGTGTTTCAGTATTTCTCAACATCTCTCTATGCTCAATAAGTAAATCAATCAATTTAAAGGAGCACTCAGATAATAAATTCTGCCACTTTGCTGTTAACTCCACATCATTAGTAAAAGAGCAAAATTTAGATAGCCTTAAACCCCTCGGAATATGTCCCTTTAATTTATATTTTTTTAAAGTGTCAATATCCCACCAGTGTCTGTGCTCTTGTTTAAGCGCATCCTCAAGATTACTAAACAGTTGAGTCATGGATAGATTAGCCTTATCAATAGGTGCAGAAATTTCCATAAGATTTTCACAGCTACTTAAAGTCAAACGACTCTGATTACGTAGCTCCTTGCTTTGCATCTTAGAGAATATACCACTACAATGCAATAAAATAAAATATAAACAGTGAAAAAGGAGATTGATAGGTATCCAAGAAAGTCGCTCTTCACCAGTGCCTAGTGATACTGAATAAATTAAGTGAAAAAAAGTGAAGGCGCCTAATGATACCTGTGTAAATATAAATAAGCTGTCTAAATAATACAGCTGTTAACAGCCAACAAAAATAAAATATATTGGGCTAGTTTGCTATGCAAAGTTAGCACAAGAATACATTAATCATACATATGCTGCAAATGCCAAGTGTGCAGTACTATAAACGTATAGCTCTAAATAACATAAAATGTTGCAATTAAGTAAATGATTTGTGAAAAAACACAATGAATATTTATCAAAGTGAACAGTTCAAATCAAATCGAACCCAAACATTCTTTGGGGTTAAATTGCCACAAAGAAGTCCCTTTTGTTCAGGTGGTATATGGCAGCGGGCTCCTTCCACAGCTGATCGGCAACCAGCAAGAAATCTGTAGAGAATATAGGAAAACAAAGGAGTACCAATGCTCATGCACACATCAAGATGTCACTTACTAGATGTCAGGCACTTGAGAAGTGCCACAGGTGCAGGCTGGACTATTAAAAGCTGCCCAGCGAGCTTTCCTCCCGAGCGGTGATCCAACACATTAAGAGTGTAACAGGAACCGGACGGAGTCAGTCAGTTGCTTTCAAGATAAAGTGCTTCCAAACTCTCACGCAACATCCAAGTAGAGTAGATAATAAAAGAAAGTAGTGTGATGCCGTAGGGTAAAAACAAATGTGCAGTTTATTAAAACCCAATACACTACGCGTTTCCCGGTATTAACAACAGTTTCCTCAGGTGTATATTTTTCAAACGACATCACAACTTATAAAACAAAACTCAGCGTCTACAGTTGATCAGTGCGCCTGCGCGCTAGAAAAATGGGCCAATAGTAATCTCAGGCTGAGCCGGCAAACAACTGATAGGTTGGATGTAAAGGTGTGTGAACCCAGCCTCCTAGTGCCTGTCTAGGAAGGCGAACCTGAGGAACTGATGATGATCTCTGAGAATCGGAATGTGGAGATAAGCATCCTTTAAGTCCACTGTAGTCATATATTGACCCTCCTGGATCATAGGAAGGATGGTTCGAATTGTCTCCATCTTGAAGGATGGGACCCTGAGAAATTTGTTTAGGATCTTGAGATCCAAGATAGGTCTGAAAGTTCCCTCTTTTTTGGGAACTATAAACAGGTTTGAATAGAAACCCAGCCCCTGTTCCTCTCTTGGAACTGGGCGTATCACTCCCATAACCAGTAGGTCTTGAACGCAACGTAAGAATGCCTCTCTTTTTATCTGGTTTACAGATAGTTATGAGAGATGAAATCCCCCCTTTGGAGATGACCCTTTGAATTCCAGAAGATATCCCTGGGAAACAATCTCTAGCGCCCAGGGATCCTGGACGTCACTTGCCCAAGCCTGGGCAAAGAGAGAAAGTCTGCCCCCCACTAGATCCGGTCCCGGATCAAGGGCTACTCCTTCATGCTGTCTAAGAGGCAGCCGCAGGCTTCTTGGCCTGCTTCCCCTTGCTCCAAGCCTGGTTAGGTCTCCAGACTGGTTTGGACTGGGCGAAATTTCCCTCTTGTTTTGCAGTAGAGGAAGTTGAAGCTGCGCCACTCTTAAAGTTTCGAAAAGAACGAAAATTATTCCGTTTGGTCCTTAACTTATTGGACCTATCCTGAGGAAGGGCGTGGCCTTTTCCTCCAGTAATATCAGAAATGATCTCCTTCAGACCAGGCCCGAATAGGGTCTGTCCCTTGAAGGGGATGTTAAGAAGTTTAGACTTTGAAGTAACGTCTGCTGACCAGGACTTAAGCCATAGCGCCCTACGCGCCAAAATGGCAAACCTGAATTCTTAGCAGTTAGTTTGGTTAACTGAAAAACGGTCGTCAGAAATAAAGGAATTAGCTAACTTAAGAGCTTTAATCCTGTCTAGAATATCTTCTAACGGGGTCTCTACCTGCAGAGCCTCCTTGAGAGACTCAAACCAAAAAGCCGCTGCAGCAGTAACTGGGGCTATGCATGCAAGAGGCTGGAGGATAAAACCTTGATGTATAAAAATTTTCTTAAGGAAACCCTCCAATTTTTTATCCATAGGATCTAGGAAAGCACAACTGTCCTCGACGGGGATAGTTGTACGCTTAGCTAGGGTAGAGACTGCTCCCTCCACCTTAGGGACCATCTGCCACGAGTCCCGCATGGCGGCATCTACGGAAACATCTTTTTGAAAGCAGGAGGGGGAGAGAACGGCGCACCTGGTTTATCCCATTCCTTAGTAATAATTTCCGAAAACCTCTTAGGGACTGGAAAAACATCAGTGTAAATAGGCACTGCAAAGTATTTGTCCATTTTTACGCAATTTCTCTGGAACCACAATGGGGTCACAGTCATCCAGAGTCGCTAAAACCTCCATAAGCAATAAGCGGAGGTGTTCAAGCTTAAATTTAAACGCTGTCATTTCAGAATCAGGCTGAAGTAACGCCATCCCTGAGTCTGAAGGGTCACCCACAGATAGAAGCTCACCTGCCTCGGCTTCTGAGTATTGTGAGGGTATATCGGACATAGGCAATAAAGCGTCAGAAAGCTCTGTATTAGTTCTAGCCCCAGAGCTGTCTCGCTTTCCTTGTAACCCTGGCAGTTTGGAAAATACCTCTGTGAGGGTATTATTCATAACTGCCGCTATGTCCCGCAAGGTAAATGAATTAGACGCGCTAGCTGTACTTGGCGTCACTTGAGCGGGAGTTATAAGTTCTGACACATGGGGAGAGTTAGATGGCATAATCTCCCTTTTTTTAGTCAGACAATCCCCTGGAGATAAATCTTTAAGTGCCATAATATGGTCTTTATCGTTTATAGAAATTTCAGTACATTTGGTACACATTCTAAGAGGGGGTTCCACCATGGCTTCTAAACATATTGAACAAAGAGTTTCCTCTATGTCAGACATGTTTAACAGACTAGTAATGAGACAAGCAAGCTTGGAAAACACTTTAATAAAGGTAAAACAGCAATTAAACAAAAACATTACTGTGCCTTTAAGAGAAAAAAAACCTAACACTTAAACTGCAAAACAGTGAAAAAATAAAGCAAATTCTTTGAAATTTTTACAGTGTGTGTAAGGGACTAAAGCAGCATTGCACCCACTTGCAAATGGATGATTAACTCCTTAGGCCCCAAACCGGATTGAAAAACGTTAAAAAATGTTAAAAGACAGTTGAGCACCCTGCCACAGCTCTGCTGAGGCTCCTACCTGCCCACAAATATGATTCTGTGCAGAAATAAACCCCTTGTAATGGTCCTCAGGTGTCAGAGGACTCCTCTAGGGAAGCTGGATGTCTCAGTCTAAATAAAAACTGCGAATTTAGAGCGCTAAAATAGGCCCCTCCCACCATGTACTGGATGCCAGAGGGGCCTTAAGAAAGTACTCCTAGGAGTGTCTGATTAGCCATGTGGAAACTAGGCCCCAAATAAAGAGTTATCTCCCTCAGAGAAAAAAACGTCCTATTTTTAAAATCATGTAAACGTTTTTTTTCCCTAAGTAATAAAAGTATTAACATGAGTATTACCCTGTTCTGTAAGCATGATCCCAGTCGCTGTTAAATCACTGCATCAGGCTTACCTCAGTACACAAGGCTCTGTCAGTGTTTTCTAGAACTCATATCATCTCTCTAGAAATAAAATTACTGAACATACCTCAAGGCAGGTAATCTGCAGGCCGTCCCCCCCCAACTGAAGTTGTCCCATATTCTTCAGTTATGTGTGAGAACAGCAGTGGACCTTAGTTACAAACCGCTAAGATCATCAAATCTCCAGGCAGAACTCTTCTTCCAATTTCTGCCTGAGAGTAAAACAGTACAACGCCGGTACCTTTTAAAAATAAACTCTTGATTGAAGTTAAAACTACACTAAGTCACCACATATCTCTTGATACTTCCTTTCTTGTCGAGAGTTGCAAGAGAATGACTGGGGGTGGCAGTTAGGGGAGGAGCTATATAGACAGCTCTGCTGTGGGTGTGCTCTTGCAACTTCCTGTTGGGAAGGAGAATATCCCACAAGTAATGGATGGACCCGTGGACTGGATACACCTTACAAGAGAAAGAAAGCCATGTGAACCCTCCAGTGCCAACAAAATAAAAACGTTTGATTACAAAAAAAAAAACTTTGTCTCCAAACATAAAATCGTTTTGTTCCCAACATTACATTATGTCATCAGTGTCAACCATTTTTTCAGCCCAAAACATACAGGTCCCAGTAATACCCTTCTATTCACATGTAGGATTACTGCTTACCCCTTCCCTTATGGGAATACTGTCAGCCAGTTCTGAAATAACACAGTCTCTCCAGAAAAAAATGACTGAACATACCTCAATGCTGTAGCATGAAAAAGTTCCTCACACTGAAGTTTCTTAAGTACTCCTCAGCCATTCTGTGGGAACTACTCTGGATCTTAGTGACAACTGCTAACATCATCAGTCTCCAGCAGGGATAGGCACGAGCCAAGGCTGTGGCGGACATTTTCTAAAGTAAAACATAATTTATGTAAGAACTTACCTGATAAATTCATTTCTTTCATATTAGCAAGAGTCCATGAGCTAGTGACGTATGGGATATACATTCCTACCAGGAGGGGCAAAGTTTCCCAAACCTTAAAATGCCTATAAATACACCCCTCACCACACCCACAATTCAGTTTAACGAATAGCCAAGAAGTGGGGTGATAAGAAAAAAGTGCGAAAGCATATAAAATAAGGAATTGGAATAATTGTGCTTTATACAAAATCATAACCACCACAAAAAAAGGGCGGGCCTCATGGACTCTTGCTAATATGAAAGAAATGAATTTATCAGGTAAGTTCTTACATAAATTATGTTTTCTTTCATGTAATTAGCAAGAGTCCATGAGCTAGTGACGTATGGGATAATGACTACCCAAGAAGTGGATCTTTCCACACAAGAGTCACTAGAGAGGGAGGGATAAAATAAAGACAGCCAATTCCTGCTGAAAATAATCCACACCCAAAATAAAGTTTAATGAAAAACATAAGCAGAAGATTCAAACTGAAACCGCTGCCTGAAGTACTTTTCTACCAAAAACTGCTTCAGAAGAAGAAAATACATCAAAATGGTAGAATTTAGTAAAAGTATGCAAAGAGGACCAAGTCGCTGCTTTGCAGATCTGGTCAACCGAAGCTTCATTCCTAAACGCCCAGGAAGTAGAAACTGACCTAGTAGAATGAGCTGTAATTCTCTGAGGCGGAGTTTTACCCGACTCAACATAGGCAAGATGAATTAAAGATTTCAACCAAGATGCCAAAGAAATGGCAGAAGCTTTCTGGCCTTTTCTAGAACCGGAAAAAATAACAAATAGACTAGAAGTCTTACGAAAAGATTTCGTAGCTTCAACATAATATTTCAAAGCTCTAACAACATCCAAAGAATGCAACGATTTCTCCTTAGAATTCTTAGGATTAGGACATAATGAAGGAACCACAATTTCTCTACTAATGTTGTTGGAATTCACAACTTTAGGTAAAAATTCAAAAGAAGTTCGCAACACCGCCTTATCCTGATGAAAAATCAGAAAAGGAGACTCACAAGAAAGAGCAGATAATTCAGAAACTCTTCTGGCAGAAGAGATGGCCAAAAGGAACAAAAAACTTTCCAAGAAAGTAATTTAATATTCAATGAATGCATAGGTTCAAATGGAGGAGCTTGAAGAGCCCCCAGAACCAAATTCAAACTCCAAGGAGGAGAAATTGACTTAATGACAGGCTTTATACGAACCAAAGCTTGTACAAAACAATGAATATCAGGAAGAATAGCAATCTTTCTGTGAAAAAGAACAGAAAGAGCAGAGATTTGACCTTTCAAGGAACTTGCGGACAAACCCTTATCTAAACCATCCTGAAGAATACTGTAATATTCTCGGTATTCTAAAAGAATGCCAAGAAAAATGATGAGAAAGACACCAAGAAATATAAGTCTTCCAGACTCTATAATATATCTCTCTGGATACAGATGTACGAGCCTGTAACATAGTATTAATCACAGAGTCAGAGAAACCTCTTTGACCAAGAATCAAGCGTTCAATCGCCATACCTTTAAATTTAAGGATTTCAGATCCTGATGGAAAAAAAGGACCTTGAGACAAAAGGTCTGGTCTTAACGGAAGAGTCCACGGTTGGCAAGAGGCCATCCGGACAAGATCCGCATACCAAAACCTGTAAGGCCATGCCGGAGCTACCAGCAGAACAAACGAGCATTCCTTCAGAATCTTGGAGGTTACTCTTGGAAGAAGAACTAGAGGCGGAAAGATATAGGGAGGATGATACTTCCAAGGAAGTGATAATGCATCCACTGCCTCCGCCTGAGGATCCCGGGATCTGGACAGATACCTGGGAAGTTTCTTGTTTAGATGAGAAGCCATCAGATCTATTTCTGGAAGTTCCTAGATTTGAACAATCTGAAGAAATACCTCTGGGTGAAGAGACCATTCGCCCGGATGCAACGTTTGACGACTGAGATAATCCGCTTTCCAAATGTCCATACCTGGGATATGAACCGCAGAGATTAGACAGGAGCTGGATTCCGCCCAAACCAAAATTCGAGATACTTCTTTCATAGCCAGAGGACTGTGAGTCCCTCCTTGATGATTGATGTATGCCACAGTTGTGACATTGTCTATCTGAAAACAAATGAACAACTCTCTCTTCAGAAGAGGCCAAGACTGAAGAGCTCTGAAAATTGCACGGAGTTCCAAAATATTGATCGGAAATCTCACCTCCTGAGATTCCCAAACCCCTTGTGCCGTCAGATACCCCCACACAGCTCCCCAACCTGTAAGACTTGCATCTGTTGAGATTATAGTCCAGGTCGGAAGAACAAAGAAGCCCCCTGAACTAAACGATGGTGATCTGTCCACCATGTCAGAGAGTGTTGTAAAATCGTTTTAAAGATATTAATTGAGATATCTTTGAGTAATCCCTGCACCATTGGTTCAGCATACAGAGCTGAAGAGGTCGCATGTGAAAACGAGCAAAGGAGATCGCATCTGATGCGACAGTCCTAAGACCCAACATTTCCATGCATAAGGCTACCAAAGGGAATGATTGTGACTGAAGGTTTTGACAAGCTGATATCAATGTTAAACTTCTCTTGTCTGACAAGGACAGAGTCATAGACACTGAATTTATCTAGAAACCTAAAAAGGTTACCCTTGTCTGAGGAATCAATGAACTGATTGGTAAATTGATCCTCCAACCATGAACTTGAAGAAACAACACAAGTCGATTCGTATGAGATTCTTCGAAAATGAGAAGACTGAGCAAATACCAAGATATCGTCCAAATAAGGAAATACCAAAAACCCTATTCTCTGATTACAGAAAGAAGGGCACCGAGAACCTTTGAAAAAAATTCTTGGAACTGAGGCTAAGCCAAACGGTAGAGCCACAAAACTGGTAATGCTTGTCTAAAAAGAGAATCTCAGACACTAAAAGTGATCTGGATGAATCGGAATATGCAGATACACATCCTGTAAATCTATTGTAGACATATAATGCCCTTGCTAAACAAAAGGCAGGATAGTCCTACAGTAACCATCTTGAATGTTGGTATCCTAACATAATGATTCAATAATGATAGATCCGGAACTGGTCTGAAGGAATTGACCTTCTTTGGTACAATGAAGAGATAAAATAAGATCCCAGCCCCTGTTCCAGAACTGGAACTGGCATAAATACTCCAGCCAACTCTAGATCTGAAACACATTTCAGAAATGCTGAGCCTTTGCTGTGTTAACTGGGACACGGGAAAGAAAAGAATCTCTTAGCAGGAGGCCTTAACTTGAAGCCAATTCTGTACCTTTCTGAAACAATGTTTCTGAAACCAGAGATTAAGAACGGAATTGATCCAAATTTCTTTGAAGAAAACGTAATCTGCCCCATACCAGCTGAGCTGGAATAAGGGCCGCACCTTCATAGGTACTTAGGAGCTGGCTATAGGTTTCTATAAGGCTTGGATATATTCCAAACTGGAAATAGTTTCCAAACTGATACCGCTCCTGAGGATGAAGGATCAGGCTTTTGTTCCTTGTGAGGAAAGGAACGAAAATGATTATTTACCCTGGAAAGAAAGGGAAAGCAAAGTTGACTTAGAAGACATGTCAGCATTCCAAGTTTAATCCATAAAGCTATTCTAGCTAAAATAGCTAGAGACATATACCTGACATCAACTCTAATGATATCAAAAGATGGTATCACCAATAAAATTATTAGCATGTTATAGAATAAAAATAATGCTATAAAATTATGATCTGTTACTTGTTGCGCTAAAGCTTCTAACCAAAAAGTTGAAGCTGCAGCAACATCCGCTAAAAATATAGCAGGTCTAAGAAGATTACCTGAACATAAGTAAGCTTTTCTTAGAAAGGAATCAATTTTCCTATCTAAAGGATCCTTAAATGAAGTACTATCTGCCGTAGGAATAGTAGTACATTAGCAGGAGTAGAGACAGCCCCATAACCTTAGGGATTTTTGTCCCAAAAAAACTCTAATCTGTCAGATGGCACAGGATATAATTTGCTTAAACGTCTAGAAGGAGTAAATAAATTACCCAAATTATTCCATTCCCTGGAAATTACTTCAGAAATAGCATCAGGGAGATAAAACACTTCTGGAATAACTACAGGAGATTTAAAAACCTTATTTAAACGTTTACATTTAGTATCAAGAGGACCAGAATCCTCTATTTCTAATGCAAATAACACTTCTTTAAGTAAAGAACGAATAAATTCCATCTTGAACAAATACAAAGATTTATCAGCATCAACCTCTGAGACAGAAACCTCAGAACCAGAAGAACCATTATCAGAATGATGATGTTCATTTAAAAATTCATCTGAAAAAAAGAGAAGTTTTAAAAGACTTTTATGTATACTAGAAGGAAAAATAACAGACATAGCCTTCTTAATGGATTTAAAAAATAAAATCTCTTATGTTATCAGGAACACTCTGAAAATTAGATGTTGACGGAACAGCAACAGGTAATGTAACAGTACTAAAGGAAATTTTATCTGCATTAATAAGTTTGACATGACATGCAATACAAATAACAGCTGGAGAAACAGATACCAAAAGTTTATAGCAGATACACTTAGCTTGGTAGCTCCAGCATTGTGCAGTGATTTTCCTGAAGTATCTTCTGACTCAGTTGCAACGTGGAACATCTTGCAATATGTAAAAGAAAAAAAACAACATATAAAGCAAAATTGATCAAATTCCTTAAATGACAGTTTCAGGAATGGGAAAAAAATGCCAAAGAACAAGCTTCTAGCAACCAGAAGCAATAAAAAATGAGACTTAAATAATGTGGAGACAAAAGTGACGCCCATATTTTTTCGCGCCAAATAAGACGCCCACATTATTTGGCGCCTAAATGCTTTTTGGCGCCAAAAATGACGCCACATCCGGAACGCCGACATTTTTGGCGCAAAATAACGTCAAAGAATGACGCAACTTCCGGCGACACGTATGACGCCGGAAACGGAAATAGAATTTTTGCGCCAAAAAAGTCCGCGCCAAGAATGACGCAATAAAATGAAGCATTTTCAGCCCCCGCGAGCCTAACAGCCCACAGGGAAAAAGTCAAATTTTAAGGTAAAAAATGTTAAATTAAAATGCATTATCCCAAATATGAAACTGACTGTCTGAAAAATAAGGAAAGTTGAACATTCTGAGTCAAGGCAAATAAATGTTTGAATACATATATTTAGAACTTTATAAACAAAGTGCCCAACCATAGCTAGGAGTGTCACAGAAAATAAGACTTACTTACCCCAGGACACTCATCTACATATAGCAGATAGCCAAACCAGTACTGAAACGAGAATCAGCAGAGGTAATGGTATATATAAGAGTATATCGTCGATCTGAAAAGGGAGGTAAGAGATGAATCTCTACGACCGATAACAGAGAACCTATGAAATAGACCCCTTAGAAGGAGATCACTGCATTCAAATAGGCAATACTCTCCTCACATCCCTCTGACATTCACTGCACGCTGAGAGGAAAACCGGGCTCCAACTTGCTGCGGAGCGCATATCAACGTAGAATCTAGCACAAACTTACTTCACCACCTCCATCGGAGGCAAAGTTTGTAAAACTGAATTGTGGGTGTGGTGAGGGGTGTATTTATAGGCATTTTAAGGTTTGGGAAACTTTGCCCCTCCTGGTAGGAATGTATATCCCATACGTCACTAGCTTATGGACTCTTGCTAATTACATGAAAGAAAGACCTTTAGTGAAGGACACCAAGGTACATTTACAATTAAAACTATTATTTTATAGTGCTGAATTTTATTATACTGATGCAGATACCACTGATCCTATAACCAGCCCTTGTCTGGCTATACACATGTGCCAGTGTCACTTCTGTGTCTTTGTATAGAGCTGGGTGTTATTATACAGATGCAGAAGATACACATCCAGTATTTCACTCAGGCTTTATTTATTCCATAACTTATCACCCAATATTGCTAGCAGTCTCTTGACAAGCCACTAATTTTATTCCCTTTCCTATTATTTAATCAGAAAGAAAAGATATACTAAGGTTATGATTCGCAACCTTACTATATCTTTTCTTTCTATTTAAATACTACTTATAATAAACCTCAGGTGCTGGTTAAAGTGCTTTACCTTTGCATATAAAGCTCCAGGGACACAGTGGCAGCTTGCTTCTTGAATCTTCCCTCTCTCTCACTCAGAGCCAATTTCTGGTACTAAGCGGCATCATGTGTGAGTGGCCACAACCCTGCAAAACGTGGTGCCACGTGTTAAGGAGGAGTCAGGACCAGTATTCATCTGTCTTACTCCTCCCTCCCCACAGCAAAATGGGCGGCGGACACTGCAAGGGCCAATCACGGACACCTTGCCTATCCCTGGTCTCCAGGCAGAAATCTTCATCCATCTGCTGCCTGGGCAAAAATAGCACTCACCGGTACCATTTAAAATAAAAACGTCTTGCTTGAAGAAAATAAAAACTATAATTTTATCACCTCTTTGACTTTACCCTTCCTATTACTTAGTATAGGCAAAGAGAATGACTGGGGGGTGGAGTCAAGGGAGGAGCTATATAGACAGCTCTGCTGTGGTGCTCTTTGCCACTTCCTGTTAGCAGGAGGATAATATCCCACAAGTAAGGATGAATCCGTGGACTCGTCGTATCTAGTAGAAGAAATCTTAGCACAAACTTACTTCACCACCTCCATAGGAGGCAAAGTTTGTAAAACTGAATTGTGGGTGTGGTGAGGGGTTTATTTATAGGCATTGTGAGGTTTGGGAAACTTTGCCCCTCCTGGTAGGATTGTATATCCCATACGTCACTAGCTCATGGACTCTTGCCAATTACATGAAAGAAATTTAAGTAATGAAAAGTTCAAACTGAATGTTCTGCTAGTCTGCCAGCAACAAATTATTATTTTTGTTCTTTTCATTTTTTCTGTAGTGTATTTCAAAGTTCTTTTGTCGCCTGATTATAACATGTTAAGGCCCTAACCACAAACAAGTTGTGAAGCAATGTTTTTAGCATTTTTCTGAGCTGGGCAGAGAAGGAGTCAATTTCCTGATTAAGGTTATCCGATACCACTTTAGGAAGGAGACAATAGTTGGTTCTCAAAAACCGCCTTTCTTATTTAAATAAAAAAAAAATCAGGTGTGCAGAATAACAGAAGAGGGCAGAAAGTTCCTCAGATCTCACTTTGCTCTCAGCTCTATTTCTTTTTCATTAGCTTGACTTTGAATACTTAGCCCTGAATTCCTGGTTTTATACACCAGGTTCTATAGACAAATAGGCAATTTATTCTTGTTCTGGGCATATGGGACCCCTTTATTGTAACATTATCAAGCCTTGTTTACAGTGAAGACCTCTTCACTCTATGGAGTTCTCATTCTTACAGAACTATAATCTCTCTCCCTGGTATTGGATTTTTTTTAGCCCATTCCCTTTTTTCCAGTAGAGCCACTACTCAGGATGTTTTTAATGTATGATCCTCTTTCTAAAATTAACACACTAATAAGTAATTTATAGGGGAGGTTTTTTATTCTGAGGTGTCTGAGTAGCAGGCCAGGACACTCTCTCAAGAGGTTGTGTTGCGGCGACTGCTGTCCTCTCACAATCGTTATTTTTCTCACATCGACCACACTTGGATATAAGTTTTGCAGCTATTTCTATAGGTAACATTCAATTTATTTAACTGGGCTGACTTTGGTCCTGTTTGTCTTATACAACCCCTTATTATTCAAACTGCTGCGGTACTAACCCAGTGTAACTGAAAGAAAACAAGATTTTGGCACTTCTGATTAAATCCTCTCGTGCATTTTTGGCAACTTCCTGTGGAGACTCACTTTTCCATTGTTTGAGTAATTTCTTTTAATCTCTTTTTACTTCTCTTGGCTAAAACATAAGAGGAAGGAGGGTAAATGGCCGGGAGTAAGAAAACATAATTTATGCTTACCTGATAAATTCCTTTCTTCTGTAGTGTGATCAGTCCACGGGTCATCATTACTTCTGGGATATTACTCCTCCCCAACAGGAAGTGCAAGAGGATTCACCCAGCAGAGCTGCATATAGCTCCTCCCCTCTACGTCACTCCCAGTCATTCGACCAAGGACCAACGAGAAAGGAAAAGCCAAGGGTGAAGTGGTGACTGGAGTATAAATTAAAAAATATTTACCTGCCTTAAAAAACAGGGCGGGCCGTGGACTGATCACACTACAGAAGAAAGGAATTTATCAGGTAAGCATAAATTATGTTTTCTTCTGTTAAGTGTGATCAGTCCACAGGTCATCATTACTTCTGGGATACCAATACCAAAGCAAAAGTACATGGATGACGGGAGGGATAGGCAGGCTCTTTATACAGAAGGAACCACTGCCTGAAGAACCTTTCTCCCAAAAATAGCCTCCGATGAAGCAAAAGTGTCAAATTTGTAAAATTTGTAAAAAGTATGAAGCGAAGAACAAGTTGCAGCCTTGCAAATCTGTTCAACAGAGGCCTCATTCTTGAAGGCCCAAGTGGAAGCCACAGCTCTAGTAGAATGAGCTGTAATTCTTTCAGGAGGCTGCTGTCCAGCAGTCTCATAAGCTAAACGAATTATGCTACGAAGCCAAAAAGAAAGAGAGGTAGCTGAAGCTTTTTGACCTCTCCTCTGCCCAGAGTAAATGACAAACAGAGAAGACGTTTGTCGAAATTCCTTAGTTGCCTGTAAGTAAAATTTTAGAGCACGGACTACATCCAGGTTGTGCAGTAGACGTTCCTTCTTTGAAGAAGGATTTGGGCATAAAGAAGGAACAACAATCTCTTGATTGATATTCCTGTTAGTAACTACCTTAGGTAAGAACCCAGGTTTAGTACGCAGGACTGCCTTATCCGAATGAAAAATCAAATAAGGAGAATCACAATGTAAGGCTGATAATTCAGAGACTCTTCGAGCCGAGGAAATAGCCATTAAAAATAGAACTTTCCAAGATAACAACTTTATATCAATGGAATGAAGGGGTTCAAACGGAACGCCCTGTAAAACATTAAGAACAAGGTTTAAACTCCATGGTGGAGCAACAGTTTTAAACACAGGCTTAATTCTGGCCAAAGCCTGACAATAAGCCTGGACGTCAGGAACTTCTGACAGACGTTTGTGTAACAGAATGGACAGAGCTGAGATCTGTCCCTTTAATGAACTAGCAGATAAACCCTTTTCTAAACCTTCTTGTAGAAAAGACAATATCCTAGGAATCCTAACCTTACTCCAAGAGTAACCTTTGGATTCACACCAATATAGGTATTTACGCCATATCTTATGGTAAATCTTTCTGGTAACAGGTTTCCTAGCCTGTATTAAGGTATCAATAACTGACTCAGAAAATCCACGTCTTGATAAAATCAAGCGTTCAATTTCCAAGCAGTCAGCTTCAGAGAAGTTAGATTTTGATGTTTGAAGGGACCCTGTATCAGAAGGTCCTGTTTCAGAGGTAGAGACCAAGGTGGACAGGATGACATGTCCACCAGGTCTGCATACCAAGTCCTGCGTGGCCACGCAGGTGCTATTAGAATCACTGATGCTCTCTCTTGTTTGATTCTGGCAATCAATCGAGGAAGCAACGGGAAGGGTGGAAACACGTAAGCCATCCTGAAGTTCAAGGTGCTGTCAGAGCATCTATCAGGACTGCTCCTGGATCCCTGGATCTGGACCCGTAACGAGGAAGCTTGGCGTTCTGTCGAGACGCCATGAGATCTATCTCTGGTTTGCCCCAACGTCGAAGTATTTGGGCAAAGACCTCCGGATGAAGTTCCCACTCCCCCGGATGAAAAGTCTGACGACTTAAGAAATCCGCCTCCCAGTTCTCCACTCCCGGGATGTGGATTGCTGACAGGTGGCAAGAGTGAGACTCTGCCCAGCAAATTATCTTTGATACTTCCATCATAGCTAGGGAGCTTCTTGTCCCTCCCTGATGGTTGATGTAAGCTACAGTCGTGATGTTGTCCGACTGAAACCTGATGAACCCCCGAGTTGTCAACTGGGGCCAAGCCAGGAGGGCATTGAGAACTGCTCTCAATTCCAGAATGTTTATTGGCAGGAGACTCTCCTCCTGACTCCATTGTCCCTGAGCCTTCAGAGAATTCCAGACGGCACCCCAACCTAGAAGGCTGGCGTCTGTTGTTACAATTGTCCAGTCTGGTCTGCTGAATGGCATCCCCCTGGACAGATGTGGCCGAGAAAGCCACCATAGAAGAGAATTTCTGGTCTCTTGATCCAGATTCAGAGAAGGGGATAAGTCTGAGTAATCCCCATTCCACTGACTTAGCATGCACAGTTGCAGTGGTCTGAGGTGTAAGCGTGCAAAGGGTACTATGTCCATTGCAGCTACCATTAAGCCGATTACCTCCATGCATTGAGCCACTGACGGGTGTTGAATGGAATGAAGGGTGCGGCAAGCACTTTGAAGTCTTGTTAGCCTGTCCTCTGTCAGGTAAATCTTCATTTCTACAGAATCTATAAGAGTCCCCAGGAAGGGAACTCTTGTGAGTGGAACGAGTGAACTTTTCTTTTCGTTCACCTTCCATCCATGTGACCTTAGAAATGCCAGCACTAACTCTGTATGAGACTTGGCAGTTTGAAAGCTTGAACCTTGTATCAGAATGTCGTCTAGGTATGGAGCTACCGAGATTCCCCGCGGTCTTAGTACCGCCAGAAGAGCACCCAGAACCTTTGTGAAGATTCTTGGAGCTGTAGCCAATTCGAATGGAAGAGCCACAAACTGGTAATGCCTGTCTAGGAAGGCAAACCTTAGGTACCGATAATGATCTTTGTGAATCGGTATGTGAAGGTAAGCATCTTTTAAATCTACAGTGGTCATGTATTGACCCTCTTGGATCATAGGTAAAATTGTCCGAATAGTCTCCATCTTGAACGATGGAACTCTTAGGAATTTGTTTAGGATCTTTAAGTCCAGGATTGGTCTGAAAGTTCCCTCTTTTTTGGGAACCACAAACAGATTTGAGTAAAACCCCTGTCCCTGTTCCGATCGTGGAACTGGATGGATTACTCCCATTAACAAGAGCTCTTGTACGCAGCGTAGAAACGCCTCTTTCTTTGTCTGGATTGTTGACAATCTTGACAGATGAAATCTCTCTCTTGGAGGAGAGTATTTGAAGTCCAGAAGGTATCCCTGAGATATTATCTCTAGCGCCCAGGGATCCTGAACATCTCTTGCCCAAGCCTGGGCGAAGAGAGAAAGTCTGCCCCCCACTAGATCCGATCCCGGATCGGGGGCCCTCAATTCATGCTGTTTTCGGGGCAGCAGCAGGTTTCCTAGTCTGCTTGCCCTTGTTCCAGGGACTGGTTAGGTTCCCAGCCTTGTCTGTAGCGAGCAACAGCTCCTTCCTGTTTTGGTGCAGAGGAAGTTGATGCTGCTCCTGCTTTGAAATTACGAAAGGAACGAAAATTAGACTGTCTAGTCTTGGCTTTGGCTTTGTCCTGAGGCAGGGCATGGCCTTTACCTCCTGTAATGTCAGCGATAATCTCTTTCAACCCGGGCCCGAATAAGGTCTGCCCTTTGAAAGGTATATTAAGCAATTTAGACTTAGAAGTAACATCAGCTGACCAGGATTTTAGCCACAGCGCCCTGCGTGCCTGAATGGCGAATCCTGAATTCTTCGCCGTAAGTTTAGTAAGATGTACTACGGCCTCCGAAATGAATGAATTAGCTAGTTTAAGGACTCTAAGCCTGTCCGTAATGTCGTCCAGAGTAGCTGAACCAATGTTCTCTTCCAGAGACTCAATCCAGAATGCCGCTGCAGCCGTGATCGGCGCAATGCATGCAAGGGGTTGCAATATAAAACCTTGTTGAACAAACATTTTCTTAAGGTAACCCTCTAACTTTTTATCCATTGGATCTGAAAAAGCACAGCTATCCTCCACCGGGATAGTGGTACGCTTAGCTAAGGTAGAAACTGCTCCCTCCACCTTAGGGACCGTTTGCCATAAGTCCCTTGTGGTGGCGTCTATTGGAAACATTTTTCTAAATATCGGAGGGGGTGAGAACGGCACACCGGGTCTATCCCACTCCTTAGTAACAATTTCAGTAAGTCTCTTAGGTATAGGAAAAACCTCAGTACTCGTCGGTACCGCAAAATATTTATCCAACCTACACATTTTCTCTGGTATTGCAACTGTGTTACAATCATTCAGAGCCGCTAACACCTCCCCTAGTAATACACGGAGGTTTTCCAGTTTAAATTTAAAATTTGAAATATCTGAATCCAGTCTGTTTGGATCAGAACCGTCACCCACAGAATGAAGTTCTCCGTCCTCATGTTCTGCCACCTGTGACGCAGTGTCTGACATGGCCCTAATATTATCAGCGCACTCTGTTCTCACCCCAGAGTGATCACGCTTACCTCTTAGTTCTGGTAATTTAGCCAAAACCTCAGTCATAACAGTAGCCATATCCTGTAATGTGATTTGTAATGGCCGCCCAGATGTACTCGGCGCTACAATATCACGCACCTCCCTCTGAGCGGGAGATGTAGGTACTGACACGTGAGGTGAGTTAGTCGGCATAACTCTCCCCTCGTTGTTTGGTGAAATTTGTTCAATTTGTACAGATTGACTTTTATTTAAAGTAGCATCAATACAGTTAGTACATATATTTCTATTGGGCTCCACTTTGGCATTGCAACAAATGACACAGGTATCATCCTCTGAATCAGACATGTTTAACACACTAGCAAATAAACTTGCAACTTGGAAATACAATTCAATTAGAATAATATTAAAACGTACTGTGCCTTTAAGAAGCACAGAAGATCTATGACAGTTGAAAATTAATAAATTGAAACAGTTATAGCCTCAATCCTTGTAAACAACACAACTTTAGCAAAGGTTTGATCCCATTAGCAAAGATAACAAATTCTGAAAGCAGGAAACAAATTACAGAATAAACGTTTTTTATCTCAGTCAAACTATAATTCTCACAGCTCTGCTGAGAGAAATTACCTCCCTCAAAATAAGTTTTGAAGACCCCTGAGCTCTGTAGAGATGAACCGGATCATGCAGGGAATACAATGAGTTGCTGACTGAAATATTTGATGCATAGTAAAAGCGCCAAAAAACGGCCCCTCCCCCTCACACACAGCAGTGAGGGAGAACAGAAACTGTCAGAAAAACAGATTAAGCAACTGCCAAGTGGAAAAATAGTGCCCAAACATTTATTCACACAGTACCTCAGCAAATGAAAACGATTTTACATTCCAGCAAAAACGTTAAACATAATCTCTAGTTATTAAACAGCTTTATGTATTTCTTACAGTGTAATTCTAGTGAAGTACCATTCCCCAGAATACTGAAGTGTAAAGCATACATACATGACATTATATCGGTATGGCAGGATTTTCTTATCAATTCCATTGTCAGAAAATAAAAACTGCTACATACCTCTATGCAGATTCATCTGCCCGCTGTCCCCTGATCTGAAGTTTACCTCACTCCTCAGATGGCGGAGAACAGCAATATGATCTTAACTACTCCGGCTAAAATCATAGCAAAACTCTGGTAGATTCTTCTTCAAACTCTGCCAGAGAGGTAATAACACACTCCGGTGCTATTTTAAAATAACAAACTTTTGATTGAAGATATAAAACTAAGTATAATCACCATAGTCCTCTCACACATCCTATCTAGTCGTTGGGTGCAAGAGAATGACTGGGAGTGACGTAGAGGGGAGGAGCTATATGCAGCTCTGCTGGGTGAATCCTCTTGCACTTCCTGTTGGGGAGGAGTAATATCCCAGAAGTAATGATGACCCGTGGACTGATCACACTTAACAGAAGATCTCTTGTTCAACCATTTGTCGATTCTACCTTTATTTTCATGCTTCAAGTGACGTCACTCAAAGTGAAGAAAGATTTAAATGGTAAATACAAAAAATATTGCTTTTAACATAGTTACTACTGTAGGACATTTGTCAGTTTAACGTCCCTTTAATAATGGTTGCTACATTTGTAATATTATCTATCTAGATTGTAAGTTCCCACTGGAACAGGGCTCCCAATTACCCCTGTATTTGTTTGTTAAATTTTGTCTGGTGTCTCATATTGTATTATCCTTTTATCTTTGTTACCCATGGACAGCGCTGCTGAATCTGTTGGCGCTTTATAAATAAAAAATAATAATAAAATATTAGACAAGTCATACAAGGCCCATGATCTTAATAAAGTTATTGCTATCCACTAAGAACACAATCCTGACATGTCTATTTACTGCATGGACCAAGATGAAACAAAGGTTACAGCAGCAGTATTGGTACTGATGTGTAAATGTAAAAATAAGAATTCCTGCTTTATCCTTAAACGCTACGAGAAATAATTTCCAGTATTCATTACAAACATTCATTTAATCTTATTTTTCTAAAACTGTTTTGGGAAATAAAAAGTCTACGAAGAGTTTTGTTCACACATTTATACAGATTACAAATTAAATATTTACATCACAAATTAGCCCAGATTTCCTATATTAAACCTTATTTTTTTAACCTTTTAAGTGCACAAGGAATGTGTTCCAGGACCTGATTAGAGCAGGCATGTAGACCTAGGTGGCTTAAACAGCTTATTATTTGCTAAAGCACAACAGCAAGAACAGCAGAACATATCACATTTGTACAATACGTCCAATACAGGTGGTTCTGGGAAACTGTGAAAATTACATACAGCAATAAAGAGTAAAAAAAAAAAGAAAAAAAAAAAGGGCTATATTTTTAGATTAGGTGACCAACAAATCTCAGTGCACAATGTTGGTAACCAGCATAAGCGGATTGTAACCAAATTGTTACTGCCACATTAGCCAATGTTGTACTTCAGCAAATATTAGATTGGTAAAGGAAGGACGGACGGACGGAGCAAATAAGTTGTCAATTAAATCTTCACTCAAATCTCTGCAGTTATACTAGTTTATAAAAAGATAAGGCTCTTTGTGAGAGGCAGGAATATAAAAAAAACCTGCATGATAGTCATAGCACATGGTTTCACATAGTAAAGCTACTTCTGCAGTACTGGCCCAACCCCCTGCCCCTTCTGTGCTTATTACTGATTAATAAAAAGTGCGGGCTGAGGGAATTTAGTCAGTCTGAAGCTGCAAAGAAACAGACAGCTTAGATAATGTGCAAGTCATTGAGCCTAATAGCTCAGGTAATAGAGCCGTGGCACAATATTTTCATAACCAGGGAGGTATTTTTTTGTCTTGTAAAAGGCAGCAAGCAAAAGAAATACGTTTGATTTCCTTAAATTGCAACTGATGGCATGATAATAAAATAATTTTAAAGGGACATGAAAAATCAAAATCAAATTTACGTGGTTTAGATAGATAAGCAATTTTAAAAACTTTCCAGTTATCAAAATTGCTTTGATCTCTTTGTCGAAGAGCCTACTCCCGTATGCTCTGCAGCAAACACATGGCTCAAACTCTATGGCAGTAGTGCTTACAACGGTTATACATTATTGCAAGCACCGCTGCTATATTGTATTCTTCAAAGCATATCTATAAACACTCTATAACAAAATATAATAAAAGAAAAAAGTAAATTGTAAAGTTGTTTTAAATTTAACGCTATATCTGAATCATTAAAAAAGTTTTAGTTTCATGCTCTTTTAAGATGCCACTTCCATGTGTCAACATCAAGAATGTTTTTACATTATGATGCAATATGTGCCTAGTGAATGTGTGTGCTGGGACACTCCCCTTTGTTTCTTGTTAGTGTTCACGCTTGTGTAGGCCCATGAAATCACAAATATTCCCCCTTGTTAATCAATTTAAATGTATAGCGCTCCTGTGTAAGATAAAGGCATCAGCAGCGAAGAACAGATGGGTAAGACATGAAAAGCACAAGTCTCTTCTATGTGACTGACTTCTTCAACCTGAGCGGGAGCACACTAAGTCTTTTATCGAAGAACAGACTAGCAGTGATTACAGATGCCAGTACATGGGTGAAATCTAACAGACAAAATGAGCATCCCACCACACACATTAACAGGGTACATAATGCATTATAATGTAAAACTGGCTTGGAGATTACTATCTATTTAAGTATCTGTCTCACACAAAACAAATGATGAATCCTACTTATCTTAGGAAGCCATGCAGGTCTTAATTTCCACAACTAGTTCTCTGTGACGTTAGAGCTAAAAGGAAGTGTATATATAAGTGTATACAAGTGATATTTTACTTTTGCAATTTTTAAACACATTAATGTGGGCATATTGATAGGATACTGGACAGCAAGACATCCTATCCTGCAGGTGCTGTAGAAGTACGAAAAGGTATAAAAAATAATGTTTACTGTTAGAGTAACCTGCTTTAACAGGATACTTTGGTTACTGATTTAACCTGTAGATATCTAGAGTATGTTCCAATACAACACTACAATGATAATCAAGGAAGTTAAATGAGAATTCTGCTGCAGTTAAACAAATATCAGGAGTTTTGGAGGAAACATACATTTTTTTGAGGTAACAAAATACAAAGGCTTAACAATGAAAAAGAATGGCACTTTGTGCACATATCAGTGCTTTCTGCAATCGGGGGGGGGGGGGTTATCGATTTTATTTTCATAGAAAATGCTAAAGGTTTTCATGACTGGCTCCTCACTATATCTGTATCATTGTAAATAGGGTCTGTTGCACAATTCAAATGCTGCAATAGATCAATAGCAATACAATTTAAGATTATGCAGACCTCCAATGCAGTGCAAGGGTTAAAGATGGTTAACCAGCCACAGGTACAATAATACCTCAAGGAGGCATGGGGCAGATGTCTGAACATATACATATAAAAAATTTACAGAAAGGTACAAATTTCATTACACCCCCTTGGCTGCCAGTGAACGCTGCAGTGCAAGGGGTATCAGCTCAATAACTTACAATAGTTTGGGATGTACGAAAACCACAGAAATGTAAAACTGCTTTTCTGAGACTATAAGAATGTTTTTTTGTACATTAAATATTTCCTTTAGAACACCTTAATCTGGATTTTTATGAGGAAATTTTCTAGTAATAGGCATAAAATTGGATTCATCCCTATTTACTACGCAACGCCTATAAAAAAAAAAAAACAACTGAGGACAAACATACAACCTCAGATACCTGTAACACCATCCAAGATTACAAAACAGGCACTATAGTAGCATACAGAACTGGGCCTCCTGCTGCAGTCTCTGAAACATCACGCCACTGCAAGATACAGATGTGCGTCTTAACAGATATTTGTAACCTACTATTTATATAATAAGCTACTCTATAGTCACAATGGTGTCATTACTAGCGGTGCTCGCAGGTGTAGACAAAGGCTGATTACAGAATTCAAGCAGAAATATCTCAAACTAAAATTACAGGTTTATAGTCTGTGACTATATCACACACCATAAATCACTATAAACCCTATTTTAAAAAAATAATCCATGTTTGTGACACCTGATGGACCAACATACATGTAAATAACAATATAGGATTGCTCTCTCCAGCACATCAAGTGTTTAACATGGCTGAGAACAAGTCTACAAAGCGCTGAGCATACAGTCATGTTTCTCTGCACAAGGAAGGGTAAGCAATGCATCACTGGCACCGCCAGCGGAATAAAATAATCATTCAGAAGCATGCAGTATTAATATTGTACATCTAAAAAACACAACTGATGTCCACTGCTGGATAGCACAGTTGACGTTTCTTTTCTTCCTGAGGTGCAGAGTAGGGTTATCGGGAAAATCAGCGAAAGATTTGTTCTTTAGTAAATGTAAACAAAAAGACTGGAGACGGGGCCATTGGAGAGATCAGAGTGTCCAGGAGATTAGACTTAAAACAATTGTCACCCAGTTCCCCTCTCATATTGGTCAATACCAGTTATGCACAGAAGGGACGAGGTTACATTTTGTGAAGGGTTTGCAGAAGAGCATGTCGGGCTTGGGGGTTTGACTCCAAAGCGGTGTTGGGCCTGCAATCAGATTAAATAAAAAAGCGGCTTATTAGTAACATACAAAAAAAACATTTCAATTAAAGGGAAATTAATCATTTTTTCTGTGATATAGTTATAAAAATATTTTAAGGTGCAATACACTTATCTATTTATTTTGAAAAGACAGACTCCAGAAAAAAAATAATATTCTCATGGGGCAAATTCTTGTGTAAAAACAAAACTGGTAATGACGTCCTTATCTGTCAAAGAGCAGTTGGTTCATAGGGATAAGCCATACACACACACATTCATTTAATAGGTTTCAAAGTAAATGTAAACAGTTTAGTTAAACTTGAATTAAAAAAAACATTTAACACAAGGACTTAAGATTTTTGCAATCAATAAGTTTAAACGGAAAACAGAGACTTTGTTTTGTTAACTTTAACTTAGCCATGGTCATTAACCACTTGGCAGCATTAAACATAAGTCAGTAAATTTAAGAGACAGTAAAGTCAAAATTAAATAAATGGATTGAATAGAGAATATAAGTTTAAACAACCTTCCAATTTACTTCTATTACTAATTTAGCTTATTTCTCTTGCTATCCTGTTACAAACGTAGTCCTAGGTAAGCTCAGGATCGTACAAGTGTCTAGCCATCTAGCAGCAGTGTTTTGTAACAATGTTTATAGCAATGTTATACATTGCTGCAAATACTGTTACCATAGACTGCTAGAGACACGTACATGCTCCAAAGCTCCTATCAGCTTCTCAGGTTCCTTCTTTAAACAATACCAAGAAAACTAAGCAAAATTTGATACATGGAAAGTTGTTAAAAAGTACATGCTCCTTTGGAATAATGGAGATTTAATTTTGACTTTTATGTCCCTTTAACGCTCAGATTTTAACACATTTGTTTACGCTTCATAAGGAATATTTACAGCGCACTTACTTTGAGATGAAAGCACGAAGAATAGGGACTAGAGACTTGGGAAAATAATCCTGCTGTGCAATGTGATTCAGTGTCATCAACGGTCCATTTAAATGTGGAATCGTTTTGATCTTGTCTTCACTCTACCAGACCAAATACTAGATTATTACCGAGCTACCAAAAGAAAACCGCTAATAGATACAACATATAAATATTTGTAATGCTGCAACATGGTCAAGTCACGACTGCTGGATAAAAATCTTAAGTTTTATTGGTTTTGATGTAAAAAGCAAGACTTGTCACACTGGATCATTTAAATGCAAAATGATATCCCTTGTAATAAGTTTCCAATGATCCATTTTTACCTGATAGCGTGTATCAAATTGTTTGCAAATGATCGTTTACCTTTAATTTTGTAATGTGAAAAAGATTATTGAACCCCACACTCAATATTTTAATACCAAACTATTGGCCTTTGAGTAAAGAGAGAGGTAACATGAGCAGGTCTGTTCTTCCAGCTTACTCAGCCCATTTAAATTGAAATGTCCTTGAGTTGAGCTGGTTTCAAGCAAACCCAGCTATTGCAAATGCAAAAAATAAACACGAAGGAACAATTATTATTATTAATAATAATAATAATAATAATAATATGTTGCAGCTGGTATAAACAAGACATTGGGAGCAGATTAAAGGGGACACCAATTTGACAGTAGTGTCTCTTTAAAAACAGTTTAGAAATAGCTCTGTCCAGAATGCACTTCACTTCTATGTTAAATTTAGGGGTTCGTTGACATAAAATTATTTCAGAAAAGAAGGAAAAATAGGGATGGTGGATTTTCAGTGATGAGCTGGTTTTGATGGATTTAGAGTTTTAGATATGAATCTGTAAAATTCCCTTTAATTTATGACAAACAAGCTAATATTAAAAGGGACAGTAAATGAAACTATTTTGCAATATATTTTTATTATTTATTTTCCCTTTTCATGTAATTGAGCAATTTCTCACAACGTGAAATGCACCTGCATACTTCTCAAGGCTAACCCTGCTACACATCTGTCCCTACTAACTGGCTTTATCAGATAACTGTAAAACAATGCACTTTATGACCGTAGCTAGCCTTGTTGTCTGCCGACTAAAGCCCAGATTGGCTCCTACAAATAAGGCAAATTGTGGGTGAAGTTCGGTTGTTTTAAAATAATTGCAGTAAAAAGGATGTAAATTTGTTTTAAAAAAACAAAATTTATGCTTACCTGATAAATTTATTTCTTTTGTGGTGTATCCAGTCCACGGGTTCATCCATTACTTGTGGGATATTCTCCTTCCCAACAGGAAGCTGCAAGAGGACACCCACAGCAGAGCTGTCTATATAGCTCCTCCCCTAACTGCCACCCCCAGTCATTTGACCGAAGACAAGCAAGAAAAAAGGAGAAACTATAGGGTGCAGTGGGGACTGTAGTTTAAAAATAAAAAACACCTGCCTAAAAATGACATGGCGGGCCGTGGACTGGATACACCACAAGAGAAATAAATTTATCAGGTAAACATAAATTTTGTTTTCTCTTGTAAAGGTGTATTCAGTCCACGGGTTCATCCATTACTTGTGGGATACCAATACCAAAGCTTTAGGACACTGATGAAGGGACAAGGCAGGCACTTAAACGGAGGGCACCACTGCCTGTAAGACCTTTCTCCCAAAAATATCGAATTTGTAGAATTTAGAAAAAGTATGAAGCGAAGACCAATTCGCCGACTTACAAATCTGTTCAACAGAGGCCTCATTTTTAAAAGCCCATGTGGAAGCCACCACTCTAGTGGAATGAGCTGTAATTCTTTCAGGAGGCTGCTGGCCAGCAGTCTCATAAGCTAAGAGGAACTATCCTCTGAAAGAGGTCCGAGTTGTCTCTGTTCCATTGTCTAAGCATGCATAACTATAGAGGTCTCAGATGGAAACAAGCAAATGGAAAAAATGTCACATGAAAGCAACCATTAGACAAATTACCCTCCATACACTGAGCCACTGATGGATGGGTAGAGAACTGGAGAGACAAGAAGCAAGAATTTTGGATTTTCTTACGTCAGTCAGAAAAATCTTCATGGACAGAGAGTTTATGACCGATCCCATAAAGCATACCCTGGTGTCTGGCACCAGGGCTCTCTTTTCCAGATTTACTTCCACCCGTGGAACGTAGAATAGCCAACAGAGTCTGTATGGTATCTTGCTTAATGAAAAGACTGGCGCCAGAACCAAGATCTCATCCAGGTACGGAGACAAAAGCAATTCCCTGAGATCTGGCCACCGCCAAAAGAGCCCCTAGAACCCTTGTAAAGATTCAGGGAGCCGTTGGGCAAGGTCAAAGGGAAGGGCAACAAATTGAAAGTGTTTCTAGAAAGGCAAACCGCAGGAAAAGGTGATGTTCCCTGTGAATAGGCACATGAAGATGAGCATACTTCAGATCTATTGTAGTCATAAATTGACCCTCCTGAACCAAAGGGAAAATTAAACGTATAGCTCACCATTTTGAAGGACCGAACCATAAGAAATGTGTTGAGGACACCTCAGTCTAAAAATGGGTCGAAATGTTCCCTCTTTCTTGGAACCACATAAAGGTTGGAATAGAAACTTTGACCTAGTTCCTCCAGAAGAACAGGGACAATCCTTGCTAGAGAGGCGAGATCCTAGATGTAATTTAAGAAAACTTCTCTCTATATATGGATTGCAGATAATCTTGGCAAGAGAAAACTGCCCTCAGGGAGGACAAGATTTGATCCTATTTAGTACAAGATAACTATCACCTTAATATGAATACAATTATAATATTGTATTCCTATCAGAAAATATAGAAATAAATATATTAGTGTCCTAAAGACACTAAGAGGTGAACTAACCTACGAGTCACATACGATAGGAAAATAATCTCAATAAGAGAAAGATTAAAATACAGGACCCCTGTATAAAAAGTACAACTTTATTATGAAACCCCACAACCTCTGCCACTGCAAAACTCCTATGCTGCTCTTGCCGAACACACTTGTGATGAGGAGATTGCTGTTCCTGAGCCCTCTGAAGCTGTAAAATGCAAATCTATTGTACCTGTTTCTCTAGGTAACATAACACAGGAAAGAACTGCAGATGTGTTTTTGAGAAAAAGACCATTAGTGGGTGACTATTTTGAGGAATGTGTATTTAGGTAAAGTAAAGGTAGAAGCAAGGGAAGGTTAGATGTCTTCCAGGAGCTACTGCTCACAGGGATAAGAATCGTATTTTGAGAATTGTTAAAGGCAGCAGGAAAGGGAAGCGAGTTAGTTGTGATAGTTCATTTAGGAACAAATGATCTGGCTAGTAATCATGTTGCTGCTGTTCAGAAAAAGTTTTGTGACCTAGGTAATCTTTTAGAGATATGGCATCAACTTTATAATTTTCTGCTATTTTACCAGTGTATGGCCAGGAAGCAGGAAAGATGGAGCGGATAACTTTTTATTGGCATTAGAGCTGTTTGGCAAGATACTAGGTTATTAAGGAGAGATGGCTTGCATTTGGATGTTAAAGGAGTATCTGGGAGAGGAGTTCAAATGCTTTATTAGAAATCATTTAAACTAATAAAGGGGGGTAGCATTAATTATCCACCTGCCCCCCACAGCATGCCAAAACTGTTAGTCCAATTAACAATTCGTGCAATGAGCATATTAATAATGACTAGGGACAACTTGGATCTAGTAGCTATAACAGAAACATGGTACAATGAGTTGCATGACTGGGACATAGTCATACTGTATACAGGTTATTTAAAAAGAATAGAGTAGGAAAGAAGGTGGAGGAGGTTGCTCTGTATGTAAATGAAAATATAAAAGGTTACTGAAATTGTAGGAACAAATGATGAGGTGGAAAGTATTTGGGCTGACTTTGGAAATTGGAGATAAAAATGTGTTTAGAATATGGGGTTTTATATAGGCCCTCCATTGCAGATAAAAAAAAACTTGACAATCTGTTATTAGAAGAAATAACCAAAATGACCATGAAGGGTAAGGTTATAGTAATGGGGGACTTTAATTTGCCAGATATAGACTGAAGATTCCTTCTGCTAGAACAGCTAGAAAGCAGGTATATTTTTGAATCTCTGCTAGGGGAATCACTTTAGCAATTAGTTAACCAACTCGTAAGGAAGCCTATATTAGATCTAATACTTACAAACAGCAATACAGTTTCAGATGTGTCTGTAGGTGAACACTTAGATCCAGTGGATCATCAATCTGTTTTGTTTAGTATTCATGTGCAGAAGAAACTGTCCACCCAGACTAAACAAAAAGTTTTAGACTTTAGGAAGGCAGATTTTTCATTAATGGGAGAATTTGTGAAAGGTTGCCATTTTAGATGCAACCGCACACTGTATTAGACATGTCTGTAAAAGTAAAAGAAAGCGGGAAAACCAATTTGGTTTTCCAAAGAAAAGTAGCACATGCTGGTAAAGACCAAAAATGATAGCTTATAAAAATTACAGAGACACACAATCAGATGATATGAAAATATGGAGACTCCAACAAAAAAAGACTAAGCATGTTAATTAGGAAGGTTAAAGCTCATGCAGAAGAAGAGATAGCACAGACCGTAAAATTGTAAAATGCTCCTCCCTTCCCTCCCTACTCCAGTCATCTCGACCGAAGTTAGGAAAAGAAAAGCCAAGGTGCAGAAGGTGTCTGAAGTTTACAATAACCCACAACCTGTCTTAAAACCCAGGGCAGGCCATGGACTCATCGTGTCAAAAAATAAACAAATTTATCAGGTAAGCATAAATTTTCTTTTCTTTTTTAAGACACAATGAGTCCCACAGATCATCTTAATTACTAATGGGATTCAATAGCCAAGCTAGAGTACCAGATGATAGGGAGGGACAAGACAGGGAACCTAAACGGATGGCACCACCTGCTTGAAGAACCTTTCTCCCCAAAAACAGCCTCAGCCGAGGCAAAAGTGTCAAATAGCAGGAACTTTGAAAAGAGTGAAGAGAGGACCAAGTTGCAGCCTTGCAAATCTCGTGGAATGAGCCCGTAAACTCTCTCGGGAGGCTGCTGTCCAGCAGTCTCATAAGCAAAAACGTATAATAATCGTCAGTCAAAAAGAAAGAAGTAGCCGTAGCTTTCTGTCCCTTACCGTTTTCCTGAGAAAACCACAAACAAAGAAGACTGACGAAAATCCTTAGTCGTCTGTAAGTAGAATTTTAAGGCACGGACCACGTCCAAATCATGCAGAAGTCTTTCCCTCTGCAAAAAAAGGATTTAGACACAAGGAAGGAAACCAATCTCCTGATAATGTGCGATCAGAAACAACCTTTAGGAAGAAATCCTAATTTAGTTCGTAAAACTACCTTATCTGAATGGAAGATAAGGAGAATCATACTGCAAAGCCGAGAGCTCTGACAGTCTCCGAGCAGAAGAAATAGCAACAAGAAATAAAACCTTCAAGATATTAATCTAAATATCTAAGGAATGCATAGGCTCAAACGGAGCCCCTTGAAGAACTTTAAGAACTAAAGACTCCATGGAGGAGTAACTGGTTTTAAACACAGGCCTAATCCTAACCAAGGACTGACAAAGAGATTGAACATCTGGGACATCCGCCAGGACGTTTGGTGTAACAAAATAGACAAAGCCGAGATCGGACCTTTAGGAACTCATCGATAAACCTTTCTTCAAACCCTCCTTGGAGGAAAAGATAAAATTCTAGGAATCCTAACCCTACTCCATGAGTAAGCCCTTGGATTCCACACCAATAAAGGTCTTTACGCCAAATTTTATGGTAAATCTTTCTAGTCACAGGCTTACGATCCTGAAACATGATCTCTATGACTGGAATCAGCAAAATCCCCCACTTGGATAAGATTAATCGTTCAATCTTCAAGCAGTCAGCTGCAGAGAAACTAGATGTGGGTGGAGGAAGGGACCCTGAATCAGAAGGTCCTTCCTCAACGGAAGTCTCCAAGGTGGCAGAGATGCCACGAAAACCAACTCCGACTGACCACACCTTAGAAACAGGTCGGAGAACATTTCGGATGGAGTTCCCACTCCCCCGGATAAAAGGTCTGCCTGCTAAGAAGTCCGCCCTCCCAGTTGTCCACCCCCTGGGATGTGAATCGCCAACAGATAGCAAGAATGGGCCTCTGTTCCATTGCCTGAGCATGCTAAACTGCAGAGTCTGAGGATGGAAACGAGCCAAACGGATGATGTCCATTGTCGTCACCATCAGCCCTATGAACTCCATGTACTGAGCCACTGACGGCCGAGAGTGGGACTGAAGGACTCGGCAAGTATCTATAATCTTTAATTTCTTGACTTCTGTCAGAAAAATCTTCATGGACAATGAGTCTATTATAGTTCCCAAGAAAGTGAATCTTGTGTCTGGAACTGGAGAACTCTTTCCCAAATGTACCTTCCACCCGTGAGTTCTCAGGAAAGATAACACTATGTCAGTGTGGGATCTTGCTTTGTTGAAAAGATGGAGCCTGGACCAGAATGTCGTTCAAATATTGTGAAAATTCTGGGAGAAGTGGCCAGGCCGAATGGAAGAGCCCACAAACTGGAAATATTTGTTGTGAAAGGCAAATCTTAGAAACTTGTAATGATCCCTGTAAATCCACAGTTGTCATGAATTGACTCTTCTGGATTAATGGAAGAATGGAATGAATAGTTTCCATCTTGAAGACAGAACCCTGAGGAATTTGTTTTAGACACTTGAGATCCAAAGAGGTCTGAAGGTTCCCTCCATTTGTGGGAACCATGATAGATTGGAATAAAATCCCAAACCCTGTTCTGGTATCGGAACAAGAACTATCACTCCGCAGGCTGGGAAAAGTCTCTTACGCATTGTAAGAATATCTAACTTTTTGTCTGGTCTACAGACAATTCTGAAAACAGAAACCTGCTCTGGGAGGGAAAACCTTTGCACACTAATCTGAATCTCTGGGATACTCTATTGCCCAGGGATCCGGAACATCTCAAACCCCAAGCCTGAGCGGAACGAAGGAAAGTCTGCTCCCTACAAGATACGGTCTGCGGACCGAGGGCATGCCCCTTCATTCTGTCCCTTGATCCCACTGCATGTTTATTGGATTTCCAAGATTGAATGGGTCTCCATGCAAGTTGAGACCTGATCTTGTTTGGAGACAGTTAGAGGAAGAATTTCCCTTGGAATTTCGAAAAAAACCGAAAATTACTCTGTCGTCCTTTTCTCATATCCTGACGGTAAAAATGAGATCCATACCTCCCGCGAAGTCACAAATAATCTCCGACATAGCCAGGTCCATGCAAGGTCTTGCCCTTGTAAGGAATAGCATAAAAAATTATGAATGTATGTATGGATGGAGTACTTCTTAAAGTACGGCTAATCACCGTAAGGGTCTCAAGGCGCCTGTTCATCTAAACCACCTCAGAAGGATGAAATGTTGAGTGGACCTCGCCGGGAATGAACCTGCAACCTTGGGTTGCTACAGACCTAGCCACAGCGTCTTAACCTGCTGAACCTATCTGATAAGGCACAGAAGTTTTGATTCAGAGGACACATCCGCAGACCAAGGCTCTAACCATTAGGCTCTGCAAGCTAGAATAGAGAAATTCAAAATCTTTGCTCCCAGCTTTGATACATGAAGGGAAGCATCCGTAATAAAGGAATTAGCCAATTTAAGGGCTCTTATCTATCCTGGATTTCACTCAAAGAAGTTTATGTCCTGATAGCATCATGCAACCCCTCAAGCAATATGCTGCCGACGCTAGTGACGGTAGCAAAGGACACAGATGGCTGCCATTGTAAATCCTAGTGTACAATTTTTTTTATTTTCTATGACTGAAGAGTCGTAGCTAAAAAACCTCCTTGAGTAACAGATAGAGGTGAAGTGGCTTAAACTTTAAAGATACAAGTTCGGCATCTAACAAGAGGAATTACAGTGCGTTAGAAACCTACTTGCTGAAAATCTGTTTCTTCGCTTTCCATCAATATTGGAAAAAGCAAACAACATCATCAGAACATATGAATAGAGCGAAGTCTGTAAAGTAACCTCCAGAATGAGTTATAGAGGAAGCACAGGGCACTGAATGTGAGGGGCAATAAAAATTTTGGACTTGAGGCAAAAAAATTGCGCTATATTGAACATTGTAATTGTGCTACAGAATTTGGGGGCGCTATACAAAAATAAGACAATATCATATTGTAATTAAATTTCTGGACAACATCCTCATTGTAAAATGTTGCCTCAGAAAAAGACTATCGCCTAAGGATTAGGTTCCTCACACACAATGAAGCAAACAGAAAGGATTTGATGGTTCCACATTTGCATACAAATAACAATATCTCTTAAAAAAAAATAAACTTTTTAACCCTTTGAGTGCCAAACACATTCTTAATGGTTTTTTATTTAATATTTTTAAAAATTTTTTTTTTAACTTTTTGATTTCAGATTCACTTACACCGTTGGAAAGGTTAGGCGATTACCTTTCCAACAGTGTAAGTCTTGGGGATCTGTAGCTGCTTAGATGCCTGAGATACAGGCTTCTAAGCAGCATGCCCCCTGCTCCTATATTTAACATTGTTAATGTTAAATAAAGTTGCGCGGTGTGCGTGAGTCATCACGTTTATTGCGCGTGACGTCCACCACACCAAAACGGAAGCCTCTGCGATGCCTATTCATTACTGCAGCACCGATCGCCGGGTGTAGGAGCGGGTGGGAGCCCCCAGATCTTCCTCAAGTTGGGAGTGCGCTAGTGACGGCTCTAAGCCGTCATTAGCACCAGAGTGGGAAACTCTGTGACGGCTCAGAGCAGTCATTAGCACCCAAGGGGTTATAAATAAAGTAAATATACTGTCCCTTTAAATTTTAAAAAAGGAAAACTTTTCTTCTGTCTTTTTATTATTTTTGTGTAAATAGGGCAAAACAGCTCAACTAAATGTGCAATTTAACAGCATCCCTCAGAGTGAAACTGCTGAAGTGCCTGTCTGAACCATAGAACTAACTCCCTCTGAGTAGTGCTTGCAGATCCGGAACTGCACCGCAACAGGGGAAGACAGTCTTCCGATCCTAATTACGCTTGATATATGTGAAAACGCGTAATAGGACCAGTAACTGCACAACTTCCTCTTGCGCAGTGCAATTTAAAGCTCTCCGGAAGAGAAGGGGGAAAAAAAGGCGAGCTATGCAAATGCCGCCTCCCCAAGGACTGCCCGTTGTGGGCGTTAACAATACAGTAATCTCCAGGTCGACATGATGTTTATATAACAGCCGAGAGATATGATCACTGCAAATGTTAGAGTGCCCCAATGTGCTAGAAAGAAGAATAACGTAATAAACTAAACAAAGCGGTCAATAACGCCCGTTGAAGGCGATGTCAGAGCCTTATTACTTAATAAGTAACAAAGTACCCAAATACGCCCATTGAAGGCGATGTCAGTACAGTCAGTCAGGTCCCCGGTCGGCATGTTTGTTTATGCAAACCGCCGGGAGATGTGGCCCCTGTAATCATTATATTGCCCCAAATGCCTGCCTATTACTTAATAATAAAGTACCCAATTACACCCGTTGAAGGCGATGTCAGTACAGTCCAGTCAGCTCCTGGTCGGCATGTTTGTTTATGCAACCGCCGGGGAGAAGTGGCTTGCCCCACAATGTCTGTGTCAGAACAGTCATCTCCCGCCACTCCGGGAGAAGTGTGACAAATTGATTGCGTGTAGCTGTCGATTATAGACTCCCAAATATGGATGAGAATGCATACCTGAGCAAAATAAAGAGCCTTCCACTAAGGGCCTCCTTATATGTTCCATTTACATACGTGAGTGGCCAACTTCTTCCGAGTGTTTCTTTTCTTTTAACCCCAGAAATAAAAACGGCACTTACCTCACATTTCTGCCCGACAGCAAAGGCAGCTCCCAGGTTTGTGAAGTCCAATTCTTCACATGGACCTGTGAATTAAAGAAAATACCAAGTAATATCCCTCAGATTTTTCCAGGTTAGGCAGCAACAGTATATGGGAGGCACAGTGAGAATTATGTCCCACCAGTTCCTAATTGCTCTAAAGCACAATGCCTTGCTGAAGAGACTGATATGGACTACGGCTACACCCTAGAACAAAGCAGCACACTCTGGCACTACTTTAAAATAATAAACTCTTGATTGAAGAATCTTTTCTAACAACTAACTTTTACCTCTTCCTATCACTAACGTAGGCAAGAGAATCACTGGGGTGGGAGGGAAGGGTGGAGCTATTTAACAGCTCTGCTGTGGTGCGCTTTGCCTCCTCCTGCTGACCAGGAGGATGAATATCCCATTGGTAATTAAGATGATCCGTGGACTATCATGTCTTAAAAAGAAAATAAGGTTGGAATAGTAAAATTGAAATCAGTTGATGGTAGAATAATAGGAGATAAGCAAATTGCAGACTGTCGCAATGTATTACTTCTATTCTGTTTACACAAATGATTGTGAAGATAGAATGCTACATCTAAGGGATGCTACAGAATAATAGAACAAGCTTAACACTAATCTTTTTACAGAGGATGAGGTTTTGTTAGCATTTTCAAAAATAAATGTTAAAAAGGCAGTGGGGTCCTGATAATATTCATCCAAGGGTTTTAAAAAGAACTTCGATCAGTGATAACTGTCCCACTTAACTGATCTGTTTAATCAGTCACTATTAAACAGCAGCTGTCCCAGATGATTGGAGAATAGCAAATGTAATACCGCTTCATAAAAAAGGGCAGTAGAGAGGAATATGGTAACTACAGGCCAGTTAGTTTAACTTCAGTAGTAGGGGAATTAATGGAAAGCCTCTTAAAAGAAAGAATTATGACTTACATAAAGACAAACAATTTAGAGGACGAAAATCAGCATGGTTTTACTTCAGGGAGAACATGTCAGGACTATCTAATCAACTCCTTCTTTGATTATGTAACAAAAGTATTAGACAAGGGTTTGAGCAGTTGATGTAGCATATCTAGATTTCAGCAAGCATTTTGAACACCGTCCCCACACGATAAACTAATTCAAACTGTATCTCCTTGGTCTAGACTCAAAAATTGTGAACTGGGTGGAATGTTGGCTTAAGGACAGAAAACAAATGTCTTAGTAAATGGAGTTCATTCAGCAGAAGGGGCTGTTACTAGTTGTGTTCCTCAGGGGTCAGTCCTGGGGCCTGTTTTGTCTTAATATATTTATCTGTGATATCAGCAAAGGGCCACAGGGAAAGTATGTCTGTTTGCAGATGTAACAGAGTGGATATGGGGGGGGGGGGGGGTAGACAAAATGAGAAGTGATATACAACAATTGGAGAATTGGACAAACGACTGGGATCTAAGGTTTAAACAGCAAAGTGTAAAATAATGCATTTAGGAAAGAAAAAGAAAATTTATTCTTACCTGATAAATTTATTTCTTTTTGACACCAATGAGATCACGGATCATTTTAATTACTATGGGATATTCACCTCCTGGTCAGAAGGAGGCGGCAAGAGCACCACAGCAAGCTGTTAAATAGCTCCACCACTGCCTCTAAATGCGGCCTCAGCCGAAGCAAGTGTGTCAAATTTGTAGAATTTTGAAAAAGTGTGGAGAGAAGACCACGTTGCAGCCTTGCAAATCTGCTCCACTGAAGCTCCATTTTTTTAATGCCCATGAGGAAGCAAAGCCCTCGTGGAATGAGCATAACTCTCTCTGGAAGCTGCTTGACCAGCAGTCTCATAGCGAAAACATATGATACTATTCAGCCAAAAAGGAAAGCAAAGTAGCCGTAGCTTTCTGACCCTTATGTTTTCCTGAGAAAACCACAAACAAGGCAGGAAAAATGTTTAAAGCACGAACCACGTCCAAATTGTGTAAAAGTCGCTCCTTCTGAGAGGAAGGTTTAGGACACAAGAAAGGATCAACAAATCTCCTGATTAAAGTTCCGACCAAAAACAACTCAAGGTAAGCTTTGCGTACTAATTTGGATTTCTTCCTAATCTGAATGAAAAATAAGGTAAGGGACTATACTGCAAAGCCCTAGAGCTCTGACACTCTATGAGCAGAAGGAAATAGCAACAAGAAATAAAACATTCCAAGATAACTTAATATCTAAGGAATGCATAGGCTCAAACGGAGCCCCTTGAAGAACTTTGAGAACCAAATTAAGACTCCATGGAGGAGTAACTGGCTTGAATGCAGGCCTGGACCTAACCCAAGGCCTGACAAAAAGATTGCACATCTGGAACATCTGACCCCTTTGTGTAACAAAATAGATAAGTCAGAAAATTGACGATAATCCTTCCTCCAAGCCCTCATTGTAGAAAGGACAAATTCTAGGAATCCTAACTATACTCCAGGAGTAGCCCTTGGATTCACACCAAGAGATATTTACGCCAAATCTTATGGAAAATCCTTCTAGTTACAGGTTTAGAGACCGAATCATGGTCTCTATGACCGATCTCTGAAAAGTCACGCCTGGACTAAAATTAAGTGTTCAATCTCCAAGCAGGCCCGCTTCAGAAAAACTATGTGGGTGAAGGAAGGGCCCTTGAAAGAAGAAGGTCCTTCCTCAACGGAAGTCTCCAGGGTGGCAGAAAAACGACATGTCAATCAGATCCGCATACCAAATCCTGCGAGGCCAAGCTGGTGCTGCAATGAGGCATCACCGAGGCACTCTCCTGCTTGATTCGAGCAATGACCCGAGGAGGAAAGAGCAAACGGAGGAAAAAGGTATATGCTAGACTGAAGGTCCAAGGTGCCGCCCGGGCATCAGTACCGCCCTGAGGGTCCCTGGACCTCAACTTGTACCTCGGGAGCCCTGGCATTTTGCTGAGATGCCACGAGATGTAATTCCAACTGACCCCATTTTAGAATCAGGATGGAGAACACTTCGGAATGAAGTTCCCACCCTGGATGAAAGGTCTGCCTGCTTAGGAAGTCCCGCTTCCCAGTTGACGACTCCTGGGATGTGGATCGTCGACAGACAGCAAGAGTGGGCTTCCGCCCACAGGATTATTTTAGTTACCTCTGTCATCACTGAGGAACTTCCTCGTTCCTCCCCTGATGATTGATGTAAGCCACTGAAGTTATGTTGTCTGACTGGGACCTGATAAACTTTCCCGAAGCTAACTGTGGCGAGGCCAGAAGAGCATTGAAGATTGCTCTCAGTCCAGATTGATTATAGGAAGAACAGACTCAAAATTCCCTGAAAAACGGTTCCCTGGGAAAGATGATCAAGGGACACCCACCATTAAAGAAGATCCCTTGCCTCCTGCTCCAGAAGTATTTGAGGAGACTAGTCCGCATAATCGCGTTTCATTGCCTGAGCATGTTTAACTGCAGGTCTGAGGTGGAACCGATGCGAACGGAATGATGTCCATTGCCGCCACCATCAGCCCGATTACTGATGGCAGAGGAGTTGAGCTGAAGAGCTAGACAAGCATCGAACATCTTTGATTTCCCGACTTCTGTCAGAAAAAATCTTCATCAACTAGGGAATCTATTATGGGTTCCCAAGAAAGTTACCCTTGTATTTGGGACTAAGGAACACTTTCCAGATTTACCTTCCACCCGTGAGATCGCAGGAAGGATAGTAATATTTCTGTGTGGGATCTTCCTTGTTGAAAGGATGGAGCCTTAACAGGATGTCGTTCAAATAGGGCACCACTGCAATGCCCCGCAACCGAAGCACTGGCAACAGCGATCTCAGGACCTTTGAGAAAATTCTGGGAGCTGTGTCAAGACCCGAAAGGAAGAGCCACGAACTGGAAGTGTTTGTCTAGAAAGGCAAAAATCTGAACTTGTGATGATCTCTTGGAAACATGCAAGTATGCGTCATTTAAATCCACGGTGTCATAAATTGACCCCTCCTGGACTAAAGGTTAGAATGGAATGAATAGTTTCCATCTTGAAGGGACGGTACTCTGAGAAATTTGTTTAGACTCTTGAGATCTAAAATAGGCTCTGAAGGTTCCCTCTTGTTTGGGAAACACGAACAGATTGGACTAAAATCCCAGAACCCTGTTCCTGAATCGGAACAGGAACTATCACTCCCCAGAACAGAGAGGTCTCTCTCTTCGTCTAGTCAACAGATAATCTTGAACGCAGAAACCTGCCTGTGGGAGGTAAACTTCTGAACTCTAGTTTGTATCCCTGGGACATCGATTTCTACTGCCTAGGGATCAAGAACATCTTGAACCCAAGCCTGAGCGAAGGAGGAAAGTCTGCCCCCTACAAGATCCGGTCCCGGATCGGGGGCAAGTCCCTTCATGCTGTCTTTAATTCAATAGCAGGCGTCTTGGATTGTCGTCCCTTTTGTTTCTTCTTTATCCTGAGGGAAAAAAAGATGACCCTTACCTCCCGTAATAGAGATAATTTCAGTCAAGACAGATCCCAAACAAGGATTTCCCCTTGTAAGAACATCACTAACAGCTCTAGGACTTAGAGAATACATCCACAGACCAAGGTCTTAACCCATAGAGCTCTGCGAGCTAAAATCAGAAAAACTTGAAATCTCTGCTCCCCGTTTGATAACTTGAAGGGAAGCCTCCGTAATAAAGGATTAGCTAATTTATGCTGATAGCATAATGACGCTATCAAACCCAATATGCCGCCACATAGTTACGGTAGCAATGCACACTGCTGGCTGCCATTATAAGCCCTGGTGTACATACATCCTTTTGAGTAACCCTCCTCTAATTCTTTGTTCATAGGATCCTTTGAAAGCACAACTATCCTCTATGGGTATAGTAGTACTCATTAGTAGGGTGGGAAACAGCTCCTTCCACCTAGGGGATTGTTTGCCAAGCTCCTTAACCAAACCGGCTATGTCAAACATCCTTTTAAATATAGGAGATGGAGAAAAAAAAAAAAAAAAAAAAGGTTACCCGGTCTCTCCCCACTCCTTAGTAATGATCTCGAAGCTCTGTCTGGTACCCGGAAAAAACTAAAAAAAAAAAAAATTAACTATGACTGTGGTGTCGCTGTTGTCCAATGTAGCTAAAACCTCCTTGAGTAGCAGACGTAGGAATTCAAGCTTAAACCTTGAAGGAATACAACTTCAGTATCAGCAAGAGGAATTACACTGTCAGAATCTCGAATTTCCCCTTCATATGCTATACGGTATCCTTCTCAGGCTTCTTTGAGGGGATATCTGAAATAGAACAAACTGCGTCAGAAACTCGCTTACTGAATGTCTAATGTTCCTCTTACACTTTCCCTGCAACAATTGGGAAAATAGGACAACGCATCTGAAACTGCAGAAGATATGAGAGAAAGCAATGTCTTTTAAAGTAACTCCAGCGGGAGCTAGAGAGGAAGCGCAGGGCACTGCATGCGAGAGACGGTAACATTTGGGACACTTGAGTTGAAAGCTGCGGCCCTAAAATTGAACATTATCAATTAATTCCCTGACAGCATCTGATTTAGAAAATGATGGCTCAGAATTTTTTTTTATCCCTGTAGTTTAAAGTCCTCTAAATACATGAGGGACAGAAAGGGATTGAAGGTTCCACATTAGCATAAAAAGAAGAACAAGTGACATTTTGAAGGGTCCCCTTGGTCCATCTTCACTCACAATGAAACAATTTATCAGTTAAAAAGTAAAAATCTTAATAAATTCACACTGTCAAAAAAAATAATGTTACTGTCCCTTTAAATTTTAAACGGTAACACTTTTTTCCCTTTCAATTCTTTATTTCGTGTAGACAGGCAAGGACGCTAAAATACTCTGCAAGGCACCTCTACACCTCAGCAATACTTTGCTGGGGTATCTACCTGAATGCTAAAAACACTAATGCACTCGTATCAAGAGAAAGTACAGCTTCTGTCTAAATGCGTATGTGAATATTAACTGCGCATTGTCCCATAAGAACTTCCCCTCCGATGTCGGAAGTGAAAAAGGCGCATGTACATGATAGCCGCCTCCTCTAGTCCCGGCCCATCGTGGGCGTAGCCCAAGTAACGATCTCCCGTGCTAAATACTATAATGTAAATGTCAGGGAGATAACTACACCGCCTCAAAAACGTTACCAGCCTTAGTGCCTGCGACTCTGCTGTCCATAGTTTCTCCTGATATAAGGAGAATATGTCTGATAAAATAAAGTGCCCATTATATAAAGGCAACCTTACAATCCTCATGTGAGTAGTGTGCCCAACCTTTTTCTGTCTGATACTTCCCAGAAAATTAAAGTTAGCACTTACCTCCTCTCTTGCCTGACAGCAAGGCAGGTCCCAGGTTTGAGAGGTCCTCTCCCTCCCATGGACCTGTGACAGAAGAAAGGACTGAGTCAGACTTCTCAGTTTTTCTGGGTTAGGGCAGCATTAGTATGGGAGGCGCAAGTGAGAATAATGTCCCACAAGTTCCCATTGCTCTAAGCACCCAATGCTCTACTGAAGTGACTGATATGGACTACGGCTACACCCCTAGAACAGTGCTTTCCAAACTGTGTGTCGGGACACACTAGTGTGTCGGCATCAGTGTGTAGGTGTGTCCCTGCTTCAGTACAAATTTTTTTAAATGTAATTTTTTTATTTTTTTTTTGGTTCTGACTTTCCACCTGCCTGCTACGCATATCACATGGTTGACACGTGATTGATACCTAGTGGGTCACAGATCATCTTAACCAATTGGCACAGCTCAGTGGGAACTGAAACTATTACCATTGTCTGATTTGGCGGCACATTGGCTCCTGACTGCACGTGTAGTCTCCTTAATTGGCTCGTGACTGCAATTGTAGCCAGTGAGTGGGACAGCAGTGTGTTTGCAGCGCAGGCAGTAAGTCAGTCGGACTCACAGAGCTCTGAGGGTGGCAGCTTAAATGCTGAGCTGAAGTCAGAAGTCATTGGAATTTTTTGCAGCTAGCTCCCAGTAGTGCATTGCTGCTCCTGCCTTGATATATGGATAGAAGTGGAAGCTTAAAAATGCTTGATGATGAAATATGAGTGTCTTTATCTAATATTACACCAAATATTCCGAAACTGTGTTCATCCCATCAACCTCATACATCCTTTTTGCTAGTACAACTGAATTACTGTGTCGCGAAATGATGTAGGTCTACAAAGTGTGTCACCAACATGAAAAGTTTGGAAAGCTCTGCCCTAGAACAAAGCAGCACAATCTTGTACTACTTTAAAAATAATAAACTCTTGATTGAAGAATCTTTTTCTAACACCTCACTTTACCACTTCTATCACTAACGTAGGCAAAGAGAATGACTGGAGTTGGAGGGAAGTGAGGAGCTATTTAACAGCTTTGCCGTGGTGCTCTTTGCCGCCTCCTGCTGACCAGGAGGTGAATATCCCATTAGTAATTAAGATGATCTGTGGACGCATCGTGTCATAAAAAAGAAATCCAAATGTTAATTACAGACTCAATGACACTTTACTGACTGTTACAGAAGGAGTAACAGGACTTGGGAATTATTATTTCAGATGATTTAAAAACTTAGTAAAAAATGTAGTAATGTAGCGAGTAAGGCTAGCAGAATGAGTGGATGTTTTGGTAGAGGTATTTGCAGCAGAAATAGTAAGGTTCTTATGCCACTTTATAGATCATTAGTTAGGCCTCATCTTCAGTATTGTGTGCAGTTCTGGAGGCCATATCTTCAGAAGGATATTAACAAACGAATCTGTGCAAAGGAGGCTACCAAAATGGTACATGGTCTAAAAAATAAAACTTACCAGGATAGGCTCAATGACCTAAATATGTATAGCTTAGAGGAGAGAAGGGAAAGAGGTAGGGATGCACCGAAATGAAAATTCTGGACCGAAACCGATACCGAAAATTCAGGATGATCCTGGCCGAAAACCGAAATTGTTTTTTTCTTTTTTAACTACAGTGTGTGTGTGTGTAGCTGAGAGAGCTTGTAGGCGGGAAAGCTCCAACAAATGGACATGGTCACTTGTACAGTAGGGCGTGATCTGCAGTGAAACTGGAGCTCTATAAGGGAGAGCGTGGTTATAGCCAGACAACAATATGAGGAGACATGTGTTTTTTTTTGGGTGTAGTTATCCGTGCGATGAGCGTGGCTGCACCTGATTGTCTCTCATCGTATCTCCGCCTAGTTCCTGGTTCGGGTCTCACACTGACTCGTCAGATTATATGTCCGGAGCCCCAAATGGAGTCTGCCTATCACCAGGACCACTGGACTTAGCTACAACATTACGTGCAAGGTGATTATAGAAAGTTACTATGCTTTTTTTGTATACACTGTCTGGTGGGTGCTAATTTGTACCAACTGTGTGCGAGCTTGGGGCTTATGCTTATAAAGTGTGCACGCATATTTGCCTCAGGCGAATAGAATGTCTACGCACAAGAGGCTGATGTATGAGCACTGTATATAAGGCTTAGATATTCACTGTGTGTGCTTAGGGCTGTTTCTGATAATATCAAGTGTTTATAAACATGTTACTTATCCTCCTTTGATATTTGTATTCACTATTCAGAACTTTGGTTTCCTTCTCTGCTGGTTTCAAATATCATCATGTAATGGTACTTATGTGTGTGCTCTGTGTACCATGCCAGTGCTGTGCTGCTCACCTTATGCTAAGGATAGACATGTAACTCAATAGAACAGGGGAGGGCTGTACATTTTTAGCCATTTTGGTCCTCTTTGGGCCGAAATTGGAATTGCACATTTTCGGCGGCCCAAATTTTGGTGCATCGCTAGTATTATTCTTTATTTAGTTCTGTGTAACAGAATCAGATTCAACCGATTTTGTTTTGTTACCAATTATCAAAATAAAGTATAGTCCTAGAAAACTATTATTATATGCAAAACAGTAAGTCAAGTAATGAACTCAAACAGCAGCTCTAGGCTGGCATCAAATTTAAAATATGCTACACAATAATTTTGCCGAAAACAAAAGGCAAAAAAAACGAAAACCGAAATAACAAAAAATGCTATTTTCGGCCGAAACTTTCTGCGGCCGAAATTTCGGTGCATCCCTAGAAAGAGGTGATATGATAGCAACTTTCAAGTACGTTAAAGGGCTTAGTAAAACTGAGACTGTGGGTATTTTACATAAAATGGAAAATTCAAGAACAAGGGGTCATGATCTCAAGCTGAAGGGTAGTAGATTCAAGAGTAATTTGAGGAAGCACTTCTTTACAGAAAGTGTTATTGATTTATTGAATAAACTTCCTCAAGAGGAAGTAATGACAAACACTGTCAGGGACTTTAAAAAAGCCTGGGACAAGCATAAGGCTATCCTACGAACTAGATAAGTTTATACTGTTAGGTAATATCGGGCAGACTTGCTGGGCCTATGGCTCTTATCTGCCGTCAATATCTATTCCTTCTCCTCCTCCTCCTATTCCTTCTCCTCCTCCTCCTATTCCTTCTCCTCCTCCTATTCCTTCTCCTCCTCCTATTCCTTCTCCTCCTCCTCCTCCTATTCCTTCTCCTCCTCCTCCTATTCCTCCTCCTCCTTCTCCTCTTCCTCCTATTCCTTCTCCTCCTCTTCCTCCTATTCCTTCTCCTCCTCTTCCTTCTCCTCCTCTTCCTCCTATTCCTTCTCCTCCTCCTCCTTCTCCTCCTCCTATTCCTTCTCCTCCTCCTCCTATTCCTTCTCCTCCTATTCCTTCTCCTTCTCCTCCTATTCCTTCTCCTCCTCCTCCTATTCCTTCTCCTCCTCCTCCTATTCCTTCTCCTCCTCCTCCTATTCCTTCTCCTCCTCCTCCTATTCCTTCTCCTCCTCCTCCTATTCCTTCTCCTCCTATTCCTTCTCCTCCTCCTCCTATTCCTTCTCCTCCTCCTCCTATTCCTTCTCCTCCTCCTCCTATTCCTTCTCCTCCTCCTATTCCTTTTTTGTTTTCTTTTTTTATTGAGGGTGAAGCAAAGAAATAACAGAATACAAATACAAAATTCAAACTTGTCTCCTATACCATCAGCATGAAAATAAACAAATTGACAAAAAAAAAAAAACAACAACAAATCAATACCAGTTATTCTTATTATAACACAACAAATTTAGTAATATATCCTAGCTTCTCCCTCAATTTCTATTTTTCTCTTTTTTCGTTCTTTATTTTTGCCTGCTTAGCGCTTACGTACAAAAATAAATATAACAGATAATTTATACTATTCGTATGTCTGTAGTCTTAAACTCATCTATATTCTTCCTGGATTATCTACATCAACGTCCTACAGAAAAGATACAAACATTCCTAAATATCCTGCTAATTGTACATTTCTTCATGCAAAACTATCGCCCATATGATCAAAGGAAAAAGAAAAAAATCCCTAATACCAAATTTCAACTCTACTGTCTGTTAATCCTTATTCCCGGGGAACTCCTAACTTTTTTTTTATCACCTCATAAAATCTACTTGCGAATAATATAATATGCTCAAGGAGCTATTTCCAAGCCAATTTGAGTTTCTGTTTCTAAATCCGTCAGTTAAGCATGCTTTCCCTGACTATAGGGGTAGAAGACGAAGGGGGGGGGGGGGGGGGGGGGGGAAGGAGAGGAACAAAAAAAAACCCAATTATACCTATTATTGAATTCCATATGATTAAGCACATATTACTACTCACCCTCAGTCCGCCTACCTGGAAAGTAACCCAGTTCGGCGGGTGGTGAGTCAGCTATAATCAGATTTAAAAAGGGTAGGGAATCTTGAAGTGGGGATATGATCTGATGTTGTACTGCTATGGGTAATCCACATATATATTTTTTCCACTTCTTGAAAAATGTTACTGTTTCTCTGCACCTTTATTAACCCCATAAGCTCTACCATAATCTGGCTTTTTATACCGTTTTGAAATTCCGTTATAGAGGGGGAGTTCCTTTGTTTCCACATTTTACATATAAAATTTCTAGCGAGCAATATCGAATATATTGAAATATTGGAAATCTAAAAAAACCCCAAGCTTGAAAGAATTTATGCATAAACTCCAAAACCAAATAATATTGGAATAAATTGACACGTGAGTAAATTCAGAGGTTCAAATTAAGAATTTTTTCTTTAAATGGAAAAGTAAAATTGTTAGTTTTTCAGAAACTATACAGAGACAGATAATTGCTCCGTTTAGGGGTACAATTTACATGGAACAGGCGATAGCAAATAAAGATTATCCTGCGTAAATAGGGTGAAGTGGGAGGGAGAGGACGAGAGATGAGAGATGTGCGAGAAGAGGGGTGCCCCCCTTCCCCCCCCCCCTTCTACCCATGTCAATTTTTATGTTATTTTTATTTTTAGGTTATTAGAAAATCTCCAATTCGATATGCAATCAAGGTCTTAGTACCAATTACTGATTCTACAGATGCATGTTTAGAAATTATTAAAATTTATTTTTGATCAGCTTCAAACTTTTCGTACTTCTAATGTAATGAGGCTTATGATCATAAATGTTTGGTTTAGCTTGTAGCACTAAAATTAATGTATAGGTGGCTACAAAATATATTGTGACACTATTAGCAATTGCATTGATTGTATTGCATCTATAAGGATCCCTGATGCTTTTTGTTTTTCCTTATCCTTTTACTTTCTGTTAATGGAATTGTATGCCGAATTGGTCAATAAAGATATATTAAAAAAAAAAAAAAAAGATGGCGGACTTGCAAGTATGAATAAAAATGTTTTGAGTGCAAGTTATATTCACTTGTCAAACTTGCGTATGATTTTGTTGATCCCAATTGTGCATCTCTCTCAGTTGTGAAATGTATATCAAATCCTGTCTTTTCCACTCATAGAATAACTTATTACTATATCCTGGTAAAAATTCTGGGCTACCACTGATCGGAAGCTGTTTGGAGATTTGGAACTCTTGCCCCAGTACTTTGCAATATTTTTGCCACGCAAGTACTATATTTGCAATTGTAATTAATCTACTTACATTACATGGTAATTGTTTATATGGATAGTGGAGAATAGCTTGTAAGTCAAATGGTTTTATTAGCTCCATTTCCTGTTCATAATATGTAACGTAGTCTGCTTTGCTGAGCCAATCTATCCCAAATTTGATCAAAGTCACTAAATTGTAATACTTTATATTGGGACACGCAAAACCTCCAAACTGCTTCTCCTGAGTCAGCTTACTAAGGGCTATACGTGACGTCTTTTTCCCCCATATAAAAAAAAGAACATGCTTTATTGTATCTAACAATATCTTTTTTCTGGATTAAAAAGGGTAGATTCTGTAGTAAGAAAAGAAGTTTTGGAAATATGATAGTTTTTATCACATTTACTCGGGCTGAAATAGAGATAATATAGGTTCCATTTACCTAGATCATATTGTACATTCTGAAAGATTTCTTTAAAATTAAGCTGGTACCATTCAGCAGGGTTCTTACTGATCCTTATTCCTAAATTTTGATATTTTGCACTTCTTTATTTCTGATTTACTTAAATTAATTTTATGCCCTGAGAATGAGCTGAATGTTCTTATAATCTCCATAAAACAGGGAATACTCTGGACTTGCATGCTTTAAAAATATTAATAAATCATCAGCATATAATGAAATTGATACTTTTTGTTTACCTAACAAAACCGGGGGGAGTGTCTTTCTTATATAAATAGCTAGTGGTTCTAGTGCTATGTCGAAGAGTAATGATGATAGAGGACAACCCTGACGTGTTCCTTTTCCCAGTGTGATGTTCTGTGATAATTCCCCATTTATAAGAAGTTGGGATCTAGGTTTATTGTAGACTAACCCGATCAGGTCAACCAGGGCACCGGAGAAACCAAACCTTGTCATTGCATTGGTTAGATGGTCCCAAATTATTGAGTCAAATGCCTTTTCAGCATCTACGGTGACTAATGCTATATCTTCCCCATTATATTTGTCTCCGGCATCCTGGCCGACCTGATACAGATAGTCCACGGTGGTGAGTACTCTGCACATGTTTCGAACAGGATTTCTCCCAGGAATGAAACCTGCCTGGTCAGGATGTATAATTTCTGTGATTGAATTTTTCAGTCTATCTGCTATTAGTGACATTAAGATTTTATAATCCTGGTTTAGGAGGGAGATCGGGCGGTATGACGCTACATTTGTTGGGTCCTTCGTTTTTTTTTTTATGTATTAATGTAATTACTGAGTCAGCAAAATAAGTTGACCTCATATCCTTCTTTAAATAATACTGATTAAATAATTTAGTTAATGTGGCGCTAATCTCTTCTGCAGTTATTTTATAAAATTCTGCTGATAAGCCATCTGGCCTTGGGGCCTTGCCAGATTTAGATCTTTTTATTGTATTTAATACTTCCAATTCGGTAATGGGTGCATTAATAACCTGCAACGCTTCCTGTGAAATTTGAGGAATATCCAACCCCCGCCAGAATTGCTCTTTCAGACTCTCATTCACCTCCTCCCTGGCATATAGCTTGCAATAATAATCATAGAATACGTCTCTGATTTCTTCTGCATTGGTATGTAATTTCTCACCTGTTTTAATAGCAAGGATTTGATTTCTTCCTGAACTTCACCAGCTTGGCCAGGTGTTTGGCGGATATCCCCTGGTATCCCTGAAAAGTTGCCCTATTTTTTAACTCTTCCTGAGCCCAGATTTTTTTTAAGAAATATTCCCTTTCTGCTCTTGCCTCTTTATATTTGACCCAAGTATCATTATTAGGTGATCTGAGATATTTTGCATAGTTATTTCTAAGTTGGTTTGACAACTAAATGTCTCTAGCTCTTTTCTTCCTACTCCTTTTAACCATATATGCCTTCACCTCCCCACGAATGACCGCTTTACCAGCTTCCCAAAACACCTCTGTTTTATCTGCATAATCCGAATTTTGTACGGAATATTCTCTCCATTTTTGCTTCAACCAATTTCCAAATTGTATATTATTAATCATATAGTGAGGGAAGCGGAAAGTCTTTGATGATTTTTTAGGGGGGATATTCAGTATTATTTTCATGCTAATAATCGCATGATTAGATAAGATATCTGCGGTCTGTGATTCAATTTTATGGTTCATAATCTGATCTTCTAATAAGAACAAATCTATACGAGAGAAAATTTTATGAGAGCCTGATTCACAGGTGTATATGCGAGCGTCTGGGTGTTGTATCCACCAAACGTCACGTAATTTTAGGGTACCGATAAAGTTCCGAAAATACTTTGCCTCTCTATAATTAGCGGCCCTCCGACGAAGTTTGTATCGGTCTAGGTCAGGACAAACTGTATTATTTAAATCCCCCGCTACAATAAGATTCTGGCCGATGTATGGGGATAGTACCTTTTTCAGCTTCTCCCAGAAACTGGCTTCCCATTTATTTGGCGCATAGATGTTGCATAGCGTCCAAATGTTATCATCTATTTTCAATTGGAGCAAGATATATCTCCCTTCTGGGTCTAATTCTTGTTTGTCTTCCGAGCAGGATCGCTACTCCTCTTTTTCGTTTGTCGCATGTAGTTGCAATTATTTCAATTTTCCTATCCCTCCCTTTTTTAGATGTAATTCTTGAAAAAAAAACAGAATTTATGCTTACCTGATAAATTACTTTCTCCAACGGTGTGTCCGGTCCACGGCGTCATCCTTACTTGTGGGATATTCTCTTCCCCAACAGGAAATGGCAAAGAGCCCAGCAAAGCTGGTCATGTGATCCCTCCTAGGCTCCGCCTACCCCAGTCATTTGACCGACGTACAGGAGGAAATATGCATAGGAGAAACCATATGATACCGTGGTGACTGTAGTTAGAGAAAATAATTCATCAGACCTGATTAAAAAAACCAGGGCGGGCCGTGGACCGGACACACCGTTGGATAAAGTAATTTATCAGGTAAGCATAAATTCTGTTTTCTCCAACATAGGTGTGTCCGGTCCACGGCGTCATCCTTACTTGTGGGAACCAATACCAAAGCTTTAGGACACGGATGAAGGGAGGGAGCAAATCAGGTCACCTAAATGGAAGGCAAAACCTTTCTCCCAAAAATAGCCTCTGAAGAAGCAAAAGTATCAAATTTGTAAAATTTGGCAAAAGTGTGCAGTGAAGACCAAGTCGCTGCCTTACATATCTGGTCAACAGAAGCCTCGTTCTTGAAGGCCCATGTGGAAGCCACAGCCCTAGTGGAGTGAGCTGTGATTCTTTCAGGAGGCTGCCGTCCGGCAGTCTCATAAGCCAAACGGATAATGCTTTTAAGCCAAAAAGAAAGAGGTAAAAGTTGCTTTTTGACCTCTCCTTTTACCAGAATAAACAACAAACAAAGAAGAAGTTTGTCTGAAATCTTTAGTGGCCTCTAAATAGAATTTTAGAGCACGGAGTACGTCCAAATTGTGTAACAAACGTTCCTTCTTTGAAACTGGATTCGGGCACAAAGAAGGTACAACTATCTCCTGGTTAATATACTTGTTGGAAACAACTTTCGGAAGAAAACCAGGCTTAGTACGCAAAACCACCTTATCTGCATGGAACACCAGATAGGGCGGAGAACACTGCAGAGCAGATAACTCATGCTTTGCTGAGACCCAACCAAGCCCAGAGGGGAATACGATACCAAATGACGCCTTCTATAAGCTTTTTCAGTGGATCTTAGCTCCTCACACATGCATCTGCATGCCTTGCCTTCCAAAAACAACTGCGCATTAGTGGCGCGAAAATGAGGCTCTGCCTATGACTAGAGAAGGCCCCCATCTGAAAAAGGTGTCCATACAGTGCCTGCCGTTTTTTAACAACAATCCCCAAGATTATAATAACTATAAAGAGCTATAATCTGTCAAATATGCTTAGCAAAGTAAACGTTTTAGCCCAGAAAAATGTCTACCAGTTTTTTAAGCCCTTATAAAGCCTTTATTCTTTTACTTAATCTAAGAAAATGGCTTACCGGTCCCCATAGGGAAAATGACAGCCTTCCAGCATTACCAAGTCGTGTTAGAAATGTGGCCAGTCATACCTCAGGCAGAAAAGTCTGCCAACTGCTTCCCCCAACTGAAGTTACTTCATCTCAACAGTCCTGTGTGGAAACAGCAATCGATTTTAGTAACGTTTGCTAAAATCATCTTCCTCTTACAAACAGAAATCTTCTTCTCTTTTCTGTTTCAGAGTAAATAGTACATACCAGCACTATTTTAAAATAACAAACACTTGATTGAAGAATAAAAACTACATTTAAACACCAAAAAACTCTTAGCCATCTCCGTGGAGATGTTGCCTGTGCAACGGCAAAGAGAATGACTGGGGTAGGCGGAGCCTAGGAGGGATCATATGACCAGCTTTGCTGGGCTCTTTGCCATTTCCTGTTGGGGAAGAGAATATCCCACAAGTAAGGATGACGCCGTGGACCGGACACACCTATGTTGGAGAAAATTATATCTGGCTTATGTTTCCTAGCCTCTTTGAGAATGTTTTTACGTTTAATAGGGGATGTTATTCCGCCCACATTCCAAGAAATTAACTTTATTGTGCTATTCATTTGTTTAGTTAGTTTTCAATACCATTATAATAAAAAAAGAAAAAAAAAGAAAAAAGGAAAAAAAGAAAAAAGAAAGGAAAAAAGTCCCTCCCCCTCACCCCCTCCAGCAAGTCCTATCCGTCACCACCATCAGATTCTCTTTTTGCTGTGTGCCTACTTAATCGGTTTGTCTCATACTTCAATATTATTCTCTTGGCAAAACTCTTTTGCTTCGTCCACTGTACTTAATGCAATGGCACCATCCATACGCAGGACAGTTATTTTAGCAGGGTATTTCATGGTTGCTTTCAACCCAGCCCTGATTAATCCTGTGCAGAATGGTGCCATCGCACGTCTCTTTGCCGAGGTCTCTATTGAAAAATCTTGAAAAAACAGAATTTATGTTTACCTGATAAATTACTTTCTCCAACGGTGTGTCCGGTCCACGGCGTCATCCTTACTTGTGGGATATTCTCTTCCCCAACAGGAAATGGCAAAGAGCCCAGCAAAGCTGGTCACATGATCCCTCCTAGGCTCCGCCTTCCCCAGTCATTCGACCGACGTAAAGGAGGAATATTTGCATAGGAGAAATCATATGATACCGTGGTGACTGTAGTTAAAGAAAATAAATTATCAGACCTGATTAAAAAACCAGGGCGGGCCGTGGACCGGACACACCGTTGGAGAAAGTAATTTATCAGGTAAACATAAATTCTGTTTTCTCCAACATAGGTGTGTCCGGTCCACGGCGTCATCCTTACTTGTGGGAACCAATACCAAAGCTTTAGGACACGGATGAAGGGAGGGAGCAAATCAGGTCACCTAGATGGAAGGCACCACGGCTTGCAAAACCTTTCTCCCAAAAATAGCCTCAGAAGAAGCAAAAGTATCAAATTTGTAAAATTTAGTAAAAGTGTGCAGTGAAGACCAAGTCGCTGCCTTACATATCTGATCAACAGAAGCCTCGTTCTTGAAGGCCCATGTGGAAGCCACGGCCCTAGTGGAATGAGCTGTGATTCTTTCAGGAGGCTGCCGTCCGGCAGTCTCGTAAGCCAATCTGATGATGCTTTTAAGCCAAAAAGAGAGAGAGGTAGAAGTTGCTTTTTGACCTCTCCTTTTACCAGAATAAACAACAAACAAGGAAGATGTTTGTCTAAAATCCTTTGTAGCATCTAAATAGAATTTTAGAGCACGAACTACATCCAAATTGTGCAACAAACGTTCCTTCTTTGAAACTGGATTCGGACACAAAGAAGGCACGACTATCTCCTGGTTAATGTTTTTGTTAGAAACAACTTTCGGAAGAAAACCAGGTTTAGTACGCAAAACCACCTTATCTGCATGGAACACCAGATAAGGAGGAGAACACTGCAGAGCAGATAACTCTGAAACTCTTCTAGCAGAAGAAATTGCAACCAAAAACAAAACTTTCCAAGATAATAACTTAATATCAACGGAATGTAAGGGTTCAAACGGAACCCCCTGAAGAACTGAAAGAACTAAATTGAGACTCCAAGGAGGAGTCAAAGGTTTGTAAACAGGCTTGATTCTAACCAGAGCCTGAACAAAGGCTTGAACATCTGGCACAGCTGCCAGCTTTTTGTGAAGTAACACAGACAAGGCAGAAATCTGTCCCTTCAAAGAACTTGCAGATAAACCTTTCTCCAAACCTTCTTGAAGAAAGGATCGAATCTTAGGAATTTTTATCTTGTCCCAAGGGAATCCTTTAGATTCACACCAACAGATATATTTTTTCCATATTTTATGGTAGATTTTTCTAGTTACAGGCTTTCTGGCCTGAACAAGAGTATTAATGACAGAATCTGAGAACCCTCGCTTTGATAAAATCAAGCGTTCAATCTCCAAGCAGTCAGTTTGAGTGAGACCAGATTCGGATGTTCGAACGGACCTTGAACAAGAAGGTCCCGTCTCAAAGGTAGCTTCCATGGTGGAGCCGATGACATATTCACCAGGTCGGCATACCAAGTCCTGCGTGGCCACGCAGGAGCTATCAAGATCACCGATGCCCTCTCCTGATTGATCCTGGCTACCAGCCTGGGGATGAGAGGAAACGGTGGGAATACATAAGCTAGTTTGAAGGTCCAAGGTGCTACTAGTGCATCTACTAGAGTCGCCTTGGGATCCCTGGATCTGGACCCGTAGCAAGGAACCTTGAAGTTCTGACGAGAGGCCATCAGATCCATGTCTGGAATGCCCCACAACTGAGTAATTTGGGCAAAGATTTCCGGATGGAGTTCCCACTCCCCCGGATGAAATGTCTGACGACTCAGAAAATCCGCTTCCCAATTTTCCACTCCTGGGATGTGGATTGCAGACAAGTGGCAGGAGTGAGTCTCCGCCCATTGAATGATTTTGGTCACTTCTTCCATCGCCAGGGAACTCCTTGTTCCCCCCTGATGGTTGATGTACGCAACAGTCGTCATGTTGTCCGATTGAAACCGTATGAATTTGGCCTTTGCTAGCTGAGGCCAAGCCTTGAGAGCATTGAATATCGCTCTCAGTTCCAGAATATTTATCGGGAGAAGAGATTCTTCCCGAGACCAAAGACCCTGAGCTTTCAGGAGTCCCCAGACCGCGCCCCAGCCCACCAGACTGGCGTCGGTCGTGACAATGACCCACTCTGGTCTGCGGAAGCTCATCCCCTGTGACAGGTTGTCCAGGGACAGCCACCAACGGAGTGAATCTCTGGTCCTCTGATCTACTTGTATCGTCTGAGACAAGTCTGTATAATCCCCATTCCACTGACTGAGCATGCACAGTTGTAATGGTCTCAGATGAATTCGCGCAAAAGGAACTATGTCCATTGCCGCGACCATCAAACCTATTACTTCCATGCACTGCGCTATGGAAGGAAGAGGAACAGAATGAAGTACTTGACAAGAGTTTAGAAGTTTTGATTTTCTGGCCTCTGTCAGAAAAATCCTCATTTCTAAGGAGTCTATTATTGTTCCCAAGAAGGGAACTCTTGTTGACGGAGATAGAGAACTTTTTTCTACGTTCACTTTCCACCCGTGAGATCTGAGAAAGGCCAGGACAATGTCCGTGTGAGCCTTTGCTTGTGGAAGGGACGACGCTTGAATCAGAATGTCGTCCAAGTAAGGTACTACTGCAATGCCCCTTGGTCTTAGCACCGCTAGAAGGGACCCCAGTACCTTTGTGAAAATTCTTGGAGCAGTGGCTAATCCGAACGGAAGTGCCACAAACTGGTAATGCTTGTCCAGAAAGGCGAACCTTAGGAACCGATGATGTTCCTTGTGGATAGGAATATGTAGATACGCATCCTTTAAATCCACCGTGGTCATGAATTGACCTTCCTGGATGGAAGGAAGAATTGTTCGAATGGTTTCCATTTTGAACGATGGAACCTTGAGAAACTTGTTTAGGATCTTGAGATCTAAGATTGGTCTGAATGTTCCCTCTTTTTTGGGAACTATGAACAGATTGGAGTAGAACCCCATCCCTTGTTCTCCTAATTGGAACAGGATGAATCACTCCCATTTTTAACAGGTCTTCTACACAATGTAAGAATGCCTGTTTTTTTATGTGGTCTGAAGACAATTGAGACCTGTGGAACCTCCCCCTTGGGGGAAGCCCCTTGAATTCCAGAAGATAACCTTGGGAGACTATTTCCAGCGCCCAAGGATCCAGAACATCTCTTGCCCAAGCCTGAGCGAAGAGAGAGAGTCTGCCCCCCACCAGATCCGGTCCTGGATCGGGGGCCAACATCTCATGCTGTCTTGGTAGCAGTGGCAGGTTTCTTGGCCTGCTTACCTTTGTTCCAGCCTTGCATTGGCCTCCAGGCTGGCTTGGCTTGAGAAGTATTACCCTCTTGCTTAGAGGATGTAGCACTTGGGGCTGGTCCGTTTCTGCGAAAGGGACGAAAATTTGGTTTATTTTTGGCCTTGAAAGACCTATCCTGAGGAAGGGCGTGGCCCTTGCCCCCAGTGATATCAGAAATAATCTCTTTCAAGTCAGGGCCAAACAGCGTTTTCCCCTTGAAAGGAATGTTAAGCAATTTGTTCTTGGAAGACGCATCCGCTGACCAAGATTTTAGCCAAAGCGCTCTGCGCGCCACAATAGCAAACCCAGAATTTTTCGCCGCTAATCTAGCCAATTGCAAAGTGGCGTCTAAGGTGAAAGAGTTAGCCAATTTGAGAGCATAAATTCTGTCCAAAATCTCCTCATAAGAAGAATCTTTATTGAGCGCCTTTTCTAGTTCATCGAACCAGAAACACGCTGCTGTAGTGACAGGAACAATGCATGAAATTGGTTGTAGAAGGTAACCTTGCTGAACAAACATCTTTTTAAGCAAACCCTCTAATTTTTTATCCATAGGATCTTTGAAAGCACAACTATCTTCTATGGGTATAGTGGTGCGTTTGTTTAGAGTAGAAACCGCCCCCTCGACCTTGGGGACTGTCTGCCATAAGTCCTTTCTGGGGTCGACCATAGGAAACAATTTCTTAAATATAGGGGGAGGGACGAAAGGTATGCCGGGCCTTTCCCATTCTTTGTTTACAATGTCCGCCACCCGCTTGGGTATAGGAAAAGCTTCGGGGGGCCCCGGGACCTCTAGGAACTTGTCCATCTTACATAATTTCTCTGGAATGACCAAATTCTCACAATCATCCAGAGTAGATAACACCTCCTTAAGCAGAGCGCGGAGATGTTCCAATTTAAATTTGAATGTAAACACATCAGGTTCAGTTTGTTGAGAAATTTTCCCTGAATCTGAAATTTCTCCCTCAGACAAAACCTCCCTGGCCCCCTCAGACTGGTGTAGGGGCACTTCAGAACCAATATCATCAGCGTCCTCATGCTCTTCAGTATTTTCTAAAACAGAGCAGTCGCGCTTACGCTGATAAGTGGGCATTTTGGCTAAAATGTTTTTGATAGAATTATCCATTACAGCCGTTAATTGTTGCATAGTAAGGAGTATTGGCGCACTAGATGTACTAGGGGCCTCCTGTGTGGGCAAGACTGGCGTAGACGAAGGAGGGGATGATGCAGTACCATGCTTACTCCCCTCACTTGAGGAATCATCTTGGGCATCATTTTCTCTAAATTTTGTGTCACATAAATCACATCTATTTAAATGAGAAGGAACCTTGGCTTCCCCACATACAGAACACAGTCTATCTGATAGTTCAGACATGTTAAACAGGCATAAACTTGATAACAAAGTACAAAAAACGTTTTAAAATAAAACCGTTACTGTCACTTTAAATTTTAAACTGAACACACTTTATTACTGTAAATGTGAAAAAGTATGAAGGAATTGTTCAAAATTCACCAAAATTTCACCACAGTGTCTTAAAGCCTTAAAAGTATTGCACACCAAATTTGAAAGCTTTAACTCTTAAAATAACGGAACCGGAGCCGTTTTTATATGTAACCCCTATACAGTCCCTGGTATCTGCTTTGCTTGCCAAAAACAACTGCGCAATAGAGGCGCGAAAATGAGGCTCTGCCTATGATTAGGGAAAGCCCCTAGAGAAAAAGGTGTCCAATACAGTGCCTGCCGGTTATTTTACATAATTCCCAAGAATAAAATAATTCCTCAAAGCTATGAAGTATTAAAAATGCTTATATATCAATCGTTTTAGCCCAGAAAATGTCTACCAGTCTGAAAAGCCCTTGTGAAGCCCTTTATTCTTATGTAATAAAAATGGCTTACCGGATCCCATAGGGAAAATGACAGCTTCCAGCATTACATAGTCTTGTTAGAAATGTGTCATACCTCAAGCAGCAAAAGTCTGCTCACTGTTTCCCCCAACTGAAGTTAATTCCTCTCAACAGTCCTGTGTGGAAACAGCCATCGATTTTAGTAACGGTTGCTAAAATCATTTTCCTCTTACAAACAGAAATCTTCATCTCTTTTCTGTTTCAGAGTAAATAGTACATACCAGCACTATTTTAAAATAACAAACTCTTGATTGAAGAATAAAAACTACATTTAAACACCAAAAAACTCTAAGCCATCTCCGTGGAGATGTTGACTGTACAACGGCAAAGAGAATGACTGGGGAAGGCGGAGCCTAGGAGGGATCATGTGACCAGCTTTGCTGGGCTCTTTGCCATTTCCTGTTGGGGAAGAGAATATCCCACAAGTAAGGATGACGCCGTGGACCGGACACACCTATGTTGGAGAAAGGAGTATCTGTTTTGTACTTATAGTGAGTGTTTGGACTTTCCTATAATTCTGCATAATTTTCACTTTATCCTGAAAGTTTAAGTATTTTATAAGGACCATTCTAGGCCGAACACAACCATCTTTTATCTGTCTCACTGTGCCCACCCTGTGTGCCCGTTCTACCTGTAAGCTTCCATCCACTACTTGTATACCTAATAATTTCGGTAGTGTATATGAACTAAATGTTAATAGATCCTCGTATTCTCTAGACTCTGGTAGCCCAATTACCCATACATTGCTGCGTCTGGACCTGTCCTCTAGATCCTCTATTTTTGCTCTTAATAGCTTTATCTCATCTGTGTGCGACTCCAGGACAGCCTCCTGCTTAAAGTTTCTATCTTCAATATTTGAAATTCTGGACTCTACTTCAATAATTCTAGTAGAAAATTGTTTTATTTCATTTGATAGCTCTGATATCTCACTTTTTAACAGGTCAAATTGTGGCAAGATCAGATCTGCCAACTGGTTTGTCGTTAACTGTTCTTCTAAATTTGTGTCAGGGCTTCTGAAAGTTGCCTCTTGGATATTCTCTTGTGAGGACTTTTGTTTTTTATCCCTTTTTAGAGGCATAGCTGGGGATTTATTCTTAGTGTTTGTGATATATTTCTCCATCAATTCAGCTATAGAATTATTTTACAAATACAATCTTTCAACTTAACACAATGTGTGAAAACTTAACTATATACTTTAAATTCACCCCACCTTACAGTAGTTTCTAGATACTTTATAAATTTAAGCAGGAGAGAGAATGGCAGAAAAAACAGCAGTAATTGACTACAGGGCCAAGCGAGAAAAACGAACTAGTATTGGGAACTTTACAAGTCATCACAAATATCTACAGTATAGATCACATTTTTTGCTGCAAACAAAACACTGTATTGTATACATCTCAATATTACCTCGCAAATTTTTAAATCTTTAGAGCAATTCTACCTGCAAACGTCTCTGCTAGGATATATATATATATATATAAATTCTTTTACCAATCTAAACATAAAAAAAACAAAATTTATGCTTACCTGATAAATTCCTTTCTCCTGTAGTGTAGTCAGTCCACGGGTCATCCATTACTTATGGGATTATAACTCCTCCCTAACAGGAAGTGCAAGAGGATCACCCAAGCAGAGCTGCTATATAGCTCCTCCCCCCTACGTCATATCCAGTCATTCGACCGAAACCAAACGAGAAAGGAGAAACTATAGGGTGCAGTGGTGACTGGAGTATAATTTAAAATTTAGACCTGCCATAAAAAACAGGGCAGGCCGTGGACTGACTACACTACAGGAGAAAGGAATTTATCAGGTAAGCATAAATTTTGTTTTCTCCTGTTAAGTGTAGTCAGTCCACGGGTCATCCATTACTTATGGGATACCAATACCAAAGCTAAAAGTACACGGATGACGGGAGGGACAGGCAGGATCTTTATACGGAAGGAACCACTGCCTGAAGAACCTTTCTCCCAAAAACAGCCTCCGAAGAAGCAAAAGGGTCAAATTTGGAAAATTTGGAAAAAGTGTGAAGTGAAGACCAAGTCGCAGCCTTGCAAATCTGTTCAACAGAGGCCTCATTTTTAAAGGCCCAAGTGGAAGCCACAGCTCTGGTAGAATGAGCTGTAATTCTTTCAGGAGGCTGCTGTCCAGCAGTCTCATAGGCTAAACGTATTATACTACGAAGCCAGAAGGAGAGAGAGGTGGCCGAAGCCTTTTGACCTCTCCTCTGTCCAGAATAGACAACAAACAGGGAAGAAGTTTGTCGAAAATCTTTAGTTGCCTGCAAATAAAATTTCAGGGCACGGACAACGTCCAGATTGTCCAGAAGTCGTTCCTTCTTTGAGGAAGGATTAGGGCACAATGAAGGAACAACAATCTCTTGATTGATATTCCTGTTAGTGACTACCTTAGGTAAGAACCCAGGTTTAGTACGCAGAACTACCTTGTCTGAATGGAAAATCAGATAAGGAGAATCACAATGTAAGGCAGATAACTCAGAGACTCTTCGAGCCGAGGAAATAGCCATTAAAAACAGAACTTTCCAAGATAACAGCTTGATATCAATGGAATGAAGGGGTTCAAACGGAACACCCTGTAAAACGTTAACTACTAAGTTTAAGCTCCATGGCGGAGCAACAGTTTTAAACACAGGCTTAATCCTGGCCAAAGCCTGACAAAAAGCCTGAACGTCTGGAACTTCTGACAGACGTTTGAGTAAAAGGATGGACAAAGCTGAGATTTGTCCCTTTAACGAACTAGCGGATAAACCCTTTTCTAAACCTTCTTGTAGAAAAGACAATATCCTAGGAATCCTAACCTTACTCCATGAGTAACTCTTGGATTCGCACCAATGCAAGTATTTGCGCCATATTTTATGGTAAATTTTCCTGGTAACAGGCTTCCTAGCCTGTATCAAGGTATCAATCACTGACTCCGAGAATCCACGCTTTGATAGAATCAAGCGTTCAATCTCCATGCAGTCAGCCTCAGAAGGTCCTGTCTCAGAGGTAGAGACCATGGTGGACAGGACGACATGTCCACTAGGTCTGCATACCAGGTCCTGCGTGGCCACGCAGGCGCTATTAGAATCACCGATGCTCTCTCCTGTTTGATCCTGGCAATCAATCGAGGAAGCATCGGGAAGGGTGGAAACACATAAGCTATGTTGAAGACCCAAGGTGCTGTCAGAGCATCTATCAGAACCGCTACCGGGTCTCTGGACCTGGATCCGTAATAAGGAAGTTTGGCGTTCTGGCGAGACGCCATGAGATCCAGATCTGGTTTGCCCCAACGCCGAAGTATTTGGGCAAAGACCTCCGGATGAAGTTCCCACTCCCCCGGATGAAAAGTCTGGCGACATAGATAATCCGCTTCCCAGTTCTCCACGCCTGGGATGTGGATCGCGGATAGGTGGCAAGAGTGAGACTCTGCCCAGTGAATTATCTTTGAGACTTCCATCATTGCTAGGGAACTCCTTGTCCCTCCCTGATGGTTGATGTAAGCCACAGTCGTGATGTTGTCCGACTGAAACCTGATGAACCTCAGAGTTGCTAACTGAGGCCAAGCCAGAAGGGCATTGAAAACTGCTCTTAATTCCAGAATATTTATGGGAAGGAAACTCTCCTCCTGAGTCCAAGATCCCCGAGTCTTCAGGGAATTCCAGACAGCGCCCCAACCTATCAGGCTGGCGTCTGTTGTTATAATCGTCCAATCTGGCCTGCTGAAGGGCATCCCCTTGGATAGATGTGGCCGAGAGAGCCACCATAGAAGAGAATTTCTGGTCTCTTGATCCAGATTCAGCATAGGGGACAAATCTGAGTAATCCGCATTCCACTGACTTAGCATGCACAATTGCAGTGGTCTGAGATGCAGGCGTGCAAAGGGTACTATGTCCATTGCCGCTACCATTAAGCCGATTACCTCCATGCATTGAGCCACTGATGGGTGTGGAATGGAATGAAGGACCCGGCAAGCATTTAGAAGTTTTGTTAACCTGACCTCTGTCAGATAAATTTTCATTTCTACAGAATCTATAAGAGTCCCTAAGAAGGGAACTCTTGTGAGTGGCAATAGAGAACTCTTTTCTTCGTTCACTTTCCACCCATGTGACCTTAGAAATGCCAGTACTAACTCTGTATGAGACTTGGCAGTTTGGAAACTTGACGCTTGTATCAGAATGTCGTCTAGGTACGGAGCTACCGATATTCCTCGCGGTCTTAGTACCGCCAGAAGAGAACCCAGAACCTTTGTAAAGATTCTTGGAGCAGTAGCTAACCCGAAGGGAAGAGCTACAAACTGGTAATGCCTGTCTAGGAAAGCAAACCTTAGATACAGGTAATGATCTTTGTGAATCGGTATGTGAAGGTAGGCATCCTTTAAATCCACTGTGGTCATGTACTGACCCTTTTGGATCATGGGTAAGATTGTCCGAATAGTTTCCATTTTGAACGATGGAACTCTTAGGATCTTTAAATCCAAGATTGGTCTGAAGGTTCCTTCTTTCTTGGGAACCACAAACAGATTTGAGTAAAACCCTTGTCCGTGTTCCGACCGCGGAACCGGGTGGATCACTCCCATTAGTAAAAGATCTTGTACACAGCGTAGAAACGCCTCTTTCTTTATCTGGTTTGTTGACAACCTTGAAAGATGAAATCTCCCTTTTGGAGGAGAAGTTTTGAAGTCCAGAAGATATCCCTGAGATATGATCTCCAACGCCCAGGGATCCTGGACATCTCTTGCCCAAGCCTGGACGAAGAGAGAAATTCTGCCCCCTACTAGATCCGTTTCCGGATTGGGGGCCCTCACTTCATGCTGTCTTAGGGGCAGCAGCAGGTTTTCTGGCCTGCTTGCCCTTGTTCCAGGTCTGGTTAGGTTTCCAGCCCTGTCTGAAGCGAGCAACGGTTCCTTCCTGCTTTGGAGCAGAGGAAGTTGATGCTGCTCCTGCCTTGAAGTTACGAAAGGCACGAAAATTAGACTGTCTAGCCCTTGGTTTGGCTCTGTCTTGAGGCAGGGCATGGCCCTTACCTCCAGTAATGTCAGCGATAATTTCTTTCAAACCGGGCCCGAATAATGTCTGCCCTTTGAAAGATATGTTAAGCAATTTAGATTTAGAAGTCACATCAGCTGACCAGGATTTTAGCCACAGCGCTCTGCGCGCCTGAATGGCGAATCCGGAATTCTTAGCCGTAAGTTTAGTTAAATGTACTACGGCATCAGAAATAAATGAATTAGCTAGCTTAAGGGCTTTAAGCTTGTGTGTAATCTCATCCAATGGAGCTGTGTCAAGAGTCTCTTCCAGAGACTCAAACCAGAATGCCGCCGCAGCCGTGACAGGCGCAATGCATGCAAGGGGTTGCAATATAAAACCTTGTTGAACAAACATTTTCTTAAGGTAACCCTCTAACTTTTTATCCATTGGATCTGAAAAGGCACAGCTATCCTCCACCGGGATAGTGGTACGCTTAGCTAAATTAGAAACTGCTCCCTCCACCTTAGGGACCGTTTGCCATAAGTCCCGTGTGGTGGCGTCTATTGGAAAAAAATTTCTGAATATAGGAGGGGGTGAGAAAGGCACACCGGGTCTATCCCACTCCTTGTTAACAATTTCAGTAAGTCTTTTAGGTATAGGAAAAACGTCAGTACACGTCGGTACCGCAAAATATTTATCCAACCTACATATTTTCTCTGGGATTGCAACCGTGTTACAATCATTCAGAGCCGCTAACACCTCCCCTAGTAATACACGGAGGTTCTCAAGCTTAAATTTAAAATTTGAAATGTCTGAATCCAGTTTATTTGGATCAGATCCGTCACCCACAGAATGAAGCTCTCCGTCTTCATGTTCTGCAAGTTGTGACGCAGTATCAGACATGGCCCTAGCATTATCAGCGCACTCTGTTCTCACCCCAGAGTGGTCTCGTTTACCCCTAAGTTCTGGTAATTTAGATAAAACTTCAGTCATAACATTAGCCATGTCTTGTAAAGTGATTTGTAATGGCCGCCCTGATGTACTTGGCGTTACAATATCACGCACCTCCTGAGCGGGAGATGCAGGTACTGACATGTGAGGCAAGTTAGTCAGCATAACTTCCCCCTCGTTGTCTGGTGAATTTTTCTTAACATGTACAGATTGGCTTTTATTTAAAGTAGCATCAATGCAATTAGTACATAAATTTCTATTGGGCTCCACATTGGCCTTTGAACATATTGCACAAAGAGATTCCTCTGTGTCAGACATGTTTAAACAAACTAGCAATTAGACTAGCAAGCTTGGAAAATACTTTTCAAATGAATTTACAAGCAAAAAATAAAAAACGTTACTGTGCCTTTAAGAAGCACACAAAAAAAAAACTCACATTGAGATAACAATGAACCGGTTTAGTTATAGCAATCAATTTTTCACATGAAATGCATTAATTTAGCAAAGGAATGTACCCATTAGCAAATGGATTATTAATCCCTTAATACCAAAAAAACGAATAACAAATAAAATATATACGTTTTTAAAGCACAGTCTCACAGGTCTGCTGTGAGTGATTACCTCCCTCAAACTAGATTTGGAGACCCCTGAGCTCTGTAGAGACGTCCTGGATCATGCAGGGAGAATAAGGAAGACTGACTGAATTTTTGATGCGTAGTAAAAGAGCCAAAATAGGCCCCTCCCACTCATAATACAGCAGTGGGGAAGCTCAGTAAACTGATTTTACTCAAAATAAACGACAGCCAAGTGGAAAATAATGCCCATAAATTTTTCACCAAGTACCTCAGAGAGAAAAAACGATTAACCTGCCAGTAAACGTTTTAAATATATGAAATGATAATAAAAGCCTGTTGCTAGTCGCTATCACTGCAGAAAGGCTATAAGTTAAATGTATACAGTATTTTCTTAGTGAAGTGCCATTCCCCAGAAATACTTAGTGCCAACATACATACATAACAGCCTGATACCAGTTGCTACTACTGCATTTAAGGCTGCACTTACATTATATTGGTATTAGCAGTATTTTCTCAGTCAATTCCATTCCTTAGAAAATAATATACTGCAACATACCTCTTTGCAGGTGAACCCTGCCCGCTGTCCCCTGTTCTGAAGTTACCTCACTCCTCAGAATGGCCGAGAACAGCAAATGGATCTTAGTTACGTCCGCTAAGATCATACACAAAAACTCAGGTAGATTCTTCTTCTAATACTGCCTGAGAAAAAACAACACACTCCGGTGCTGTTTAAAACAACAAACTTTTGATTGAAGAAATAAAAACTAAATTTAATAACCACACTCCTCTCACACATCCTATCTATTAGTTAGGTGCAAGAGAATGACTGGATATGACGTAGGGGGGAGGAGCTATATAGCAGCTCTGCTTGGGTGATCCTCTTGCACTTCCTGTTAGGGAGGAGTTATAATCCCATAAGTAATGGATGACCCGTGGACTGACTACACTTAACAGGAGAAAAAGAGAAATAGAAAAACACTCTACTAAATACCATATGCACTCGATTAAAGCAGTTCAACTGTATCCTAGAATACAGATTAAAAGGGGAAAAAAAGCTTTTTTTTTTCTTTCTTTTTCACCAATACATGACCCTGTTTAGGTGATTACATATCTCGAGACAGTCTTTTAGCAATGAGTCCCAGATTCGGACCAGTGACCAGTGGTCACGTGTTTTGGCCCGGCCTGTTGTAGCTATTTTTCAGGCACCCTTTGGTAAAAATTCTCAGAAAGCTCAAACCCAAAGTTCAGTGTTCTGTGCCCCTTTTCCTTAGGCTATAAACTTATGCCCTCTCCTTGCTCTTTAAAGTTTCCAATCTCCCTTTATATAAACTGTAGAGAGGAGGGCCAGGGAAGATAACATAACCTGAAAAACAAGTTCACCATAGATCCTTCTGTGTCTGGCGGGCAGTCAAAAATGCTCTGTTTTTTACAGCACTGAGGACCCAAACAACCGTATTACGTTTCTCCATTAGATTTGCCTCTACTGCCAACATCGTTGCTCTACTTGCTTCCCTGATACTAACACTTTCTGTGCTGAGTGGCAGGTAGTATGTCTTTCTCTACACAACTTTTAACCTTCACAGTTTCCTACAGCAAAACAGCTTCCACCCCGGCACAAACTCTGCACCTCAGCAGATTATTTTACTTACCCCCCCTGAGTCTTCACGGCTTAGGATGTACAGGCCTCCGGCGTCCTCCTCTCCCACAGGGGAGCCTGGCACTCTCACGACTCTGTGGCTCGCTGCAATGCCACCCCGCCTCTACGAGCACTTCGACGCTCGGACGTGACGTCAGACAGGCGCGCCTACTTACGAGGGGGGGGGGGGTAAGAAGACTAGTCCCTTGTGCCGGTTCCGAGTGTCCGCCTTCTGTATGCCCGGTAGGTACCGTCTTGTAGACCCCAACTCCTTCTCACTGATGGGAGCTATCTGTCCACAGGACTCACTCCGCTTGCACCGCTACGCTGACCTGTAGCTGCGCTGTCCCGGTTGAGACACCTCTCCCCCTGGGCAGCGTCCTCCACTCTCAGCTGCGTGCATGAAATGTCACTTTCACCCAGTGCGGTCTTTGTCTTTGTTTCAGGCGGTATGTTTCAGACAATCGGGTATTTACTTTTCCTGCTTTGCCACCGGTTCCTTGGTCCCCTTAGTCAGAGACTTTTATTTGTGGCTGGTCCCATCCAGCCTGTTGGGAAACAGAGGACTTCCTTCTACCACTTATTCTACTCCGGCAGGGTACATAGCTTTCTCCCCCGCAATAAGGCTCTGTGGCTGGGGAGCTAGAAATTTTTCGCTCCACACACAGGTGAGCTTGAGCACGCACCACGCTCCTCCCACAGGAAGTCAGCCCTCCTCCTCCTATTCCTATTCCTTCTCCTCCTATTCCTATTTCCTCCTATTCCTTCCTCCGCCTCCTATTCCTCCTCCGCCGCCGCCTCCTATTCCTCCTCCGTCTCCTCCTCCGCTTCCTCCTATTCCGTCTCCTCCTCCTCCGCCTCCTATTCCGTCTCCTCCTCCTATTCCTTCTCCTCCTCCTCCTATTCCTTCTCCTCCTCCTCCTATTCCTTCTCCTCCTCCTCCTATTCCTTCTCCTCCTCCTCCTATTCCTTCTCCTCCTCCTCCTATTCCTTCTCCTCCTCCTCCTATTCCTTCTCCTCCTCCTCCTATTCCTTCTCCTCCTCCTCCTATTCCTTCTCCTCCTCCTCCTATTCCTTCTCCTCCTCCTCCTATTCCTTCTCCTCCTCCTCTTCCTTCTCCTCCTCCTCCTCTTCCTTCTCCTCCTCCTCCTCTTCCTTCTCCTCCTCCTCCTATTCCTTCTCCTCCTCCTCCTATTCCTTCTCCTCCTCCTCCTATTCCTTCTCCTCCTCCTCCTATTCCTTCTCCTCCTCCTCCTATTCCTTCTCCTCCTCCTCCTATTCCTTCTCCTCCTCCTCCTATTCCTTCTCCTCCTCCTCCTATTCCTTCTCCTCCTCCTCCTATTCCTCTTCCATCCTTCCACTTGTAGAGTGCCAACAGATTCTGCAGCGCTATAAACATAGGCGGTATACAAGATATAATTTATAAGGATCAGATGGGTAAAGGGCCCTGCTGAGAGTTGCAATGTTTTAGTCAGCTCTTATGAAGGAAGGAGATCTCCAAAACAGATGGGCTCATAGGCTTACATTCTAAGGGGTTTAAGGGGAAAGCAATGGAGTTAGGAAAGCTAAGTGTAGGTTGTATGCATCCCTGAATAGTAGAGTCTTTAGGGAGCGCTTCAAACTGTTAAAACTAGGGGAGAGTCTTGTGGAGCGAGGTAGGGAGTTCCACAAGATTGGAGCCAGTCTAGAGAAGTCCTGTAAACGGGAATGTGAGGAATCAATGAGAGGAGGAGAATAGGACATTGTAAGGAGAGCGAAGGGGACGGGAGGGAGAGTATCTGGAGACAATGTCAGAAATGTAGGGGGGAGCAGTGCAGTTGAGGGCTTTGTATGTCAGAGTGAGGATTTTGGGTTTAATCATGTAGACAAGAGGAAGCCAGTGAAGGGATTGGCAGAGAGGTTCAGCAGAATAAGAGAGGCGTGTAAGGAAGATGAGCCTGGCAGAGGCATTCATTATGAAATCTTCCTTGGCAACAGGGGCAAAAGAGCTAAATTTATGTCTGTTTGTGAAATTTGAGATAGTGCATCGATAGCTGAAAATCAGATAGAGGGAGTGACAATCTTTGTGAGTAGGAGAGTCAGTTCATTGTGACAGGCCGAAAGTGAGTTGCTGAAGATGTTTTGCAGAGGAGGCAGTGGTATTGTTAAAAAGGTTGTTGAAGTCGCCAAGAATGAGGGCAGGGGTGAGAGTTGAGGAGCCAGGGGGGTGGTATATGACTGCAAAATGTATAGAGAGGGGAGAAAAACCAATTGTGTGCTTCAAATGAATTGTATTGAATGTATTTGTTGAAAGGTGCAACGGAGAGGAAAGTAAAAAACCAACACCACCTCCTTGTCTATTGCAAAACCTAGGAGTGTGGCTGAAGTGGAGATCCCCATGTGACAGTGCAGCAGTGGATGCTGTGTCTGAAGCAGAGAGCCAGGTTTCTGTAAGAAAGGTTGAGAGAGTGGGAGATAGAGAGGTCATGGACAGAAGTGAGCTTGTTGCAAACAGAGCGAGAGCTCCAGAGTGCACAAGTGACGGGGGTGGTGGCTTTAGATGCAAGAGGAATGAGAATAAGGTTACCAGAGATGTTTTTGAAGTCTATTGAAAAGCACACATGGATGTGCAAGGCTAGGAAGTTATGAAGGACTAGAGTTTAATTAAAATATACTCCGATAAGAATCGCACTGAATACTCCGTTAAGGAGATTACTCAATGCGCTCAAACTTCACAGTTCGAGGCGGGAAACTGAACCACTATGATAGCTAATTATTTCCAAAATGGTGCTAATACCATGAACATATACCTTAACTGTAGCCTGCGGATTTAACCTCTATGAAAACGGAGGTACCGCATAAAGAATAAGGTTGAGTAGAGCACAACAATAACCGTTCTAATCCCACACTTCTCTAATAAAAAGATCCCAATAGAGAAAATGGATCGTAGATACTTAGCGCACTGCCACCTTATTAACACAGCCGACAGAATCTGCAAACAAAGGAGGTTCTCATTCGGCTAAGGATACGTGACTGCATATATGTGCAAACACAAATCTTACCAAAACACATGATAGGCGGTGTGCACTTTGTGAGGTGTGAAAGAAGTCTCACTGCTGCGATTGCTATTAGCAGAGGGAGGTAAACCTGAAAGGCATAACGGCCTGAGCCCATAAACTGCACAACAACAATTACGATCAGAGCTGCGCCATAAAGTTATTAAACACACACCCACAAATAAAAGCTGAGCCCCTACAAAAAGAAGCACCTTAAAAATACATAAAGGACCATGTAGGGATAGAAGGAGGGAAAGATAATGTCGCCATGACACCCAATCCTCACACACCATAAATCCTGGGCTTGTCTGTAAAATTGTCCAGCAATGGAGCGGCAACATCCCTGTCCCTGGCAGAAAGCCAGATAGCTGCTCAGCCGCAATATATCCAAAAACAGCGTGTGTGTATATATATATATATATATATATATATATATATATATATATATATATATATATATATATATATATATATATATATATATATATATATATATATATATATATATATATATATATATATATATATATATATATATATATGAAATATACAATCCCCTTCTTAAGGTAGCAGGTCTCACTAAGTCCCTGATTATCCTAGTACTGCTCCATGCTATTTCTTATCCTGTGAAATATATATAAGAACTTATCCTCCAGGGTCTTCTGCTGTGGAGCAGTCACAGCAGCTGTAGGTCTGAAAGCCTCATCCGACCGCTAACAGGGACCTGTAGAAAAAGAAAAACAGAGTAACCAACCCTGGTTTTCTATATAGGGGTAGCATAAATGTTGGAAGGTAAGCAAAGACTACCTCGCAGTCTTCCAACTTCTAAAAGCCACCATATTACTCTTACTAAAGAGGATTACATGGACACAGATTAGCCCCAATCCTTGCTTGCAGGGACAAGTAACCATTAAAGGATTAATATCTTCAGACACCATCTTCACATAGCCTCCCGATGTATAAGGCAAAGAATTACTGGGGGCTTATGGGAAGTAGGAGTGATACTTAACAGCTCTGCTGGGGTGTTCTTTGCCTCCTCCTGGTGGCCAGGAGTTGAATTCCCACTAGTAATTAGAATGGATTTGTGGACTCTCCATGCCATTGGAAAGAAATCTTATTTTGTGCAACAAGCATTGAACAAGAGATAAAATAGGTGCAAAGTAGCTTACAAAATAAATAATGACTCTGTATGTAAAATTATCTAATGAAACCCTGTTTATGTAGTCCACTTGTGTCTCCCAATAAACTGGATAAGTGGGTAGCCTTGAGAAAGTGTTTTTTCTTATCCTCTTTAATGATCAGTTCAGTGTTTGATGACCATCCAGTGCCAGCTTTTGCTTATTGAACACACTTTCCCAGGGGTTCCCTAAGATTACTACTTTATTTACTTCTCTCTGACACTCCCAGTACATCAATACTAAAACAGTGTTTGGGATGACAACCCCACTGGTGAAGTGAAAGATATATATAGACACTTTACCTTTAGGAGACCCATGTGCACAATAAGACTATTGACAAATAAATCAGGCTGGAAACCGGAGTTGTCAAAGGCTTTCTTCATCAGGCAATCTTGTAATATAAGAAAAATAAATCAGCAAATAAGGAGGAGAGATATATATATATATATATATATATATAAAAACAGTGGTCACTTACCTGCAGTCTCCTCAACTGCTGTCTTCACTGTAATATCTTCCCTGTACACCGAAGAGATCTGGATAAATGCTCTGACCACTTTTTCAGTGTCTGTGACATCAGTCTAAAAGTCAGAGATGAGTTTATGCATGTGTTAGAGTAATTGACAGCAGAAGATGAAGTGACTGTAGTAAAGCATGACAGAGAGCTACATGAAGTTTCCTGCGTTTACAGCTATACACAACAGAGAATAGGTAACAATGAGAAAGCAGGAAGGGAGCAATGTGCTCAGACTGTACACAAAAGCAGGTGTGTTAAACTACAGAGAAATATATCTTAGCCCTGAAGCTTAAAACAGCAACTTGAAGCATTATATCAAAAATATTCTGGGGTCAAAAGCACAAACAATTTTTTTTGGACGAATCATTCTTTATCATTAAAAACAAAAATGTATGCTTACCTGATAAATTTCTTTCTTTCGGGATATGGGGAGTCCACGGCTTCATCAATTACTGTGGGGAATATTACTCCTGGCCAGCAGGAGGTGGCAAAGAGCACCACAGCAAAGCTGTTAAGTATTACGTCCCTTCCCACAACCCCAGTCATTCGACTGAAGGGAAATGAAGAAAAAACAGAATTTATGCTTACCTGATAAATTACTTTCTCTTGCGGTGTATCCAGTCCACGGATTCATCCTTACTTGTGGGATATTCTCATTCCCTACAGGAAGTGGCAAAGAGAACACACAGCAGAGCTGTCCATATAGCTCCCCCTCTGGCTCCGCCCCCCAGTCATTCGACCGACGGTTAGGAGAAAAAGGAGAAACCATAGGGTGCAGTGGTGACTGTAGTTTACACAATAAATTTTAACCTGACTTAATTGCCAGGACGGGCCGTGGACTGGATACACCGCAAGAGAAAGTAATTTATCAGGTAAGCATAAATTCTGTTTTCTCTTGCAAGGTGTATCCAGTCCACGGATTGATCCTTACTTGTGGGATACCAATACCAAAGCTTTAGGACACGGATGAAGGGAGGGAACAAGACAGGTAACCTAAATGGAAGGCACCACTGCTTGCAAAACCTTTCTCCCAAAAATAGCCTCCGAAGAAGCAAAAGTATCGAATTTGTAAAATTTGGCAAAAGTATGCAGTGAAGACCAAGTCGCTGCCTTACAAATCTGTTCAACAGAAGCCTCATTCTTGAAGGCCCAAGTGGAAGCCACAGCTCTGGTGGAATGAGCTGTAATTCGTTCAGGAGGCTGCTGCCCAGCCGTCTCATAAGCCAATCGGATGATGCTTTTCAACCAGAAGGAAAGAGAGGTAGCCGTCGCTTTTTGACCTCTCCTCTTACCAGAATAGACAACAAACAAAGATGATGTTTGTCTGAAATCCTTAGTTGCTTGTAAATAGAATTTCAAAGCACGAACCACATCAAGATTGTGTAAAAGCCGTTCCTTCTTAGAAGCTGGATTAGGACACAAGGAAGGAACAACGATTTCCTGGTTAATGTTCTTATTAGAAACAACTTTAGGAAGAAAACCAAGTTTGGTACGCAAAACTACCTTATCTGCATGGAACACCAGATATAGGGTGAATTACACTGCAAAGCAGACAATTCTGAAACTCTTCGAGCAGAAGATATAGCTACCAAAAACAAAACTTTCCAAGATAATAACTTAATATCTATGGAATGTAAAGGTTCAAACGGAACCCCTTGAAGAACTGAAAGAACTAAATTTAGACTCCATGGAGGAGCCACAGGTTTATAGACAGGCTTGATTCTGACTAACGCCTGTACAAACGCTTGAACATCTGGTACTTCTGCCAGACGCTTGTGTAAAAGGATCGACAGAGCGAATATCTGCCCCTTTAAGGAACTAGCTGATAAACCTTTCTCCAATCCGTCTTGGAGAAAAGACAATATCCTTGGAATCCTAATCTTACTCCACGAGTAACCCTTGGATTCACACCAACAAAGATATTTCCGCCATATCTTATGGTAAATTTTCCTGGTGACAGGTTTTCTAGCTTGGATCAGAGTATCTATGACTGATTCAGAGAACCCACGCTTGGATAGAATTAAGCGTTAAATCTCCAAGCAGTCAGCTGCAGAGAAACTAGATTTGGATGCTTGAATGGACCCTGTATTAGAAGATCCTGCCTCATTGGCAGTGTCCATGGTGGAACAGATGACATGTCCACTAGATCTGCATATCAAGTCCTGCGTGGCCACGCAGGCGCTATCAGAATTACCGAGGCCTTCTCCTGTTTGATTCTGGCTATCAGCCGAGGAAGAAGGGGAAATGGTGGAAAGACATAGGCCAGATTGAAGGACCAAGGCGCTACTAGAGCATCTATCAATGCCGCCTTGGGATCCCTGGACCCGTAAAGAGGAAGTTTGGTGTTCTGACGGGACGCCATCAGATCCAACTCTGGAATGCCCAAAAGCTGAGTCAGCTGAGCAAATACCTCCGGGTGGAGTTCCCACTCCCCCGGGTGAAAAGTCTGACGACTTAGGAAATCCGCTTCCCAGTTGTCTACTCCTGGGATGTGAATTGCAGATAGGTGGCAAGAGTGATCCTCCACCCACCTGATTATCTTGGTTACTTCCTTCATCGCTAAGGAACTCTTTGTTCCTCCCTGATAATTGATGTATGCTACAGTCGTGATGTTGTCCGACTGAAATCTGATGAACTTGGCCGCCGCTAGCTGAGGCCATACCTGGAGCGTATTGAATATCGCTCTCAGTTCCAAAATGTTTATCGGGAGAAGAGACTCTTCCCGAGACGATAGGCCCTGAGCTTTCAAGGAGCCCCAGACCGCGCCCCAGCCTAACAGACTGGCGTCGTTCGTTACGATGATCCACTCCGGTCTGCAGAAGCACATTCCCTGAGACAGGTGATCCTGAGACAACCACCAGAGAAGAGAATCTCTGGTTTTCTGGTCCAGTTAGATTTGAGGAGACAAATCTGCATAATCCCCATTCCACTGTTTGAGCATGCACAATTGCAGTGGCCTGAGATGAATTTGAGCAAAAGGGAGTACGTCCATTGCTGCTACCATTAATCCGATTACCTCCATGCACTGAGCTACAGATGGCCGAGGAATGGAATAAAGAGATCGGCAAGTGCTTAGAAGCTTTAACCTTCTGACCTCCGTCAGAAATATTTTCATTTCTACCGAGTCTATTAATGTTCCCAGGAAGGGAACCCTTATGAGCGGGAACAGAGAACTTTTTTCGGTGTTCACCTTCCACCCGTGAGACCTTAGAAAGGCCAGAACAATATCCGTATGAGCCTTGGCTCTGAGAAAAGACGACACCTGTATTAAGATGTCGTCCAGATAGGGTGCTACTGCAATGCCCCGCGGTCTTAGTACCACTAGAAGGGACCCTAGCACCTTTGTGAAAATTCTGGGAGCGGTGGCCAACCCGAAGGGAAGGGCCACGAACTGGTAATGCTTGTCCAGAAAAGCGAACCTTAGGAACTGATGGTGATCTTTGTGGATAGGAATATGAAGGTACGCATCCTTTAGATCCACGGTAGTCATATATTGACCTTCCTGGATCATCGGTAAGATTAACCGAATGGTCTCCATCTTGAAGGATGGAACTCTGAGGAATTTGTTTAGAATTTTTAGATCCAGGATTGGTCTGAAAGTTCCTTCCTTTTTGGGAACCACAAACAGGTTTGAGTAAAAACCCAGTCCTTGTTCTGTAATTGGCACTGGATATATCACTCCCATCTTGAGTAGATCTTCTACACAGCGTAAGAACGCCTCTTTCTTTGTCTGGTCTGTAGACAGACGAGAAATGTGGAACCTTCCCCTTGGAGAAGAGTCCCTGAATTCTAGAAGATATCCCTGAGCAACTATCTTTAATGCCCAGGGATCGGGCAGAGAGAGTCTGCCCCCTACCAGATCCGGTCCCGGATCGGGGGCTACCCCTTCATGCTGTCTTAGTAGCAGCTGCAGGCTTCTTGGCCTGTTTACCCTTGTTCCAGCCCTACCAGGTTGCCTTGGGCTTCCAGGTTGCCTTGGGCTGTGGAGAGTTACCCTCTTGCTTTGCGGTCGCAGAGGTTGAAGCAGGACCGCTCCTGAAGTTGCGAAAGGAACGAAAATTAGCCTTGTTTTTAGCCTTAAAAGGCCTATCTTGCGGGAGGGCATGGCCCTTTCCCCCAGTGATATCCGAAATAATCTCTTTCAACTTGGGCCCGAAAAGGGTCTTTCCCTTGAAAGGAATATTCAGTAACTTTGTCTTAGACGACACATCGGCCGACCATGATTTAAGCCAAAGCGCTCTGCGCGCCATGATGGCAAAACCAGAATTTTTCGCCGCTAACTTAGCTAATTGCAAAGCGGCATCTGTGATAAAAGAATTAGCCAGCTTTAGAGCCTTAATTCTATCCATAATTTCGTCATATGAAGTCTCACTCCAAAAGTAATAAAAACTTGTATAATGATTATATTTGCACAATAAAATAATCGATTGCCCTTTAACAGTGTCCACCAGTCTTTGAGCCCTGTTAATTAAGCCTTCCTTCTATACTGAGTCTCAGAATATGGCTTACCTTCCCCACATGGGGATGCTTGTCAGTCTTCTAGCATTACTAAGTCTTGACTAGAAAAAGATGACTGAACATACCTTGTAGCAGTTAAGCCTGCAAACTGTTCCCCCCAACTGAAGTTTTCTGTTACTCCTCAGTCCTGTGTGGGAACAGCAGTGGATTTTAGTTACAACATGCTAAAATCATTTTGCTCTCAGCAGAATTCTTCTTCACTTTCTGCTAGAGAGTAAATAGTACAAACCGGCACTATTTAAAAATAAACTTTTGATTGAAGATATAAAAACTACAAATCTAACACCACATTCACTTTACCCTCCAGTGGAGATGCTATTTGTTAGAGCGGCAAAGAGAATGACTGGGGGGCAGAGCCAGAGGGGGAGCTATATGGACAGCTCTGCTGTGTGTTCTCTTTGCCACTTCCTGTAGGGAATGAGAATATCCCACAAGTAAGGATGAATCCGTGGACTGGATACACCTTGCAAGAGAAAAGGAGTAACACAAGGTGTAGAGGTGCCTGAGGACTAGACAAAAATAACTGCTTAAAAACAGAATTTATGTTTACCTGATAAATTACTTTCTCCAACGGTGTGTCCGGTCCACGGCGTCATCCTTACTTGTGGGATATTCTCTTCCCCAACAGGAAATGGCAAAGAGCCCAGCAAAGCTGGTCACATGATCCCTCCTAGGCTCCGCCTTCCCCAGTCATTCGACCGACGTAAAGGAGGAATATTTGCATAGGAGAAATCATATGATACCGTGGTGACTGTAGTTAAAGAAAATAAATTATCAGACCTGATTAAAAAACCAGGGCGGGCCGTGGACCGGACACACCGTTGGAGAAAGTAATTTATCAGGTAAACATAAATTCTGTTTTCTCCAACATAGGTGTGTCCGGTCCACGGCGTCATCCTTACTTGTGGGAACCAATACCAAAGCTTTAGGACACGGATGATGGGAGGGAGCAAATCAGGTCACCTAGATGGAAGGCACCACGGCTTGCAAAACCTTTCTCCCAAAAATAGCCTCAGAAGAAGCAAAAGTATCAAATTTGTAAAATTTAGTAAAAGTGTGCAGTGAAGACCAAGTCGCTGCCTTACATATCTGATCAACAGAAGCCTCGTTCTTGAAGGCCCATGTGGAAGCCACGGCCCTAGTGGAATGAGCTGTGATTCTTTCAGGAGGCTGCCGTCCGGCAGTCTCATAAGCCAATCTAATGATGCTTTTAAGCCAAAAAGAGAGAGAGAGAGGTAGAAGTTGCTTTTTGACCTCTCCTTTTACCAGAATAAACAACAAACAAGGAAGATGTTTGTCTGAAATCCTTTGTAGCATCTAAATAGAATTTTAGAGCACGAACTACATCCAAATTGTGCAACAAACGTAAAAGTTTTTTCAGCAGTTGAGGCCGGGTTTGAACTCACAACCTTTGGGTTAAGAGGCATTAGACTTAAGCACTATGCCACAGCAACCCCATCCAAAAAACTCTAAAAAGCCATCTCCGTGGAGATGTTGCCTGTACAACGGCAAAGAGAATGACTGGGGAAGGCGGAGCCTAGGAGGGATCATGTGACCAGCTTTGCTGGGCTCTTTGCCATTTCCTGTTGGGGAAGAGAATATCCCACAAGTAAGGATGACGCCGTGGACCGGACACACCTATGTTGGAGAAATAAAGGGCGGGGCCGTGGACTCACCATATCCGTAAAGAACGAAATTTATCAGGGAAGCATAAATTTTCTTTTCTTTCCTAAGATAAGGTGAGTCCATGGCTTCAGCAATTACTGTTGGAAACCAATACCCAAGACAGGTAGACCTAAACAGAAGAACATTTCTCCCAAAAGAGGCCTTAGTCAAGGCAAAAATCAAATTCATAATTTTTGGAAAAAGTATGCAGAGAAGACCAAGTTGCAAGCCTTGCAAATTTGTCCCACAGAAGCTTCGTTTTTGAAAGCCCAAGAAGAGTAAACAGCTCTCGTGGAATGAGACGTAATACTCTCAGGAGGGTGCTGTCCAGCAGTCTCAAAAACCAAACGAATTATACTTCTCATCCAGAGAAAAACAAAGTAGCAGCATTAGCTTCCTGACCTTTACGTTTCCCAGAGAAACAAACCGGGCAGAAGACTGGCAAAAATCTTTAGTCGCCTATAGATAGAATTCAAGAGCACGCACAACATCCTAGTTGTGCAACAAATGTTCCTTATGAGAAGGATTAGGACACAATGAAGGCACAACAAATTTCCTGATTAATATTTCTATCCGAAACAACTTTAGGAAGGAGATCTAACCAGTAAGAAGAACCACCTTATCTACATGAAACATAAGGTAAGGTGAATCGCACTGCAAAGCTTAGAGTTCAGAGACTGAGCAGAAGAGATAGCAATAAGAAACAAAACCTTCCAAGATAACAACTTAATATATATGGAATGTAAAGGCTCAAACGGAGCCAGCTGCTAAACTTTAAGAACAAGGTTAAGGCTCCAAGGAGGAGGAACAGACTTAAACACAGGCCTGATTCTGACCAATGCCTGACAAAAAGATTGCACATCTGGAACGTCCGCCAGATGCTTATGTAGCAAAATAGATAATGCAGAAATCTGACCCCTCAGGGTACTGAATGACAAACCCATCTCCAGACCTTCCTAGAGAAAGGACAAAATCCTAGAAATCCTGACCCTACTCTAAGAGTAGCCCCTGGATTAACACCAATAAAGATATTACGCCATATCTTATGGTAGATTTTTCTAGAAACAGGCTTTCGAGCCTGAATCATGGTCTCAATGACCGACTCAGTAAAACTATGCGTACAATCTCCAAGCAGTCAGCTTCAGGGAACGAAATTTGGATGAATGAACGGACCCTAAATCAGAAGGTCCTTCCTCAGAGGCAGTCTCCAAGATGGGGGAAGACGACATCTCCACTAGTTCTGCGTACCAGATCCTGCGAGGCCTTGCAGGGGCTATTAGAATCACAAACGCTCTCTCCTGTTTGATACGAGCAATGACTTGTGAAAGGAGATCAAAGCGGAGGAAACGGGTATGCCAGCTTGAAATCCCAAGGGACCGCCAGAGCATCTATCAGAGCGGCCTGTGGATCCCTTGACCTTGAACCGTACCTTGGAAGCTTGGCATTCTGCCGAGATGCCCTCAGATCCAACTCCGGCACCCCCCATTTGAGGGTTAAGCTGGAGAATACCTCCGGATGGAGTTCCCACTCCCTGGGATTAAAAGTCTGTCTGCTTCCGCCCACTGAACAATCCAAGTCACCTCCTCAATGGCTAAGAAACTAAAAGTTCCTGCCTGGGGTTAATGTAAGTAATTGAAGTGATCTTGTCCGACTGGAACCAAGCTAAGGACAACCGAGTCCAAGCTATCAGAGCATTGTAAATCACTCTCAGCTCCAAGATGTTAGAGAGGAGAGCAGACACACGGGTCCCAGGCGGCTTCCCAGTCCAGCGGGTTGGCATCTGTGGTCACATCACCAAGGAATGTCTCCAGAAGCACGAGCCCTGAGACGGATGCTCCTGAAAAAAACACCACGGGAGAGAGTCTCTTGTCGACTGATCTAGCTCACCCAGTATGAAAGGAAGCCACTCCTTACAGAGACCTTTGGAAAAAACATAATTTTTGTAAGAACTTACCTGATAAATTCATTTCTTTCATATTGGCAAGAGTCCATGAGCTAGTGACATATGGGCTATACAATCCTACCAGGAGGGGCAAAGTTTCCCAAACCTCAAAATGCCTATAAATACACCCCTCACCACACCCACAATTCAGTTTAACGAATAGCCAAGCAGTGGGGTGATAAAGAAAGGAGTAGAAAGCATCAAAGGAAATTTGGAAATAATTGTGCTTTATACAAAAAATCATAACCACCATAAAAAGGGTGGGCCTCATGGACTCTTGCCAATATGAAAGAAATGAATTTATCAGGTAAGTTCCTACATAAATTATGTTTTCTTTCATGCAATTGGCAAGAGTCCATGAGCTAGTGACATATGGGATATCAATACCCAAGATGTGGACCTCCACTCAAGAGTCACTAGAGAGGGAGGGAATAAAATAAAAACAGCCATATACCACTGAAAAAAATAGTCCACAACCCCAAAAAATAAGTTTATTTTCATTTGAAAGAAAAAAACTTAAATCAAAAGCAGAAGAATCAAACTGAAACAGCTGCCTGAAGAACTTTGCTACCAAAAACTGCTTCCGAAGAAGCAAATACATCAAAATGGTAGAATTTAGTAAATGTATGCAAAGAGGACCAAGTTGCTGCTTTGCAAATCTGATCAACTGAAGCTTCATTCTTAAAAGCCCACGAAGTGGAGACTGATCTAGTAGAATGAGCTGTAATTCTCTGAGGCGGGGCTTGACCCGACTCCAAATAAGCTAGATGAATCAAAAACTTTAACCAAGAGGCCAATGAAATACCAGAGGCCTTCTGACCTTTCCTAGGACCAGAAAATATAACAAATAGACTAAAAGTCTTCCTGAAATCTTTAGCAGCTTCAACATAATATTTCAAAGCTCTCACCACATCCAAAGAATGTAAGGATCTTTCCAAAGGATTCTTAGGATTAGGACACAAGGAAGGGACAACAATTTCTCTACTAATGTTGTTGGAATTCACAACCTTAGGTAAAAATTCAAAGTCTGCAAAACCGCCTTATCCTGATGAAAAATCAGAAAAAGGAGATTCACAAGAAAGAGCAGATAGCTCAAACTCTTCTAGCAGAAGAGATAGCCAAAAGGAACAACACTTTCCAAGAAAGTAGTTTAAAGGGACAGTTTACTCAAAAATTTTCTCCCCTTTAATTTGTTCCCAATGATCCACTTTACCTGCTGGAGTGTATTAAATTGTTTACAAGTAGCTCCTTTACCCTTATATTGGCATTTGAAATTGTTAATTTAGCATGTGGTATCCCCACCTATTCTGAAAGTTTGTGGCCGCGCGTACCAGCTATAGATAAGCTTTGTAAACACAGCCAGCAGAAGAAATTACACTCCCAGTCGGATATAGCAGAGATAAGGTAATACAATGTTGATTTTCCATTGTTCTCTCAAAGTACTGGTGATTGTTTTAAGGACAGATATAAGATAAAGAAGCAGGTATATGTGCACAATGTGATACAGTAATGAGATCTGATTATACCTACAAGCTCAACCCATTTTATTAGGTTGTGGCTTCAAAACACAAAATCAGAGCTTTAATATACACAAATAAGCCTTAAAAAGCTAATTTTCATACATTTTTTACTCTGCAGTTGGTAAAAAAAAACAATTGTAAACACATTAAGGGAAAAACTATTTTACAGTATACTGTCCCTTTAATGCCCAAAGAATGCATAGGCTCAAATGGAGGAGCCTGTAAAGCCTTCAGAACCAAATTAAGACTCCAAGGAGGAGAAATTGAATTAATGACAGGCTTAATACGAACTAAAGCCTGTACAAAACAGTGTATATCAGGAAGTATAGCAATCTTTCTGTGAAATAAAACAGAAAGAGCGGAGATTTGTCCTTTCAAGGAACTTGCAGACAAAACCTTATCCAAACCATCCTGAAGAAACTGTAAAATTCTAGGAATTCTAAAAGAATGCCAATTAAATTTATGAGACGAACACCATGACATTTAAGTCTTCCAAACTCTATAATAAATCTTTCAAGAGACAGATTTACGAGCTTGTAACATAGTATTAATCACTGAGTCAGAGAATCCTCTATGACTTAGAACTAAGCGTTCAATTTCCATACCTTGAGAAAGAGAGAACACAGAGGCGCCAAACATGGCCTAGTATAGCCAGATACCAGATATAACACTTCACAGGGTAACAATTGAATACTCACAAAAGAGATGCACCCATTGGTGCTATTGAAGCAGACTGGAACCTCTCAGTGGTCCAGCTCACTGATGTAATTCACGTGTCAGTTGTAGTCCTTGATGCTGGTGATTATCAGGTTCCTGAGTGAACACAAAAGAAGCAAACAATAGCCCAGTAATGTTTATAAAATGAGTGGTAATCTGAGCAATCCTACTTACAAGATCCAAAGCACCTGCAGGTGCATATACTGCAAACTGGAACCAAACAGTCGCCCAGTAGACTGATCCCTCCAGGTGATAGCAGAATAACTCGCTGGTGCCACTCAAAAGTTTTAGCAGCATGCGAATAGTATATAAAAGATGTCCAAAAAGCAAGTGTATTACTGTAAAAATCTTTATTAAAATGTGACGCGTTTCTCAGCTAAAACAAGCTGTTTCATCAGGCTAAAAAATTATAAAAACACATACAGATTACACTTGCTTTATACAAAAACACACCTACTAATTGGCCAATCAGATTGCTCTAACCTTGATAGTCATTAAGTGTTAGCACCTGTCTGCTAGAAAGTTGGTATGGCAACCAACACCCAAACACAATTTAGTGCAAAAACCAAACTTCAGCAGACCATACTCAAGGCAGATTAACCGTTTGTGTAAAAATCAGATCATCATTGTGTATTGATAATAATAGACATAAGCCTAACACTGCTATGAACAGGACCCATATTCCCTGTAAAATTATACTTCATAAAATATAAATAAACAAACTGAAACATATACTGGTATATTTTCTAATCCTATTCAATTTACATACAACATACTCTATATATTGTCAAATATGTCTTATGATTTCGGCCTTACCTTACTCTTATAAAATGTTAAATTAAATATGCAACTTGATATAAAGTTAATAGCAGGCAAAGCGATACTGTCAAACTTAGAGTCATACTAATGTTGCAAACCCAAGTGTCCGTTGATTGGACATCTACTTCCTGGTGTCAAATTGCACAATAGCTGAAAAAATAAATTTATAAAAAGGTGAATTGTGTTTAACGAACATCTAGTTAGACTTTAATAGGTGTATATTTAGCTGTCCCTGGATATAGGGCTAGCATATATGCGATCATTGTGGGTCATTATGTTTCCCACTGGTCCGGTTACTTATCGGTGTTTGACCGGGGTTATCGTTGTAGACTGTACATTTGGATGTAAACTAATTGTTTAACGTAAAATCCTACACCAATGACTGCATTGGTAAGAGTAGATGGGTGTGAACTATTCCTATAGCGTATAGGCTTGTACCAAAGATTGCTTGGGCGTGTGCAGATGGGATTGGCTACCCTGACAACGTCAGCATACTGTGTGTCATGCGTCCAACAAACTTGCGTATGGAAAAGTCAGCCCACGCAAAATTCGTAGGTGACAATTCAAGTAACATATGCGATCCTATTTATTTGGCAGGGGATATTAAATCCAATGTGTGTCTGGGATGTCTGCACTAATAGACAGAGCGTTATGTCACATCTCTGTGCGCTGAAAATAAATACAACTGTATAAGGCATCTTGTAAGCACTCAGCTGTCATCAGTACATATAATAAATAATATGTTATGTCGAATTTCTCCATACTTGAGGTGTAAACATAGATAATAGGTAACAATTCATCTTAACATTGTATAATACATTTAGTATTATACAATGTTAAGATGAATTCTTACCTATTATCAATTTGTAGTATTCGAAAGTCGTTGTGGCTCACGTCACACACACACCTCTCCTATTGGACGAATGTGAATGGCCGGGAACCAATCCTTGTATGGCCCTTTGATTGGCTCCCTATAGGGGTGTGTGAGTGAGGCCAGCATTGGATAGGCTATCAAACACTATAAGTAGAGCAAGTTGTGAGATAGGCATTATCAGCCTGATGAAACGACCCGTAGGTCGAGAAACGCGTTGCTGTTTGCCATTTGTTTTTAAATATAACTCAATAAACACGAGTTTTTTATCCATACCACTTCTTGCTCTTCATTATTCGGATCCATTATCCTGATTGGTTGGCCGACCTGCCTGTCCACACGTGAAGCCTGGTATTGGCTACTCCCGGAACAACTCTGACGTCCAACGTTGATTCTGTGTGGCCGTGGATTGGCTGAACGGGCCCCGTGACCTGACGTCTCCATGCACTGTTGTGCTTGTCTATCGGGCGACCAAAAGTCCTGATCCGCTCCACTAGGCATTATCATATGCCGCTATCCTTGTGAGTATATCCCATTACGGGCTGTCTCATTGTCTGTCTTATCTGGTTGTTACGATACTGTCCCATGAGGCGCCTCTTTCTTTCTCTCTGATTTACAGGCATCTCTCATTTTCAGTGTTATTTCTGATCACTCTTTGGTATTGTGCTTTTGGGATGTTCTTGATTACACTGGGTTGATGGCAACTACGAGCATGTAGAATTGAATTTCGATCAGTTGTCATCCTATATAGGGTAGTTCCCAACTTGGTGCCATTCTTGAAAACCCGAACATCTAAATAATCTACGACCTCATTGCTCATTCCAGCGTGTCTAGGATCCTGGTTTGATCTAGACACTATGGGTGCTAACCAATTATGTATTTTATTATTTATTTCTATCTATTCTCACTCTGGTATGTTTGTGTTTGTTTATTATTTTGATTAAAACTGGTTAGCCGCATCACAGATTTGTGAGGAGTATTTAAGGTGATGGGCTGCGACCCATGATGATTTTGATGGTTAGACAGGGTGATGCCAAGTAAGTTGGTGGCATGGATTGGGCTTTAAGTGATGGCCTATGTTAGTTTTGTTTTGATTTAATATATGCACATTCGTGTTTTGGGTTCTGTGTTTGGGAATTACACATTATATGTTTTGATTTATTTCACATATTAAATCATTGTAATGACTACCCAGTTATTTAGTGAGTATGATTAGGATAATTATTATTATTATTTATGCTTTTGTTTCTTTCAAACATAATATGATCAGTATTATAGATAAATAATTATGGTTATGCGGCATCTTTAGACTGACAGAGGCAGACAGTGCTGTCCATAAATATGTATACTACGTGCGAGCATATGGGCGTGCATTAACACTTGGCATCACATGATTGGTTGCACAGGGGTGTGTGGCTCCACACTGCAACACCATAGGATAGTGACGCGTGACTATAGCAGCTTGTCAACAATGCGCGTGATTGGTGTATCGGTGGTGTGTGGCTCCACACTGACATACCATTGGCTAGTGACGCGCATAGGAGAATACACACTTGCCGGACATGGATTTTGACAGGTTGATTGCGATTCTCTCTGTGATGACAATACTTTGCAGTCTTTTGGCGAAGTATAACATATGTGCGCTCCCATTGATTAGGAGGATATCACTTTAGGTTTCTAATGTGTGCTCCCAGGGATCTGGATGACATTGTTTTATATTTCCATAGGTGACCGGCCGTTTTATGACACTGTGTGGGGACATATATGAGACCCCTTTGTTTAGCTAATATCTAGAGCGAGGGATATAGTCTGATTGACACAGATGTTTTGATGGAGTCAGTCTATGTGACACGGACAATTCTGGAGGTGGAGTTGGATGAATTATGACTCATTTTACTTTCCGGCTGACAATGTGTGTGATTGGTTGCTCGAGTTTGAACCTTTTGTGTTGATCAATGCCATTGGTTAGGTGTATCATGTAATATTCTTGCCATACGAGCCTCACTCAACATTTTTATTGACACCTTTTGTTGTCTTCATATGCTTATTCACTAGTTGCTGACCCAGTACTTTGTTTTTAATACACTTTAGTTCACTTTCAATCATTTAGACGAATATGCACGTTTGATGGACAGTTTTTTACCCTATCAATTTATTTGACCTTTGGTCCCTAACCTATCAGGAGACTTGTTTCTCCAGTCTTCACACGCAGATCACAGTGATTGGTTTTTTCACAGAGGGGAGGGTTTTATTCACCTTTAAAAGTTTGACATTTTGTATTGTTGTTTGTCAGAGGAAGGGACTATTTTTGTCCGGAAACGTCACCAATAAAATTGTTTAATACACAGACGACTGAAGTCCAGTGAGTGCTTAACTTTTCTGAAACTATTGCAATACCTTATAGCACCCTGGCGGTTGATGACAGATGGTGAGAGTGCACACACTCACAACAAAAAATCATATCTATATATATCTATATATATATATATATATCTATCTATCTATCTCTTCTCTATCTTCTTTAATCCAAGATTAGTTTCAGGAGTCATTCTATTGATTGGATTTTGACATTTAATTATTAGTTCATTAACAGAGTATCAACTGCACAGCAGCTTAAATGGACAGTATACACTAATTTTCATATAACTGCATGCAATAGACGCTACTATAAACAATAAGATGTACAGATACTGATATAAAAAAACAGAATTTATGCTTACCTGATAAATTACTTTCTCTTGCGGTGTATCCAGTCCACGGATTCATCCTTACTTGTGGGATATTCTCATTCCCAATAGGAAGTGGCAAAGAGAGCACACAGCAGAGCTGTCCATATAGCTCCCCCTCTGGCTCCGCCCCCCAGTCATTCGACCGACGGTTAGGAGAAAAACATAATTTATGTAAGAACTTACCTGATAAATTCATTTCTTTCATATTAGCAAGAGTCCATGAGCTAGTGACGTATGGGATATACATTCCTACCAGGAGGGGCAAAGTTTCCCAAACCTTAAAATGCCTATAAATACACCCCTCACCACACCCACAAATCAGTTTAACGAATAGCCAAGAAGTGGGGTGATAAGAAAAAAGTGCGAAAGCATATAAAATAAGGAATTGGAATAATTGTGCTTTATACAAAAAAATCATAACCACCACAAAAAAGGGTGGGCCTCATGGACTCTTGCTAATATGAAAGAAATTAATTTATCAGGTAAGTTCTTACATAAATTATGTTTTCTTTCATGTAATTAGCAAGAGTCCATGAGCTAGTGACGTATGGGATAATGACTACCCAAGATGTGGATCTTTCCACGCAAGAGTCACTAGAGAGGGAGGGATAAAATAAAGACAGCCAATTCCTGCTGAAAATAATCCACACCCAAAATAAAGTTTATTGAAAAAATGAGCAGAAGATTCAAACTGAAACCGCTGCCTGAAGTACTTTTCTACCAAAAACTGCTTCAAAAGAAGAAAACACATCAAAATGGTAGAATTTAGTAAAAGTATGCAAAGAAGACCAAGTTGCTGCTTGGCAAATCTGATCAACCGAAGCTTCATTCCTAAACGCCCAGGAAGTAGAAACTGACCTAGTAGAATGAGCTGTAATCCTTTGAGGCGGAGTTTTACCCGACTCTACATAGGCATGATGAATTAAAGATTTCAACCAAGATGCCAAAGAAATGGCAGAAGCTTTCTGGCCTTTTCTAGAACCGGAAAAGACAACAAATAGACTAGAAGTCTTTCGGAAAGACTTAGTAGCTTCAACATAATATTTCAAAGCTCTAACAACGTCCAAAGAATGCAACGATTTCTCCTTAGAATTCTTAGGATTAGGACATAATGAAGGAACCACAATTTCTCTACTAATGTTGTTGGAATTCACAACCTTAGGTAAAAATTCAAAAGAAGTTCGCAACACCGCCTTATCCTGATGAAAAATCAGAAAAGGAGACTCACAAGAAAGAGCAGATAATTCAGAGACTCTTCTGGCAGAAGAGATGGCCAAAAGGAACAAAACTTTCCAAGAAAGTAATTTAATGTCCAAAGAATGCATAGGTTCAAACGGAGGAGCTTGAAGAGCCCCCAGAACCAAATTCAAACTCCAAGGAGGAGAAATTGACTTAATGACAGGTTTTATACGAACCAAGGCTTGTACAAAACAATGAATATCAGGAAGATTAGCAATCTTTCTGTGAAAAAGAACAGAAAGAGCAGAGATTTGACCTTTCAAGGAACTTGCGGACAAACCTTTATCTAAACCATCCTGAAGAAACTGTAAAATTCTCGGAATTCTAAAAGAATGCCAGGAAAAATGATGAGAAAGACACCAAGAAATATAAGTCTTCCAGACTCTATAATATATCTCTCTAGATACAGATTTACGAGCCTGTAACATAGTATTAATCAGAGTCAGAGAAACCTCTTTGACCAAGAATCAAGCGTTCAATCTCCATACCTTTAAATTTAAGGATTTGAGATCCTGATGGAAAAAAGGACCTTGCGACAGAAGGTCTGGTCTTAACGGAAGAGTCCACGGTTGACAAGAGGCCATCCGGACAAGATCCGCATACCAAAACCTGTGAGGCCATGCTGGAGCTACCAGCAGAACAAACGAGCATTCCTTCAGAATCTTGGAGATTACTCTTGGAAGAAGAACTAGAGGCGGAAAGATATAGGCAGGATGATACTTCCAAGGAAGTGATAATGCATCCACTGCCTCCGCCTGAGGATCCCGGGATCTGGACAGATACCTGGGAAGTTTCTTGTTTAGATGAGAAGCCATCAGATCTATTTCTGGAAGTTCCCACATTTGAACAATCTGAAGAAATACCTCTGGGTGAAGAGACCATTCGCCCGGATGCAACGTTTGGCGACTGAGATAATCCGCTTCCCAATTGTCTATTCCTGGAATATGAACCGCAGAGATTAGACAGGAGCTGGATTCCGCCCAAACCAGAATTCGAGATACTTCTTTCATAGCCAGAGGACTGTGAGTCCCTCCTTGATGATTGATGTATGCCACAGTTGTGACATTGTCTGTCTGAAAACAAATGAACGATTCTCTCTTCAGAAGAGGCCAAGACTGAAGAGCTCTGAAAATTGCACGGAGTTCCAAAATATTGATCGGTAATCTCACCTCCTGAGATTCCCAAACTACTTGTGCCGTCAGAGACCCCCACACAGCTCCCCAACCTGTAAGACTTGCATCTGTTGAAATTACAGTCCAGGTCGGAAGAACAAAGAAGCCCCCTGAATTAAACAATGGTGATCTGTCCACCACGACAGAGAGTGTCGTACAATCGGTTTTAAAGATATTAATAGAGATATCTTTGTGTAATCCCTGCACCATTGATTCAGCATACAGAGCTGAAGAGGCCGCATGTGAAAACGAGCAAAGGGGATCGCGTCCAATGCAGCAGTCATAAGACCTAGAATTTCCATGCATAAGGCTACCGAAGGGAATGATTGTGACTGAAGGTTTCGACAAGCTGAAATCAATTTTAGACGTCTCTTTTCTGTCAAAGACAGAGTCATGGACACTGAATCTATCTGGAAACCCAAAAAGGTTACCCTTGTCTGAGGAATCAATGAACTCTTTAGTAAATTGATCCTCCAACAATGATCTTGAAGAAACAACACAAGTCGATTCGTATGAGATTCTGCAAAATGTAAAGACTGAGCAAGTACCAAGATATCGTCCAAATAAGGAAATACCACAATACCCTGTTCTCTGATTACAGACAGAAGGGCACCGAGAACCTTTGTAAAAATTCTTGGGGCTGTAGCTAGGCCAAACGGCAGAGCCACAAACTGGTAATGCTTGTCCAGGAAAGAGAATCTCAGGAACTGATAGTGATCTGGATGAATCGGAATATGCAGATATGCATCCTGTAAATCTATCGTGGACATATAATGCCCTTGCTGAACAAAAGGCAAGATAGTCCTTACAGTTACTATTTTGAATGTTGGTATCCTTACATAACGATTCAATATTTTTAGATCCAGAACTGGTCTGAAGGAATTCTCCTTCTTTGGTACAATGAAGAGATTCGAATAAAACCCCAGCCCCTGTTCCAGAACTGGAACTGGCACAATTACCCCAGTCAACTTTAGATCTGAAACACATTTCAGAAATGCTTGAGCTTTCGCTGGGTTTACTGGGACACGGGAAAGAAAAAATCTCTTTGCAGGAGGTCTTATCTTGAAACCAATTCTGTACCCTTCTGAAACGATGTTCTGAATCCAAAGATTGTGAACAGAATTGATCCAAATTTCTTTGAAAAAACGTAACCTGCCCCCTACCAGCTGGGCTGGAATGAGGGCCGCACCTTCATGTGGACTTAGAAGCTGGCTTTGCTTTTCTAGAAGGCTTGGATTTATTCCAGACTGGAGATGGTTTCCAAACTGAAACTGCTCCTGAGGAAGAAGGATCAGGCTTTTGTTCTTTGTTGAAACGAAAGGAACGAAAACGATTATTAGCCCTGTTTTTACCCTTAGATCTTTTATCCTGTGGTAAAAAAGTTCCTTTCCCACCAGTAACAGTTGAGATAATAGAATCCAACTGAGAACCAAATAATTTGTTACCCTGGAAAGAAATGGAAAGTAGAGTCGATTTAGAAGACATATCAGCATTCCAAGTTTTAAGCCATAAAGCTCTTCTAGCTAAAATAGCTAGAGACATAAACCTGACATCAACTCTGATAATATCAAAAATGGCATCACAGATAAAATTATTAGCATGTTGCAGAAGAATAATAATATTATGAGAATCATGATCTGTTACTTGTTGCGCTAAAGTTTCCAACCAAAAAGTTGAAGCTGCAGCAACATCAGCCAATGATATAGCAGGTCTAAGAAGATTACCTGAACACAGATAAGCTTTTCTTAGAAAGGATTCAATTTTCCTATCTAAAGGATCCTTAAACGAAGTACCATCTGACGTAGGAATAGTAGTACGTATAGCAAGGGTAGAAATAGCCCCATCAACTTTAGGGATTTTGTCCCAAAATTCTAATCTATCAGACGGCACAGGATATAATTGCTTAAAACGTTTAGAAGGAGTAAATGAATTACCCAAATTATTCCATTCTCTGGAAATTACTTCAGAAATAGCACCAGGAACAGGAAAAACTTCTGGAATAACCACAGGAGATTTAAAGACCTTATCTAAACGTTTAGATTTAGTATCAAGAGGACCAGAATCCTCAATTTCTAAAGCAATTAGTACTTCTTTAAGTAAAGAACGAATAAATTCCATTTTAAATAAATATGAAGATTTATCAGCATCAACCTCTGAGACAGAATCCTCTGAACTAGAAGAGTCATTAGAATCAGAATGATGATGTTCATTTAAAAATTCATCTGTATAAAGAGAAGTTTTAAAATATTTTTTATGTTTACTAGAAGGAGGAATAACAGACATAGCCTTCTTGATGGATTCAGAAACAAAATCTCTTATGTTATCAGGAACACTCTGAACATTAGATGTTGATGGAACTGCAACAGGTAATGGTACATTACTAAAGGAAATATTATCTGCATTAACAAGTTTGTCATGACAATTAGTACAAACAACAGCTGGAGGAACAGCTACCAAAAGTTTACAGCAGATACACTTAGCTTTGGTAGTTCCAGCACCAGACAGCGATTTTCCTGAAGTATCTTCTGACTCAGATGCAACGTGAGACATCTTGCAATATGTAAGAGAAAAAACAACATATAAAGCAAAATTGATCAAATTCCTTAAATGTCAGTTTCAGGAATGGGAAAAAAATGCCAAGGAACAAGTTTCTAGCAACCAGAAGCAATGAAAAATGAGACTTAAATAATGTGGAGACAAAAGCGACGCCCATATTTTTTTAGCGCCAAAATAAGACGCCCACATTATTTGGCGGCTAAATGCTTTTGGCGCCAAAAATGACGCCACATCCGGAACGCCGACATTTTTGGCGCAAAAGAACGTCAAAAAAATGACGCAACTTCCGGCGACACGTATGACGCCGGAAACAGAAAAGATTTTTTGCGCCAAAAAAGTCCGCGCCAAATGACGTAATAAAATGAAGCATTTTCAGCCCCCGCGAGCCTAACAGCCCACAGGAAAAAAGTCAAATTTTTTAAGGTAAGAAAACATCCTGAGTCAAGGCAAATAAATGTTTGAATACATATATTTAGAACTTTGTAAAAAAAGTGCCCAACCATAGCTTAGAGTGTCACAGAAAATAAGATTTACTTACCCCAGGACACTCATCTACATGTTTGTAGAAAGCCAAACCAGTACTGAAACGAAAATCAGCAGAGGTAATGGTATATATAAGAGTATATCGTCGATCTGAAAAGGGAGGTAAGAGATGAATCTCTACGACCAATAACAGAGAACCTATGAAATAGACCCCGTAGAAGGAGATCATTGCATTCAAATAGGCAATACTCTCCTCACATCCCTCTGACATTCACTGCACGCTGAGAGGAAAACCGGGCTCCAACCTGCTGCGGAGCGCATATCAACGTAGAATCTAGCACAAACTTACTTCACCACCTCCATAGGAGGCAAAGTTTGTAAAAACTGATTTGTGGGTGTGGTGAGGGGTGTATTTATAGGCATTTTAAGGTTTGGGAAACTTTGCCCCTCCTGGTAGGAATGTATATCCCATACGTCACTAGCTCATGGACTCTTGCTAATTACATGAAAGAAAAGGAGAAACCATAGGCTGCAGTAGTGACTGTAGTTTAAACAAGAAATTTTAACCTGACTTAATTGCCAGGGCGGGCCGTGGACTGGATACACCGCAAGAGAAAGTAATTCATCAGGTAAGCATAAATTCTGTTTTCTCTTGCAAGGTGTATCCAGTCCACAGATTCATCCTTACTTGTGGGATACCAATACCAAAGCTTTAGGACACGGATGAAGGGAGGGAACAAGACAGGTAACCTAAACGGAAGGCACCACTGCTTGCAAAACCTCTCTCCCAAAAATAGCCTCCGAAAAAGCAAAAAGTATCGAATTTGTAAAATTTGGCAAAAGTATGCAGTGAAGACCAAGTCGCTGCCTTACAAATCTGTTAAACAGAAGCCTCATTCTTGAAAGCCCAAGTGGAAGCCACAGCTCTGGTGGAATGAGCTGTAATTCGTTCACGAGGCTGCTGCCCAGCCGTCTCATAAGCCAATCGGATGATGCTTTTCAACCAGAAGGAAAGAGAGAGGTGGCAGTCGCTTTCTGACCTCTCCTCTTACCGGAATAGACAACAAACAAAGATGATGTTTGTCTGAAATCCTTAGTTGCTTGTAAATAGAATTTCAAAGCACGAACCACATCAAGATTGTGTAAAAGCCGTTCCTTCTTAGAAGCTGGATTAGGACACAGGGAAGGAACAATGGTTTCCTGGTTAATGTTCTTATTAGAAACAACTTTAGGAAGAAAACCAGGTTTGGTACGCAAAACTACCTTATCTGCATGGAACACCAGATATAGGGTGAATTACACTGCAAAGCAGACAATTCTGAAACTCTTCGAGCAGAAGATATAGCTACCAAAAACAAAACTTTCCAAGATAATAACTTAATATCTATGGAATGTAAAGGTTCAAACGGAACCCCTTGAAGAACTGAAAGAACTAAATTTAGACTCCATGGAGGAGCCACAGGTTTATAGACAGGCTTGATTCTGACTAAAGCCTCTGCAAACGCTTGAACATCTGGTACTTCTGCCAGACGCTGTGTAAAAGGATAGACAGAGCGGATATCTGTCCCTTTAAGGACCTAGCTGACAAACCTTTCTCCAATCCTTCTTGGAGAAAAGACAATATCCTTGGAATCCTAATCTTACTCCACGAGTAACCCTCGGATTCACACCAACAAAGATATTTCCGCAATATCTTATGGTAAATTTTCCTGGTGACAGGCTTTCTAGCTTGGATCAGAGTATCTATGACTGATTCAGAGAACCCACGCTTGGATAGAATTAAGCGTTAAATCTCTAAGCAGTCAGCTGCAGAGAAACTAGATTTGGATGATTGAATGGACCCTGTATTAGAAGATCCTGCCTCATTGGCAGTGTCCACTAGGTCTGCATACCAAGTCCTGCGTGGCCACGCAGGCGCTATCAGAATTACCGAGGCCTTCTCCTGTTTGATTCTGGCTACCAGCCGAGGGAGAAGGGGAAACGGTGGAAAGACATAAGCCAGATTGAAGGACCAAGGCGCTACTAGAGCATCTATCAATGCCGCCTTGGGGTCCCTGGACCTGGATCCGTAAAGAGGAAGTTTGGTGTTCTGACGGGACGCCATCAGATCCAACTCTGGAATGCCCCATAGCTGGGTCAGCTGAGCAAAAACCTCCGGGTGGAGTTCCCACTCCCCCGGGTGAAAAGTCTGACTACTTAGGAAATCCGCTTCCCAGATGTCTACTCCTGGGATGTGAATTGCAGATAGATGGCAAGAGTGATCCTCCGCCCACCTGTTTATCTTGGTTACTTCCTTCATCGCTAAGGAACTCTTTGTTCCTCCCTGATGATTGATGTATGCTACAGTCGTGATGTTGTCCGACTGAAATCTGATGAATTTGGCCGCCGCTAGCTGAGGCCATGCCTGGAGCGTGTTGAATATCGCTCTCAGTTCCAAAATGTTTATCGGGAGAAGAGACTCTTCCCGAGACCATAGGCCCTGAGCTTTCAGGGAGCCCCAGACCGCGCCCCAGCCTAACAGACTGGCGTCGGTCGTTACAATGATCCACTCCGGTCTGCGGAAGCACATTCCCTTAGACAGGTGATCCTGAGACAACCACCAGAGAAGAGAATCTCTGGTTTTCTGGTCCAGTTGGATTTGAGGAGACAAATCTGCATAATCCCCATTCCACTGTTTGAGCATGCACAATTGCAGTGGCCTGAGATGAATTCGAGCCATTGCTGCTACCATTAATCAGATTACCTCCATGCACTGTGCTACAGATGGCCGAGGAATGATATGAAGAGCTCGGCAAGTACTTAAAAGCTTTAACCTTCTGACCTCCGTCAGAAATATCTTCATTTCTACCAAGTCTATTAATGTTCCCAGGAAGGGAACCCTTGTGAGCGGGGACAGAGAACTTTTTTCGGTGTTCACCTTCCACCCGTGAGACCTTAGAAAGGCCAGAACAATATTCGTATGAGCCTTGGCTCTGGGAAAAGACGACGCCTGTATTAAGATGTCGTCCAGATAAGGTGCTACTGCAATGCCCCGTGGTCTTAGTACCGCTAGAAGGGACCCTAGCACTTTTGTGAAAATTCTGGGAGCGGTGGCCAACCCGAAGGGAAGGGCCACGAACTGGTAATGCTTGTCCAGAAAAGCGAACCTTAGGAACTGATGGTGATCTTTGTGGATAGGAATATGAAGGTACGCATCCTTTAGATCCACGGTAGTCATATATTGACCTTCCTGCATCATCGGTAAGATTGTCCGAATGGTCTCCATTTTGAATGATGGAACTCTGAGGAATTTGTTTAGAATTTTTAGATCCAGGATTGGCCTGAAAGTTCCTTCCTTTTTGGGAACCACAAACAGGTTTGAGTAAAAACCCAGTCCTTGTTCTGTAATTGGAACTGGATATATCACTCCCATCTGGAGTAGATCTTCTACACAGCGTAAGAACGCCTCTTTCTTTGTCTGGTCTGTAGACAGACGAGAAATGTGGAACTTTCCACTTGGAGGAGAGTCCTTGAATTCTAGAAGATATCCCTGAGCAACGATCTCTAATGCCCAGTGATCAGGAACATCTCTTGCCCAAGCCTGAGCAAAGAGAGAGAGTCTGCCCCCTACCAGATCCGGTCCCAGATCGGGGGCTACCCCTTCATGCTGTCTTAGTAGCAGTCGCAGGCTTTTTGGCCTGTTTACCCTTGTTCCAGCCCTGCAAAGGTTTCCAGGTTGCCTTGGGCTGTGAAGCGTTACCCTCTTGCTTTGCGGTTGCAGAGGTTGAAGCAGGACCGCTCCTGAAGTTGCGAAAGGAACGAAAATTAGCCTTGTTTTTAGCCTTAAAAGGCCTATCTTGTGGGAGGGCATGGCCCTTTCCCCCAGTGATATCCGAAATAATCTCTTTCAACTCGGGCCCGAAAAGGGTCTTTCCCTTGAAAGGAATATTCAGTAATTTTGTTTTGGACGACACGTCAGCCGACCATGATTTGAGCCAAAGCGTTCTGCGCGCCATGATGGCAAAACCAGAATTTTTCGCCGCTAACTTAGCTAATTGCAAAGCGGCATCTGTGATAAAAGAATTAGCCAGTTTTAGAGCATTAATTCTATCCATGACTTCGTCATATGAAGTCTCCCTCTGGAGCGACTCCTCCAGCGCCTCAAACCAAAAAGCCGCTGCAGTAGTTACAGGAATAATGCAGGCAATAGGTTGGAGAAGGAAACCTTGTTGAACAAATATTTTCTTTAGTAAACCTAATTTTTTATCCATAGGATCTTTGAAAGCACAACTGTCTTCAATTGGTATGGTTGTGCGCTTGGCTAGTGTTGAAACTGCCCCCTCTACCTTAGGGACCGTCTGCCACGCGTCCCGCCTGGGATCAGTTATTGGGAACATTTTCTTAAAGATAGGGGGGGGGGGGAACAAAAGGTACACCTGGTCTTTCCCACTCCCTAGAAACAATATCCGCCACCCTCTTAAGGATCGGAAACGCATCAGTGTATACAGGGACTTCTAGATATTTGTCCATTTTACACAATTTCTCTGGGACCACCATAGGGTCACAATCATCCAGAGTTGATAAGACCTCCCTAAGCAGTACGCGGAGGTGTTCCAATTTAAATTTAAATGCTAGTGAATCTGATTCTGCCCGCTGAGAAACTTTTCCTGAGTCAGAAATTTCTCCCTCAGACATTACATCCCTCGCCCCTACTTCAGAGTGTTGTGAGGGTACATCAGATAAACCTCCCAAAGCTTCCGACTGCTCCTCATCTGTTCTCAAAACAGAGCTATCGCGCTTTTTAGGGAAAACTGGCAGTTTGGATAGAAAGGCCGCAAGGGAATTATCCATGACGTACATGAGGTACTCGGTATCGCTTGAGCAGGCGTAACTGGTGATGACACATGGGGAGAGGAAGGCGGACTATCCTCATTACCTTCAGTCAAAGAATCATCTAGGGCTATATTTTTAAGTGACACAATATGATCTTTAAAGTGTATAGACACATTAGTGCACTTGGGACACATTTTGAGTGGGGGTTCCACCATGGCTTCTGAACACATAGAGCAAGGATTTTCCTTAGTGTCAGACATGTTTAACAGATTAGTATTATACACAAGCAGGCTTGGAAAAACACTTTATCAAGTAAAAAATACAATTTGCAATAAATGGTACTGGGCCTTTAAGAAATAAAAGCGCACAGAATTTTACAAAACGGTGAAAAATGAACCAAATCTCTTGAAATTTTTACAGTATGTGCCTAATGCTTCGATATGATTGCACAGCAAGTTTCAGCCCGATTAACCCTTTAATGCCCAAACCGGAGCCGCCTAAAGCAAACAACCGGTTAATAAACTACAGCACCTTGCCACAGCAGTCTGCTGTGGCCCTACCTTCCCTTAAGGATTGGATTTGAGAAAATCAAGCCTCCTGAAGTCCTCAAGCAATCTCTGGACCCATGTGAAGCAGCATGCAAGGAAATCTGTCAGAATAAACTGCGCAACTGAGGCGCGAAATTAGGCCCCTCCCACTCCACAGCTGTGGGGCCTTCAGAACCCAATTTAGGTGACTAAAAATAATGCCATGTGGAATAAAACCCCAAATAAACACACCAAAAGTGCTTAAAAAGTGTCAATAAAGAGTATTTTGCTAAATAAAATAATTGATTGCCCTGCAAAAGTGATAACCAGTCTACTGAGCCCTCTTAAATAAGCCTCTAGTTCTATACTAAGTCTCAGAACATGGCTTACCCTTCCCACATGGGGAATCTTGTCAGTCTTCTAGCATTATCTTGTCTTGACTAGAAAAAAGATGACTGAAACATACCTCAAAGCAGTTAAGCCTGCAAACTGTTCCCCCCAACTGAAGTTTTCTGGTACTCCTCAGTCCTGTGTGGGAACAGCAATGGATTTTAGTTACAACATGCTAAAATCATTTTCCTCTCAGCAGAATTCTTCATCATATTTCTGCCAGAGAGTAAATAGCACAAACCGGTACTATTTAAAAATAAACTTTTGATTGAAGATAAAAAAAAAAATCTAACACCACATTCACTTTACCCTCCCGTGGAGATGCTACTTGTTAGAGCGGCAAAGAGAATGACTGGGGGGGCGGAGCCAGAGGGGGAGCTATATGGACAGCTCTGCTGTGTGCTCTCTTTGCCACTTCCTGTAGGGAATGAGAATATCCCACAAGTAAGGATGAATCCGTGGACTGGATACACCTTGCAAGAGAAATCCAGTATAAAACTGTTTAAAAACTTACTTAGAAGCTCTCAGTTTAGCTCTGACGAAAGGTAGCTGGAAAGCCCACTGCAAGTGGCAAATAAGACACTCCCCCCTCCCCCTTCTTTTGCATATGAAAAGACCCTTTACACAAACAGGAGCAAGCTGGAGAAGATAGCTGACTGTATTCACATAAAACTTTGGGGCTTGGTTAGGAGTCTGAAAATCAGAGGAAGGTTATTTAAAAATAAGCAAAACTATACATTTATTTTAAAAAAAAAACTTTATGGGCTATATAAATAGATCTACAAAACATTTATGCAAAGAAAAAATGAGTGTATAATGTCCCTTTAAACTTAAATTAGCAAGTAGTGCGTGGCAGCACAGGAAAAAAACAATACAAATGATATATTTATTACACACACACACACACAGAGTCTTCAGCATGAGCTAGTATCCTTGTTTTAGATTCTGTTGTGAAACTAATATTTTTGTTTTGCATAATTGCTAGCTTATGTAAAATATTAATATGCTTTTATTGTATTTTTAAGCACATAAATACAATGGATAGTTATATGTAGCCTTGACTTTTATATAAATGCTACCATGCAGCACAGTCATGGACTAAATTGTCTAAGCTGTCAAATTTACACACAAGCGTCAGAGTGACCCCGGTTCAGGGAAACATGAAATTCACTTACTTGCTGTGCTATGAGTGTGGCACGTTTGGGACCCATTTTTAGGAGCTTATCAGGTGAAGGGAAGCTCAGGAAAGATGATGCATCAATAGGGGGCTGTGCACTTGAAATGGGTGTGGTTGGCTACAATTTAAGCAAAAAAAATATAAAAAACATAATTTATGCCTCTTGTGGTGTATCCAGTCCACGGATCATCCATTACTTGTGGGATATTCTCATTCCCAACAGGAAGTTGCAAGAGGACACCCACAGCAGAGCTGTCTATATAGCTCCTCCCCTAACTGCCATATCCAGTCATTCGACCGAAAACAAACAGAGAAAGGAGAAACCATAGGGTGCAGTGGTGACTGTAGTTTAAAATTAAAAAATACCTGCCTTAAAATGACAGGGCGGGCCGTGGACTGGATACACCACAAGAGAAATACATTTATCAGGTAAGCATAAATTATGTTTTCTCTTGTAAGGTGTATCCAGTCCACGGATCATCCATTACTTGTGGGATACCAATACCAAAGCTAAAGCTAAAGTACACGGATGAAGGGAGGGACAAGGCAGGTACTTAAATGGAAGGTACCACTGCCTGTAAAACCTTTCTCCCAAAAATAGCCTCCGAAGAAGCAAAAGTATCAAATTTGTAGAATTTTGAAAAAGTATGAAGCGAAGACCAAGTCGCCGCCTTGCAAATCTGTTCAACAGAAGCCTAATTTTTAAAGGCCCATGTGGAAGCCACAGCCCTAGTAGAATGAGCTGTAATCCTTTCTGGAGGCTGCTGGCCAGCAGTCTCATAAGCTAAGCGGATTATGCTTCTTAGCCAAAAAGAAAGAGGTTGCCGAAGCCTTTTGACCTCTCCTCTGTCCAGAGTAGACAACAAACAAAGAAGATGTTTGACGAAAATCTTTAGTAGCTTGTAAGTAAAACTTTAAAGCACAAACCACGTCCAGATTGTGTAATAGACGTTCCTTCTTTGAAGAAGGATTAGGACACAAAGACGGAACAACAATCTCTTGATTGATATTCTTATTAGATACCACCTTAGGTAAAAACCCAGGTTAGGTACGCAGAACTACCTTATCTGCATGGAAGATCAGATAAGGAGAATCACATTGTAAGGCAGATAACTCGGAAACTCTACAAGCCGAGGAAATAGCTACCAAAAAAAGAACTTTCCAAGATAAAAGTTTAATATCTATGGAATGAAGAGGTTCAAACAGAACCCCCTGAAGAACTTTAAGAACCAAATTTAAGCTCCAAGGCTTGATTCTAACTAAAGCCTGACAAAATGCCTGAACGTCTGGGACATCCGCCAGACGCTTGTGCAAAAGAATAGAAAGCGCAGAAATCTGTCCCTTTAAGAAACTAGCTGACAATCCTTTCTCCAATCCTTCTTGGAGAAAAGATAATATCCTGGGAATCCTGACCTTACTCCATGAGTAGCCCTTGGATTCACACCAATAAAGATATTTACGCCATATCTTATGATAGATTTTCCTAGTGATAGGCTTTCGTGCCTGAATTAAGGTATCAATGACTGACTCGGAGAAACCACGCTTTGATAGAATCAAGCGTTCAATCTCCAGGCAGTCAGCCTCAGAGAAAATATAGATTTGGATGGTTGAAAGGACCTTGAAGTAGAAGGTCTTGTCTCAGCGGCAGAGTCCATGGTGGAAAAGATGACATGTCCACTAGATCTGCATACCAAGTCCTGTGTGGCCACGCAGGCGCTATCAAGATCACCGATGCTCTCTCCTGCTTGATCTTGGCAATCAGACGAGGGAGCAGAGGAAACGGTGGAAACACATAAGCCAGGTTGAAGGACCAAGGCACTGCTAGAGCATCTATCAGCGTTGCCTTGGGGTCCCTGGACCTTTATCCGTAACAAGGAAGCTTGGCGTTCTGGCGAGACGCCATGAGATCCAGTTCTGGTTTGCCCCAACGATGAACCAATTGTGCAAACACCTCCGGCTGGCGTTCCCACTCCCCCGGATGAAAAGTCTGTCGACTTAGAAAATCCGCCTCCCAGTTCTCTACACCTGGGATATGGATAGCTGATAGGTGGCAAGAGTAAATCTCTGCCCAGCGATTTATCTTTGAGACTTCTAACATCGCTAGGGAACTCCTTGTTCCCCCTTGATGGTTGATGTAAGCCACAGTCGTGATGTTGTCCGACTGAAATCTGACGAACCTCATTGTCACTAGCTGAGGCCAAGTCTGAAGAGCATTGAATATCGCTCTTAGCTGCAGAATGTTTATTGGATGGAGTGACTCCTCCTGAGTCCACGATCCCTGAGCCTTCAGGGAGTTCCAGACTGCACCCCAACCTAGAAGGCTGGCATCTGTCGTTACAATTGTCCAATCTGGCCTGCGAAAGGTCATACCTTTGGACAGATGGACCCGAGATAGCCACCAGAGAAGAGAATCCCTGGTCTCTTGATCCAGATTTAGTAGAGGGGACAAATCTGTGTAATCCCCATTCCACTGACTGAGCATGCAGAGTTGCAGCGGTCTGAGATGTAGGCGTGCAAACCGCACTATGTCCATTGCCGCTACCATTAAGCCACCGAAGGGCGAGGAATGGAATAAAGAACACGGCAGGAATTTAGAAGTTTTGATAACCTGGACTCCGTCAGGTAAATTTTCATTTCTACAGAATCTATCAGAGTCCCTAGGAAGGAAACTCTTGTGAGGGGGGATAGAGAACTTTTCCTCGTTCACCTTCCACCCATGCGACCTCAGAAATGCCAACACTGTGTCCGTATGAGACTTGGCAATTTGGAAGTTTGACGCCTGAATCAGGGGCCACTGCTATGCCCCGTGGCCTTAGCACCGCCAGAAGCGACCCCAGAACCTTCGTAAAAATTCTTGGGGCTGTAGCTAACCCAAAGGGAAGAGCTACAAACTGGTAATGCCTGTCTAGGAAGGCAAACCTGAGAAACCGATGATCTTTGTGTATCGGAATGTGAAGATAAGCATCCTTTAAATTCACTGTAGTCATGTATTTACCCTCCTGGATCATAGGTAGGATGGTACGAATAGTCTCCATCTTGAGGAATTTGTTTAAGATCTTTAGATCCAAAATTGGTCTGAAGGTTCCCTCTTTTTTGGGAACTACAAACAGATTTTAATAAAATCCCTGACCCTGTTCCTCCTTTGGAACTGGATGGATCACTCCCATAACTAGGAGGTCTTGTACATTGTGTGAGAATGCCTCTCTCTTTATCTGGTTTGCAGATAATTGTGAAAGGTGAAATCTCCCTTTTGGGGGGGGGGGGGGGGGGAAGCCTTGAAGTCCAGAAGATATCCCTGGGATATAAATTTCCAACGCCCAGGGATCCTGGACATCTCTTGCCAACGCCTGGGCGAAGAGCGCAAGTCTGCCCCCTACTAGATCCGTTACCGGATAGGGGGCCGTTCCTTCATGCCGTCTTAGAGGCAGCAGCAGGCTTTTTGGCCTGCTTACCCTTGTTCCAGGTCTGGTTAGGTCTCCAGACCGTCTTGGACTGAGCAAAAGTTCCCTCTTGTTTTGCATTAGAGGAAGTTGATGCCGCACTTGCCTTGAAGTTTCGAAAGGCACGAAAATTAGACTGTTTGGCCCTTGATTTGGACCTATCCTGAGGAAGGGCATGACCTTTTCCTCCAGTGATATCAGCAATAATCTCCTTCAAACCAGGCCCTTGAAGCGAATGTTAAGCAGCTTAGACTTTGAAGTAACGTCAGCTGACCATGATTTAAGCCATAGCGCTCTGCGCGCCTGGATAGCAAACCAGAATTCTTAGCCGTTAGTTTAGTAAAATGAACAATGGCATCAGAAACAAAAGAATTGGCTAGCTTAAGTGCTCTAAGCTTGTCAAGTATGTCATCCAATGGAGTCGCTACCTGTAAAGCCTCTTCCAGAGACTCAAACCAGTGACAGGAGCAATGCATGCAAGGGGCTGTAGGATAAAACCTTGTTGAATAAACATTTTCTTAAGGTAGTAATCTAACTTTTTATCCATTGGATTTAAGAAAGCACAACTGTCCTCGACAGGGATAGTAGTATGCTTTGCTAGAGTAGAAACTGCTCCCTCCACCTTAGGAACTGTCTGCCATAAGTCCCGTGTGGTGACGTCTATTGGAAACATTTTTCTAAAAATAGGAGGGGGAGAGAACGGCACACCTGGTCTATCCCATTCCTTAGTAATAATTTCTGTAAACCTTTTAGGTATTGAAAAAACATCAGTGCACACCGGCACTGCATAGTATTTATCCAGTCTACACAATTTCTCTGGCACTGCAATTGTATCACAGTCATTCAGAGCAGCTAAAACCTCCCCGAGTAACACGCGGAGGTGTTCAAGCTTAAATTTAAATGTAGAAATATCAGAATCAGGTTGCATCATCTTCCCTGAGTCAGAAACATCACCCACAGAAAGAAGCTCTCCTTCAGCTTCTGCATATTGTGAGGCAGTATCATACATAGCTCTTAAAGTGTCAGTATGCTCTGTATTTCGTCTAACTCCAGAGCTATCTCGCTTTCCTCTAAATTCAGGTAGTCTGGCTAATACCGCTGACAGTGTATTATCCATGACTGCCGCCATGTCTTGTAAAGTAAACGCTATGGGCGCCCTAGATGTACTTGGCGCCATTTGAGCGGGAGTCCCTTGAGCGGGAGTCAAAGGATCTGACACGTGGGGAGAGTTAGTCGGCATAACTTCCCCATCGTCAGATTCCTCTGGTGATAAATTTTTTAAAGACAGAATATGATCTTTATTGCTTAAAGTGAAATCAGTACATTTGGTACACATTCTAAGAGGGGTTTCCACAATGGCTTTTAAACATAATGAACAAGGAGTTTCCTCTATGTCAGACATGTTTGTACAGACTAGCAATGAGACCAGCAAGCTTGGAAAACACTTTAAATCAAGTTAACAAGCAAATATAAAAAACGGTACTGTGCCTTTAAGAGAAACAAATTGTCAGAATTTGAAAAACAGTGAAAAAAGGCAGTAAATCAAACGAAATGTGTGTGTATAATAAGCTAACAGAGCATTGCACCCACTTGCAAATGGATGATTAACCCCTTAGTTCAAAAATCGGATCAAAAAAACAATAGACTTTTTTTTAACAGTCACACCAAACTGCCACAGCCTTGCTGTGGGCCTACCTTCCCCAACAAACTATTTTGGAAAGCCTTTGGGCCCTTTAGAGATGTCCTATAGCATTCAGGGGACTCCTGGAGGAAGCTGGATGTCTCAGTCTGTAAAAGTTACTGCGCTAAATTAGGCCCCTCCCACTCATAGTAACACAGTGGAAAGCCTCAGGAAACTGTTTCTAGCCAAATTTAAGCCAGCCATGTGGAAAAAAACAACTAGGCACCAATAAAGTTTTATCACCAAAGTATATATAAAAACTATAAAAACGTTTAAACATGCCAGCAAACGTTTTATATTGTAAATATAAATTATATTGTAAATATACATGATACCAGTCGCTATTAAATCACTGTATTCAGGCTTACCTTACATAAATTTGGCATCAGCAGCATTTTCTAGCATTCACATCTTCTAGAAAAATATTAACTGCACATATCTCATAGCAGGATAACCTGCACGCCATTCCCCCACTGAAGTTATCTCTCTCTTCAGTCATGTGTGAGAACAGCAATGGATCTTAGTTACAACCTGCTAAGATCATAGAAATCATAGGCAGATTCTTCTATTTTTCTGCCTGGAACAAAATAGTACAACTCCGGTACCATTTAAAAATAATACTTTTGATTGAAGCAAAATAACAGCTACATTTCACCACTTCTCTCTTACTACCTCCATGTTTGTTGAGAGTTGCAAGAGAATGACTGGATATGGCAGTTAGGGGAGGAGCTATATAGACAGCTCTGCTGTGGGTGTCCTCTTGCAACTTCCTGTTGGGAATGAGAATATCCCACAAGTAATGGATGATCCGTGGACTGGATACACCTTACAAGAGAAATACAGTTATTAACATACTATATACACTTTGAAAACATTTTATAGAGTGTTGTAAATATCCTTTTAAATATGAGGCTCACTTGATGTAGGATTTTCTTGCTGGTTTCTTCCTCTTTATCATCATCATCATCGTCATCATCCGCTTCTTCCTCTTCCTCCTCCACCTCTTCTTCCTCCTCAACATCCTCTGCTTCCTCGTCATCCTCATCGTCGTCTTCATCATCATCTTCGTCGTCATCTTCATCATCATCCTCCTCGTCACCTTCATCATCACTGCAGAAAAAAAAAAAACACAATAAAATCGCTAGACTCCTGAGATGATATCTACGTAAAACTATCAGAAAACTTCTTAATTTTCTGGTTTTAGGTTTATGGAACTTTACAGCTGTTGCCCGCTACCTTTGTCAAGATTATTTTTTCTTTTCTTGTGTTTACAAAGTATCATATTAACCTAATGACAGATCCAGACGATTGCATTGTTTTGAGCATAAAAGTATTACTGACAGCTTTAGATGCCAAGAGAGACTGGTATTCAGCATTCCCTTTTAAAAGATAAAAGCATTTTTTGCATGAAGAAAGTGATCTGAAATGCAAAATACCTTTAAAGTGCACAGCAAAGACACACAACATGTATGACCCCACACCAGTATGATGAAAGCTAATACAAGGAAGTAGTCACTAAATTATTTTAAGACTATTCTTTGTGTGTGTGTTCTGCAGTCTGTTAGTTTAGTAAAAGTTTGCCAAATGGCAGATTGTATAGCCAATGACTGTAAAACTTACAAGGAAATGAAACCCAAAATGATGATTCTTTTGTGATACAGACAGAGCATACAATAATAATAATAAAAAAAAAGTTTACAATTTACTTCTATTATAACATTTGCATCATTCCCATGGTATTCTTAGTTGAAGAGATATCTAGATAGGTAGCGTGCACAAATGCTACCATCTAGCGCGCTTGAAAATGTATAGCATTCTTGCTAAACTACGGCCATATAATATTGACGAAATGTGCACGCTACTGTGCTTACTTCCATACTTTTCAAAAGGATACCAAGAGAAAAAAAAAAAAGACATTAAAAGGGACGTTGTACAATAGATTTTTCTTTGTATAAATGTTTTGTAGATGATCCATACATATAGCCCATCTGGCAGTGTTTTTGTAACAATGTATAGTGTATAGTTTTGCTTATTTTTTTAATAACATTGTGCCGCTTTTCAGACTCCTAACCAAGGCCCAAAATTTTAGATGTAGACCCAGATTTGTGCTGATATTGTTTGTGTAAAGGGTCTTTTCTAATGCAGGGAAGGGGGATGAAGTGACTGCACTTCATGTTTTCCCAGCCCCTTTCACTGGGTGTCTCAGCCTAACCTCATCAACAGTGCTAAACTGGGAGCTTCTAAGTAAGTTTTTAAAAGGTTTATACTGGATTCTGTGCAATTTCTTCTTTATAGTAGTGTCTATTACATGCAGTTTTATGTAAATTGGTGTAAACTGTCCCTTTAATTGAAAGTTGTTTGAAATTACATGCTTTGGATTGTGAAAGAAAAAATGTGGTGTTTCTTGCCCCTTTATTATGAGAGATGTGTGTGTGTGTGTGTGTGTGGGGGGGGGGGATTTGTTTACCTCAGAGAGCCCAAGACTCCAGCCATGTTGAAATTATCTAGAATCTCCTGCACATGCTCACAACCCTCTTCACCGAGACTATTCCCTGCAACAAAAGATGTGTGTAATCACCTAGGTTTAACAAAATAAGACACTAGTAAACAGACTGTGGGCTCAGAGAGGAGTTTTAACACACCGTTCAGGTCTAGCTTTCCCAGCTCAGACTTGTCCTCCAGAGACTCCACCAAGTATAGGGCAGCATCTCGCTTGATCTCACAGAAAGAGAGGTTCAGTTCCTAATAAGGAAAATAGCAAATGAAAGAGGGATGGGGGAAGAGTATGTTATCTCACACTGAATAGCTTTCCAAATGATCAAAAAGTAATTGACAAAAAAGAATTTGCACAGAACAGTTAAAGCTTGTAACCAAGATGGTGGACAACCATAATGATATTTGAAATTCTTGAGGAGCTGCAGACCTCTAAGGCAATATATTATCAGAAAACAGTATTCTAGCAGCTTATGCCGTGATTTAGGAGATTTTAAAGGATTTTTATATCCTTGCCCAGGTGATTTTTTTTTTAATGTTTTTTGCGCAAGCTCTATCCATGTTTTAATAAAAAGTATTTTTTTGGCTTACTAAAACGCTAAAAATCACAAAAGAATTAAGACACTTGTAATAAATACCATCACAAGACTGTTCATGTATGAATGCAATAATAAAGTGTTTGCAAAAAAACAAACCAAAAAAAAAAACAAAACCATAAAACACAAACAAAAGGATTTTTTAAATGACTTATTTGTGATGCACTTTGATTGCTTATGTAATAAATTATTTATTTTAGTTTTAAACATTACACCTTTAGAGATGACTATGCGTTTAAGCTCTGTGTAGGGGGTTAAACACACAGTTTTAAGCAATTATAAAATGCTCTAACCTATTAGAATATTTTACTTTTGAAATTTGAGTCTGAGCTTGATTTGAAGAGTAATTTGATAGACATTTATGATTCTAAAACACATTAAAATAAAAGTAGCAAGCGCCAAAACCTGTGACATCAAATCAACGTAATCTAGATCAGGACGTACACTGGCAATAGTTCCCGTTATAATTCAATACCAGAAAATGCAAAAATGCTGTGTCGCAGACTCACAGTTCTCAGCAACTTACCTTTAATTTATGTAGCCCCTCTTTCATAGCTTCAGCAAGGGCTGAGGCTCCTTTTGAACGCACCAAACAGTCTCCAAAATTGATCACTTCCACTTGTCTTAAAGATTTCAGAGTCTGCAGTGGAGAACAAGAGACATGATTAAACTGACCCAGAATATGCATTAAAAAGATGTCTGATAAAATCAAACAACAGACAGGTCTTTGGCATCACATGTAAGGGTACTTAGAGGGTATTTAGGAGAGACATGGGGGTTACCTCAGCCATAGCAATGCCACCTTTGTCAGTAAATGTGTTATCATTTAGGTTGATGACCTTTAGCAGTGGGTTGGCCTTGAAAGCCTCTGCCAGGGCTGTAATGCCAGCGTGGTTTATGCCATTCTGAGGCATGTGCACCTCCTCTAAGGTGCCAATCAACTGAAAATGGAGAAAAATACTGTGACTGCTGCACTTCTTAAGTACTGTATGAGACCAATTTAACCGTTAAGAGAAATATACATGTATTATAGCAAACAGATCACAGCATAACTAAAACTTACCCGAAATGCCTCAGCTAATGCTGTGGCCCCATCATTCTCAAGACGATTTCTCCCTGCAATGAATACCTTTAGTGATAAGGGCCTCCCTGCAGCGCTTGACTTTTTGTGACAGTCACGCAGTGCTGCAGCCAGAATCTAAAACAAAATACAAGAGAAGGGTAAATAGAGAGCTTGTGCATGTGTGAATTCAGTTAAATCCGTAAATAAAATGTAATTTATAAAAATAAAAAAAAATATATAAGAAAATTTATGCTTACCTGATAAATTTATTTCTTTTTTGACACGATGAGTCCACAGATCATCTTAATTACTGATGGGATATTCACCTCCTGGTCAGCAGGAGGAGGCAAAGATCACCACAGCAGAGCTGTATATATAGCTCCTCCCTTCCTTCCCACCCCAGTCATTCGACCGAAGTTAGGAAGAGAAAGCAAAAGCCAAGGTGAGAAGGTGACTGAAGTTTACAATAACTCACAACCTGTCTCTAAGAACAGGGCGGGCCGTGGACTTATCGTGTCAAAAAAGAAATACATTTATCAGGTAAGCATAAATATTCTTTTCTTTTTTAAGACACAATGAGTCCACGGATCATCTTAATTACTAATGGGATTCAATACCCAAGCTAGAGTACACAGATAATATGGGAGGGACAAGACAGGGAACCTAAACGGAAGGCACCACTGCTTGAAGAACTTTTCTCCCAAACAAACCGCCTCAGCCGAGGCAAATGTGTCAAATTTGTAAAACTTTGAAAAAGTGTGAAGAGAGGACCAAGTTGCAACCTTGCAAATCTGTTCTACAGAAGCTTCATTTTTGAATGCCCATGAGGAAGCAACAGCCCTTGTGGAATGAGCCATAACCCTCTCAGGAGGCTGCTGTAAAGCAGTCTCATATGCAAAACGTATGATGCTCTTCAGCCAAAAAGAAAGAAGTAGCCGTAGCTTTCTGTCCCTTGGGTTTTCCTGAGAAAACCACAAACAAAGAAGAAGACTGACGAAAGTCCTTAGTTGCCTGCAGGTAAAACTTTAAAGCACGGACCACGTCCAAATTGTACAAAAGTCTTTCCTTCTTAGAAGAATGATTAGGACACAAGGAAGGCACAACAATGTCCCGATTAATATTTCGATCAGAAACAACCTTAGGAAGAAATCCTAATTTAGTACGTAAAACTACCTTATATTCATGGAAAATAATATAAGGAGGCTCATACTGTAATGCAGAGAGTTCTGACACTCTCCGAGCAGAAGAAATAGCTACAAGAAATAAAACCTTCCAAGATAACAGCTTAATATCCAAGGAATGCATAGGCTCAAACAGAGCCCCTTGCAGAACATTGAGAACTAAATTAAGACTCCATGGAGGAGTAACTGGTTTGAACACAGGCCTGACAAAAAGATTGTACATCCAGGACATCCGCCAGACGTTTGTGTAACAAAATAGATAAGGCTGAGATTTTACCCTTTAGGGAACTCATCGATAAACCTTTATCCAAACCCTCCTGGAGAAAAGACAAAATCCTGGGAATCCTAACTCTACTCCAAGGAGTAGCCCTTGGATTCACACCAATAGAGATATTTACGCCAAATCTTATAATAAATCCTTCTAGTTACAGGTTTACGAGCCTGAATCAGTGTCTCTATAACCGAATCAGAAAATCCCTGCTTGGATAAAATCAAGCGTTCAATCTCCAAGCAATCAGCTTCAGAGAAACTAGATTTGGGTGAAGGAAGAGTCCCTGAATCAGAAGGTCTTTCCTCAACGGAAGTCTCCAAGGTGGTAGAGATGTCATCTCCACTAGGTATGCATACCAAATCCTGCGAGGCCAGGCCGGTGCTAGAGCATCTGTCAGTTACGCCTGGGGGTCCCTGGATCTCGACCCGTATCTCGGGAGCTTGGCATTCTGTAGTGATGCCATGAGATCCAATTACGGCTGACCCCACTTGAGAATCAGGCTGGAAAACACTTCCGGATGGAGTTCCACTCCCCAGGATGAAAGGTCTGCCTGCTCAGGAAATCCGCCTCCCAGTTGTCCACCCATGGGATGTGGATCTCTGACAGAAAGCAAGAATGGGCCTCCGCCCATTGAATTATTTTGGATACCTCTGTCATCGCCAAGGAACTCCTCGTTCCCCCGAAGATTGATGTAGGCCACTGACGTTATGTTGTCCGACTGGAACCTGATAAACTGTGCCGAGGCCAACTGGGGCCAGGCCAGAAGAGCACTGTAGATCGCTCTTAGTTCCAGAAAGTTTATGGGTAAAGCAAACTGAGTCCATATTCCCTGAGCCTTTAGAGAGCCCCAAACTGCTCCCCACCCTAGAAGGCTGGCATCTGTTTTCACAATCACCCAAGAAGGTCAGCGAAAGCATATTCCCTGGGAGAGATTATCCAGAGTAGGTCTCCATGTAGGTTTAGACTGTTCCTGCTTAGAGGAGGAAGAGGAAGAGTTTCCTTTGAAATTTCGAAAGGAACGAAAATAGCTTTTTCTTCCTTTTTGTTTATTTCTCTTGTCTTGCGGGAGAAGATGACTCTTACCTCCCGTGATATCAGAAATAATCTCCTTCAGATCAGGTCCGAACAAAAAGTCTTCCCCTTGTAAGGAATAGCTAGAAGTTTAGACTTGGATGATACATCCGCAGACAAAGGTTTTAACCATAAAGCTCTGCGGGCTAAAATAGAGAAACTCAATATTTTCGCTGCCAATTTGATAACTTGAAGGGAAGTGTCCGAAATAAAGGCATTAGCTAGCTTAAGAGCTTTTATCCTATCTTGGATCTCATCCAAAGAAGTCTCAGTCCTGAGACAGCGAATCAAACCAATATGCCGCCGCACTAGTGACGGTGGCAATGCACACATTCGGTTGCCACTGCAGACCCTGGTGTACATAAATCTTCTTGAGTAACCCCTCTAACTTCTTATCCATTGGGTCTTTGAAAGCACAACTATCCTCTATGGGAATAGTAGTTCTTTTAGAAAAGGTAGAGACGGCTCCTTCTACCTTAGGAACAGTTTGCCAAGCCTCCTTAACAGAATCGGCTACTGGAAACTTTTTCTTAAAAATAGGAGGGGGAGAAAAAGGAATGCCTGGTCTCTCCCACTCCTTAGCAATGATTTCAGTAGCTCTTTAAGGGACTGGAAATACATCTGTATAGGAAGGAACTTCAAAATATCTGTCAAGTTTACTAGACTTCTAAGGGACAACCACCACTGTGGAGTCACTATTGTCCAAGGTATCCAAAACCTCCCTGAGTAACAGACGAAGGTGATCAAGTTTAAATCTGAAAGATACCACCTCCGAGTCGGTCAGAGGTAATAAACCCTCTGAATCTGAAATTTCTCCTTCAGAAACTACTGCAGTACCCTCCTCTTCGTGCTGCTGGGAGGATACTTCTGAAACTGCAACAATTGCGTCTGAAACCTTGCTTACAGAATGCCTGGCTTTTCTCTTATGTTATCCGAAATAGTTGAAGACATAAGAGAAGCTATGGCTTGTAAGAAATCCCTGCAGGGACTATAGCTGAAGCGCAAAGCACTGCTTGAGAGGGCAGTAAAATTTGGGATGCTTGGGGAGAAAGCTGCGGCATAAATTGACCATCCACATTGGACTCCTGGACAACATCTGCCTTAGAAGAGACTGGCTCTGAAAAATCTTATCCCTATAACTCAAAGTCCTTTGAACACATGAAGGCATTAAAGTGCAGTTTAACCCCTTTGGCCCCAGTGCCTTGGCATATACTACTGCCCAAATAGTTTTTCCCAAAGAAAGAAATGGTGTTAAAGATACTATACACTCTCACTCTAATAAGCTAACTCTAAGGTTGGAATATCTCCTATAACCAACCCAAAAAGTGGAAACAGAAAAAACAGAGTAAGGGTAGCGCTGATGCAGCTTAGAGGCTAATCATGTGAAATAGTTTGTACAGGTGTTGTAAAAATGCTCTGTAGACTCAGAGCAAATAAATTTGTATAGTGTTGAAAGAAGATATGTAAAGCACTAAATAATGAAAGAACCGGATTAAAATAAGTGTAATTATATTGGAGATAAAATTATCCTCTATATGAGACTATATATAAATGTACACCAAGTATAATATAGCAATAAAGATTTTAATTACAAATAAAATCAAATACATGTGATAAAAGGTGCCGGCACCAATTGCGGGATTAAAAATACATAATGCAGTCAATTATAGTCTAAAATAGAAACATATAAGACTTGATATTATATAAGAGACTAAAAGATATAGTTAGTTGTTAGATATAATTTATATCGTGACCACAATTTCTAACAAAAAATCTATGTTTCCTAGTTGAGGTCAGTCTCGTGAGCAAGATGTTTAAAATAGCAAACAATTGTTCCCAATTTTATTGATGCTGTTTACCGTATTGGTGTTTCTGATTACCGTCCTCAAATAGTTTGATAGAGTCGTATAGGGAAACAGAACTGTTTGCGGCCGTAGATGGTAAATGAAAAAACCGCTCCGGCGTTGGTGTCCAATACTTTGTGGGTGGCACAAAGAGCCCATTATGTTGTAAGTATCCAATGTGCTTATTAAAGTTCGGAGTCCTTTCTCCCAGAAAACGTAAGGTAGCACTTGCCTCGACTTCTGCCTGGCAGCAAGGCAGCTCTCAGGCTTGAGCGGTCCTATCCCTCACATCGACCTGAGGAGAATAAAATGCAGAGTTAAAGATTACCTCAGACTGAAGCATATAGGGCAGCAAGAAAATATGGGAGGCGCAGTGAGAATTATGTCCCACAAGTTCCCATTGCTCTAAAGTCACCAAAGCTCTACTGTAGAGACTGAAATGGACTATGGCTACACCCTTGGACAAAGCAGTACATCTTGCACTACTTTAAAAATAATAAACTCTTGATTGAAGAATCTAATCTAACACCTCACTTTACCTCTTCCTATCACTAACGTAGACAAAGAGAATGACTGGGGTGGGAGGGAAGGGAGGAGCTATTTAACAGCTCTGCTGTGGTGCTCTTTGCCTCCTCCTGCTGACCAGGAGGTGAATATCCCGTTAGTAATTAAGATGATCCGTGGACTCATTGTGTCTTAAAAAATAAATATATTTTTATTTTTTTAATATTTCAGTGATAAAATTTCCCCTTCCTCAGGTCTGAGGAAAGGTCACGAATAAAGTGCAACAACAAGTCAGTGCGGAGTCTGCTGGAATTATTAGATATTGAATTCTCCTCATGCTCCCCCCAAGTTGAACTTGTCTGAAGTGAGAGTGCACTTTTTGTATATGCACCACCCGGCTACAATTTTAACCAATATTAAGCTAAAATTAGTAATTAAAAATATCAACAACAAAAATTGACCCAAATTATCTTTAAATACAATTCTGTAACATTATGCAATTATTTTGTTCTCTCTTTCTAGTTAAGATACATTATACATCTTAAATATAGTTTAGTTTTTAATTATATAGCAAGATGCTGTATATTCATGGCTGTAATGTTTAATTTTTTTGGTAAATTAATATAATTAATCCATTCACAATGTCATTCTCTCCAAGAGAAACAACACATTACAGAAGCTAAATCAAAACTGGCACTTTCCTTCAAAGGTTGTAGGTATGTCAGAATGTCATCCATAGAAAAGGAAATTTATGCTTACCTGATAAATTTATTTCTTTTACGATATGACGAGTCCACGGATTTCATCCTTACTTATGGGATTATGCCTCCTGGTCAGCAGGAAGTGGCAAAGAGCACCACAGCAGAGCTGTATATATATAGCTCCTCCCTTACCTCCCACTCCAGTCATTCGACCGAAGTTAGGAAGAGAAAGGAAAAGCCAAAGGTGCAGAGGTGACTGAAGTTTAACAAAAATAAATACCCGTCTTAGAAATGACAGGGTGGGCCGTGGACTCGTCATATCGTAAAAGAAATAAATTTGTCAGGTAAGCAAACGTTTCCTTTTCTTTTACAAGATATGACGAGTCCACGGATTTCATCCTTACTTATGGGATACAATACCAAAGCTATAGGACACGGATGAAAGGGAGGGACAAGACAGGAACCTAAACGGAAGACACCACTGCTTGAAGAACCTTTCTCCCAAAACCAGCCTCAGAAGAAGCAAAAGTATCAAATTTGTAAAATTTTGAAAAAGTGTGAAGAGACGACCAAGTTGCAGCGTTGCAAATCTGTTCAACAGAAGCATCGTTTTTAAATGCCCATGAGGAAGCCATAGCCCTAGTAGAATGAGCCGTAATTCTTACAGGAGGCTGCTGTCCAGCAGTCTCATATGCCAGACGGATGATACTCTTCAGCCAAAAAGAAAGGAGGTAGCTGAAGCTTTCTGGCCCCTACGCTTTCCAGAAAAAAAAAACAACAAATAATGAAGATGATTGACGAAAATCCTTAGTCGTCTGCAAGTAAAACTTCAGGGCACGGACCACGTCCAAGTTAATCAACAGACGCTCCTTCTTAGAAGAAGGATTAAGACATAACGAAGGAACAACAATTTCCTGATTAATATTCTTATTTGAAACAACCTTGTGAAGGAAACCAGGTTTGGTACGTAAAACCACCTTATCAGAATGGAAGATAAGGCAAGAAATGGCAATCAAAAATAAAACCTTCCAAGATAACAACTTAATATCTATTGAATGCATGGGTTCAAACGGAACCCCTTGAAGAACATTAAGAACTAAATTCAAACTCCATGGTGGAGCAATAGGTCTAAACACAGGCTTGATTCTGGTTAGAGCCTGACAAAAAGACTGAACGTCTGGAACATCTGCCAAACGTTTGTGTAGTAAAATTGACAAAGCAGAGATTTGATCCCTTTAAGGAACTTGCTGATAACCCTTTCTCCAATCCTTCTTGGAGAAAAGACAGAATCCTGGGAATCCTAACTCTACTCCATGAGTAGCCCTTGGATTTGCACCAATAAAGATATTTACGCCATATCTTATGGTATATCTTTCTAGTAACAGGCTTACGTGCCTGAATCAAAGTATCAATGACCGAATCAGAGAACCCCCGCTTAAATAAAATCAAGCGTTCAATCTCCAAGCAATCAGTTGCAGAGAAACTAGATTTGGGTGTTGGAAGGGTCCCTGAATGAGAAGGTCCTGCCTCAATGGAAGCTTCCACGGCGGCAGAGAGGACATGTCCACTAGATCGGCATACCAAGTCCTGCAAGGCCACGCAGGCACGATTAGAATTACTGAAGCCCTCTCCTATTTGATCCGAGCAATCACCCGGGGAAGGAGAGCAAACGGTGGAAACAGATAAGCTAGGTTGAACGACCAAGGGACTGCCAAGGCATTTATCAGTTCGGGCTGAGGATCCCTTGACCTGGATCAGTATCTTGGGAGCTTGGCATTTTGACGCCTCTCTTTTTATCTGGTTTACAGACAATCGTGAAAGAAGAAACCTCCCCCTTGGGAGAGAATTTTTGAATTCCAGTTGATACCCTTAGGACACGATTTCCAGTGTCCAGGGGTCCTGAACATCTCTTACCCAAGTCTGGGCAAAGAAGGAAAGTCTGCCCCTACTAGATCCGGTCCCGGATCGTGGGCCGCCCCTTCATGATGTCTTGGGAGCAGCAGTGGGCTTCTTGGGTTGTTTACCTTTGTTCCAAGCCTGGGTGGGTCTCCAGGTGGCCTTGGCTTGAGCAAAATTCCCTTCCTGTTTAGCGGAAGAGGAAGCGGGGACTCCTTTGAAGTTCCGAAAGGAACGAAAATTATTTTGTTTACCTCTCAGTTTAGCTGCTTTATCCTGAGGTAGGAGATTACCCTTACCTCCCGTAATGTCATAAATTATTTCTTTCAAGTCAGGCCTGAATAGGGTTTTCCCTTTGAAAGGAATAGCCAAAAGCTGTGACTTAGATGACACATCAGAAGACCAAGACTTTAGCCATAAAGCTCTACATGCTAAAATGGCAAATCCGGCATTCTTAGCCGCCAACTTGGCAATCTGAAAGGCGGCATCCGTAATAAAAGAATTAGCCAGCTTAAGAGCCTTAATTTTCTCTATTTCCTCTAAAGAAGTCTCAGTCCTAAGAGACTCTTCTAAGGCGTCAAACCAGAAAGCCACCGCAGTGGTAACTGGTACAATACAGGCTGTAGGTTGTAAAAGGAAACCCTGATGAATAACTTTTTTAGAAGACCCTCCAATTTCTTATCCATAAGGTCTTTGAAAGCACAACTATCCTAAATAGGAATAGTCATACGCTTAGCGAGGGTAGATATATCTCCCTCCACCTTAGGGACTGTTTGCCAAGAGTCCCGAACAGTGTCAGATATGGGATACATTTTCTTAAAATTAGGAGAAGGTGAGAACGGGATACCCGGTCTTTCCCATTCCTGCGTAATAATTTCCGAGATTCTCTTAGGAACCGGAAAGACAGAGTAAGCAGGCACCTCTAAGTATTTGTCCATCTTACACAATTTCTCTGGTGGTACCACAATAGATTCACAGTCATCCAGAGTCGCTAAAACCTCTCGAAGCAACAGGCGGAGGTGTTCAAGCTTAAATCTAAAGGACATGACGTCCGTCTGAGGTAACACACCGGAAATAGCCAACAAAGCATCAGAGGTCGCAGTATTCAAAGTGACTTCTGTCCTGCTGCGTTTGCCCTGTAACTCTGGCAACATAGATAAAACCTCTGTAAGGGTAGATGACATAACTGCAGCCATATCCTGCAGAGTAAATGAAGTAGACGCGGTTGAAGAACGCGGCGTCGCTTGGGTGGGCGTTAAAGGTTGTGACGCTTGGGGAGAAAGTAGCGGCATACCCTGATTCTCATCAGACTGAGAAGCATCCTTAGGCACACTTTCCTTAAAGAAAAAACGCTCTTTACATTGTAAGGCCCTTTCAGTACATGAGGGACAAAAAGTAAGAGGGGGTTCCACAATGGCATCTAAACACATAGAACAAGTAGTTTCCTCAAGTTCAGACATGTTAAACAGACTAGCAATAGCAAAAATAGTCCTCCTTTACTTGAAATATTGAGCTCTGAAGTCAAATTACATAGACAAAAATTTTTAACTAAAAAGTGTACTGCACCTTTAAATAATAAAAGGCGCAACAAATTTTCTGTTATCTCAAAAACAATGTTTGCAGCAATAAAAACAGTCCTTATGTGCCCAAAATAGCCTAACAATATTGCACCAATTTGCTTAGATATGTTATATATTAATTTAACTCGAATTTATCAATTATAACAACTTTATATCGATTCAGGCCCCTGCACCTCGCCACAGCTCTGCTGCGGCGCCTACCTGCGCCCAGAACACCCTGATTCTTCGTTTGTCAAAACGACTTAGGCCCCACCGGAGCCCAGATCCTTGCTGCCTATCCGATCCGGATGATACTGCGCGGCTGAGTGCGCAAGATTAGGCCCCGCCCACCGTGGGCATAACTCTAGCCTTACTGAGACCCGCATGGTTAGTTAGAAAAACAAACATGTTGGTTCCCAAATAAAATATAAAAAGCCATGTGCCCCTCTTACATACACAAAAATAAACATGTCGCTCAATTACAAAGCGTAACTCCATGAGAAAAACTGCACTCCCTCAGGTCAATTATAATTATATGACAATGCCAGCCCTTAGCCAGCAACCGCATCTCCCAGCGTTTAGCCCACACTGAATAACATAATTTATGCTTACCTGATAAATTCCTTTCTCCTGTAGTGTGGTCAGTCCACGGGTCATCATTACTTCTGGGATATTAACTCCTCCCCAACAGGAAGTGCAAGAGGATCACCCAGCAGAGCTGCTATATAGCTCCTCCCCTCTACGTCACACCCAGTCATTCGACCGAGAACCAACGAGAAAGGAGAAGCTAAAGGGTGCAGTGGTGACTGGAGTATAATTTAAAAATTTAGACCTGCCATAAAAAACAGGGCGGGCCGTGGACTGACCACACTACAGGAGAAAGGAATTTATCAGGTAAGCATAAATTATGTTTTCTCCTGTTAAGTGTGGTCAGTCCACGGGTCATCATTACTTCTGGGATACCAATACCAAAGCTAAAGTACACGGATGACGGGAGGGACAGGCAGGATCTTTATACGGAAGGAACCACTGCCTGAAGAACCTTTCTCCCAAAAACAGCCTCCGAAGAAGCAAAAGTGTCAAATTTGGAAAATTTGGAAAAAGTATGAAGCGAAGACCAAGTTGCAGCCTTGCAAATCTGTTCAACAGAGGCCTCATTCTTAAAGGCCCAAGTGGAAGCCACAGCTCTAGTGGAATGAGCTGTAATTCTTTCAGGAGGCTGCTGTCCAGCAGTCTCATAAGCTAAACGTATTATGCTACGAAGCCAAAAAGAGAGAGAGGTAGCAGAAGCTTTTTGACCTCTCCTCTGACCAGAATAAACGACAAACAGGGAAGACGTTTGTCGAAAATCTTTAGTTGCCTGTAAATAAAATTTCACGGCACGAACTACATCCAGATTGTGTAGAAGTCGTTCCTTCTTTGAAAAAGGATTTGGACACAAGGATGGAACAACAATCTCTTGATTGATATTCCTGTTAGTGACTACCTTAGGTAAGAACCCAGGTTTAGTACGCAGAACTACCTTGTCTGAGTGAAAAATCAGATAAGGAGAATCACAATGGAAGGCTGATAACTCAGAGACTCTTCGAGCCGAGGAAATAGCCATTAAAAACAGAACTTTCCAAGATAACAATTTTATATCAATGGAGTGAAGGGGTTCAAACGGAACACCCTGTAAAACGTTAAGAACTAGGTTTAAACTCCATGGCGGAGCAACAGTTTTAAACACAGGCTTAATCCTGGCCAAAGCCTGACAAAAAGCCTGAACGTCTGGAACTTCTGACAGACGTTTGTGTAACAGAATGGACAGAGCTGAGATCTGTCCCTTTAAGGAACTAGCGGATAAACCCTTTTCTAAACCTTCTTGTAGAAAAGACAATATCCTAGGAATTCCAACCTTACTCCAAGAGTAACCTTTGGATTCGCACCAATATAGGTATTTACGCCATATTTTATGGTAAATCTTTCTGGTAACAGGCTTCCTAGCCTGTATTAAGGTATCAATTACTGACTCAGAAAATCCACGTTTTGATAAAATCAAGCGTTCAATTTCCAGGCATTCAGAGAAATTAGATTTTGATGTTTGAAGGGACCCTGAATCAGAAGGTCCTGTCTCAGAGGCAGTGACCAAGGTGGATAGGATGACATGTCCACTAGATCTGCATACCAAGTCCTGCGTGGCCACGCAGGTGCTATTAGAATCACCGATGCTCTCTCCTGTTTGATCCTGGCAATCAACCGAGGAAGCATCGGGAAGGGTGGAAACACATAAGCCCTCCCGAAGGTCCAAGGTGCTGTCAAAGCATCTACCAGGGCCGCTCCCGGATCCCTGGATCTGGACCCGTAACAAGGAAGCTTGGCGTTCTGTCGAGACGCCATGAGATCTATTTCTGGTTTGCCCCAACGTCGAAGTAT